>NW_016107550.1:268841-271991 GCF_001604975.1 Cebus imitator
AACTGTGTGAACAAGGAATTCTTCGTCACATCAGCGCCTTGGTCAGTAATAGACCAGCAAGCAATTCATCCTGAGCTCAATGGTGCCACATACAGGTGAGAAGAGGAACTGACTGTCTCAGCCTGTGAGCGCCACACCCCGGGGCCAGGGAGAGAAGCCCAAACTTGGCGGAAGCCTCCCACCTGCGGATGCTAAGGCACAATCAGAACAATTGGCCCTCTCGGCGGGAACTGTGTACACTGCCCCCTCAGGTCTTCCACTGCCTGATTTCCATGGAGCAAACAAGCTCCTATTTTAAAAGGGGTGGGTTCCGTCAGATGTGATTGACCGTGGATGCTAGGAATTGCTTTTCATTCTAAAGCCATCTTAAAACCAAAGGCTTCTCAGCCAGGAGCAGTGGCTCATGCCTATAATCCCAGCACTTTGGGAAGCTGAGGCAGGTGGATCATCTGAGGTCAAGAGTTCGAGATTGGCCGGGCCAAATGGTGAAACCCCGCCTCTGCTAAAAACACAAAAATTAGCTGGGTATGGTGACACATGCCTGTAATCCCAGCCACTAGGGAGGCTGAGGTGGGAGAGTTGCTTGAACCCGGGAGGCAGAGGTTGCAGTGAACCGATTATCACCCACTGCACTCCAGCCTGGGCCACATAAGACTCTGTCCCCCATCCGCACCCCACCCCCCCAAAAAAAAGGCTTCTCAAGGAGAAAGGTATATATAGATAAGATGCTCAATCCCGTGAACAAGTTCATTTTCTAACTTGAATCTTATGTCCGTGGGAGGCCTCCTGGCCAATGAAGGTACGGTCAACTCAGGATAATGACCTTGTCCACATACTAAGAATGATACCTGTAGTTTGGGTCAACAGAGAAACTGGAGCAGTGTTAGGGAGTGCACAGTGGGTTAAAGACAAGAGCCCTTACAGGGAGAGATGGTTTCTTTTCTGGTATTTTCCAGGCACGAATTGGTTTCCTCCTATCCCTCATTATTATTGCTGGGTTCCCAGGAAATCAATAGTCCCCTCATACATAAATGAAAGAAGCTGCAGCTTTGAATCTTAAGAAAAACGTTTGCATATTCAAACCAGGGATTCCAGCTCTTGGCAATAGACACGCTTGGGGCCAGATCATTCTCCTCATTCTTCTGTAGGCGGCCCGGCCTAGTCTGTGCATTGTAGGACAGTTGGCAGCATCCCTGGCCTCTGCCCACGAGAGGACGGTATCACCTCCCACCCCCCCTCAGGATAATTAAAAATGCCTCCAGACACTGCCACATGTCCCCTTCTGTAGCCACAGTGACTACCAGGATGCATTGTGCAGTGAAGGCTCCAACACTGAAGCAGCTATGCTGGTGTGTGCAGGTCATGTGGCTGTCTTCACATTTCAGCAAGTCCCATCCTTTTGGCCCTTAGAAGTATTTTCAAGTATTACTGAGACCACCACAGCACCAGACTCCCCGGTTGGATGGAGTTGGAGGCCTGCCTTTTCATGTCTCCATTGTATTTATTCCTTCAGATAAGCCGATGCTCGTAGGCCCCCCTAGAACAGTCTGTGTGCACTGAGGAAGCTGGAAGGGACCTACTGACCAGAGTCCTTCTGAAGGTCTTGGGGATTTCTGACTGGTGGTGACAGGATGGCAGGCCCAGGAGCCGGGGTGGGGTGGCTTCCTCCGTGAGATGCCGCCGCCTCCACCTTAATGTTGAAGGCTTTGGGAACTAAGTCTGTGTGAATATGCTGAGTCCCACTTTGCCCAGAGCCCCTCTGTTCTGAGGGTGGTGAATGCAGTGTGTCCTCACACTTACAATAGAAAACCAGCCTGACCCTGGGCATTCAGAAGAAGCCAGGCCTCCAGCCAACAGCCAGCACACCCTTCCAGCTCAGGCCACAGGAGTGCATAACAAACCAGCCTAGAAAGCTGAGCAAGTTCTGGTTGCTTTGTCTGAGTAGCAGAGCCTGGGTGGCTTGTAAACCACAGAAAGGTCTCGCTTGCAGTTCTGGAGGCTGGAAGTCAGATCAGGCTGACAGCATGGTCAGGTTCTGGTGAAGGCCAGGCAGCAGACAGCCAGCTTCTTCCTGTGTCCTCATACCATACGGCAGAGAGGGGGCCAGAGCACTACCTGGGCTCCCTTTTTTTTTTGAGACAGTCTCACTCTGTCGCCCAGCTGGAGTACAATGGTGCAATCTCAGCTCACTACACCCTCCACCTCCAGGGTTCAAGCAGTTCTCCTGCCTCAGCCTCCCGCGTAGCTGGGATTACAGGCACACGCCACCACCATGCCTGGCTAATTTTTGTATTTTAACAAAGACAGGGTTTCTCCATGTTGGCCAGGCAGGTCTTCATCTCCTGCCATCAGGTGAGCCACACTGGGTTCCCTTCTGTGAGGGCATTAATCCCATTCATGACCCAGTCACTTCTCAAGGGCTTACCTCTTAAGGCCAAGAATTAGGGAGATGGAGGAGAGACAGACAGTCCCTCAGAGTGTATTGTGCTCTGCTGGGAAATCATTTTATCAGTCAGGAGTAACACTTCCATTTTGTACAAAGTGTGTTTTTTAAACCGTATAGTATCCACATTCATATTTAGTATGGGCTAATATCTTCCTGTTATCTAAAAGCTACGAAATTAGTGGCCCCATGTTTGGATTGGACTTGTTTTGTTTTTATGAATTAGCTGCCAGTGTTTTATATAAAGATTAAGATTTCTTCTATCCTTTTGGGGATAGGGAAGATATCCCAGGACTCTGGGAGGGGCTGAGGTGGGGGGATCACTTGAGCTCAGAAGTTTAAGGCCAGCCTAGGCAGCCTAGAAAAACCTCATCTCTACCAAAAAAAATACAAAAACTAGCCAGACGTGATGGCTTATGCCTCTGATCACAGCTACTTGGGTGTCTGAGGTGGAATCGCGGTCAAGGCAGCAGTGAACCGTGTTCATGTCAATGGACTCGTGTCTCAAGAAAAAAAAACTTTTAATTGAAAAAAAGGCCAGAAGTAGGGAAAGAGCCGAGAGCTTGGCAACTCTACCCTGAACTTAAAAGACCCTGTTTCTGTGTGTGCCTTAGATATCCGCCAGGCATCGTGGGCGTGGCTCCAGGCGGACTTCCTGCAGCCATGGAAGGGATCATCCCTGGGGGCATCCCAGTGACTCACAACCT
>NW_016107550.1:272681-276577 GCF_001604975.1 Cebus imitator
AAAAAAAAGTATTAAGTTTCACAAGCTGTTTGTACTCAAATATATTTTCTCAGTTTCAGATCCTCTGCTATTTTATTGAGTGGAAAGTCTTGAACATAAAAGTGTTCAAGAAGAATAATGTTGCATTTCCTTATGTCTCAGGAAACACTTTTTATGGTAACTTGTCAGATTGTCTATGAACAAACCCACTTTTTTAGACATTGATAAAGTCTTTTTTTCTTCACGTGATATTTTATACAAGAACACTTCAGATGTATTAGATGTGACTGATTTTAACAAATCCTATTAGATTTGTATCAACTAGTTACATGTTCTATTCATAGTCTTTTGTGAATCATTGCCTTTTTGTTTAAAAAGATGGCCTATTTTGAGCCTTTGTATAGGTACATTCCTGTTTTTGTGACAAAAAAAAAACTTTAAAATTGTCCCAAACAGAAAAATAATGGCTATCAGAAGTATGTTTTGTTTTAGTGTGAGTTACCGTTACTGTATTTGTTTATTGTAAAGGTGGACATTTAGCGTTCAGTGCAGTTTTCAATAAAAAGTAATTAAAATTTCTGTTAAGTTCTGAAATTCAAGTACATCTCACTAAAGTAAAAGTTCTCTACTTGAGATGTTTAAGGTAACTGCATTGTCAATTAGCCAATTTCCAACTCTTGTTACTCCAGGGTTCTATCTATCTGCCAATTCCATAACGAGACTCAAGAACGCTGACAATTACCTCATGTAATAGAAGGTTTAATTGAAAAAACAAAACCTCACAGAAGTCCATCATTATCAAGTCATGCTATCTTGGTGTGTTAGAGCTAAGTCAATTCAAAAAACAAAGTTGCTCAACTTCAGAGTTTTGATTTTAATTTACCCCAAAGCAAAATGACCTGGACCTAGTTCCAGGGAGGGAAGTGAACCTTGAAACTGTTTTGCCAATAACCTAACAAAATGATATTTACAAAGAAGTGTTGCAAAATAGGTAAGAACTTGAAGATTTAATGAATCTGCTTTTTAAATAGCATTAAACCTTTATAGTGACAGTGTCTGCAAATGTCAAGTCCAGCAATTCCAGGTATCAAACTCCTTCTGAGCTCTTCCTTATACTTCCCTTCCCATTAAAACACCACCAACCCCTCACCCCCCCCCTCCCCCAAAAAAAAACCCATGGTGTCTTAAAGCCTTCAACCTGCCTGGCCGTGTCTCCTCATTTTTATGTGGTGGCCCCATCCCAACTCTACCATAAAAACGTACATTAAAACAACCTCACATGGAGAGAGATGGCACTCATAGTTAACCTGTTGGCCCCAGGGAACAAAAAGGTAGTTTAATGTCTTCATAACTACTCATCAAAGAGGCAGTGAAATATGCATGAAAAGGAGGGCCCAAGCACGCAGAATATCTTACCTTCGCATATGTGAAGAAGTCTGGGACACGATGAACCTGAGAATCAAGAACAAAAAGGCAGGTCTGAATCCACGGTCAACCTGGGTTTTGTTTAATTAGATCTTGGTTGCCCAAACAAACAAAAAAAAAATATGTGTGTGTGTATATATATATATTTTTTTTTTTTTATAAATTTGACTCCAAGGAAGAACAGGTCAAAACAAAATGCCACGCTGTGTATGCTCTAGAAAAACCACAAAGTTCATAGAGTTAAGGTATTACTATCCAGTCAATCAAGACGTTTATGTCTGTCACCTAGCCACGTATAATTTTTGAAAAGGACTATATTGTATCTTGGGACAATAATTATGGCTCCTTAATAGTTTAAGAGCATAATATAGCATTGATTTACCAAAAATTTTGGCCTTTAACAGCCAATCTATGAAAACCATTTAAAGTCCCATTCCTGTCTGTAGCCTCGGAAATGGAACCATCTATAATTCTTTCCCACAGGGAAGAAAGATGCACCTATCACACTATGAAGTTGGGATTACGGATAATAAATAAATAAATAAATAGAGCGCTCAGGGGAAACACCACTCACCACAACACACGGTAGAAGCTATGTACTGAGCGTGTGCTCTCTGGACAACGCTGGCTGCAGTGTAGACTGCAGTGGCTACATGCTTTTCCCTCTAACAATTCTCTTTGGCTTCTTCAATTGGGAGGGCAGATTTTGCTTAACAGGCAACTAGAACAGGATCTCTGCCCACTAAACAATTATCCCTATACATAAAGTTACTACAGATGCTAAGTAATCAGAGTGCTAACATTTTCTAAAAACTTGATTAACTAATTATTGACCAAAATGAAAGCAAACCATAGTCAATTTTTAAGAAAACATTAACCACTTGAAACGGTAACATTTACATTATATCAAAAATTCATTTATATGGAATCATACTACAAAAATAATTTTTTCCTGCAAGATTTAGCATGCAGCAAAAATGATCTTTTCATCCTGGGAACACCTCTTTACTGAGTTTTCAGAGGGGAGAAGAACTAAAGACATGACAGTTTCGTGGGTATTTTTCTATTTTTAGTATCATTCTGGCAGCAAATTTGAGGCTGTACACATTTCATTATCAACTAAACAAAACAGGAAGCGAGCAAATACTTTAAGGTTTTCGCAGCCTTTTCATCACAGGGAAGAAAAAAAAATAGACGTTTGAGTAGGTCTTCTTTCCAAATTCCTGGCCACATCAATTGTCTAGAAAGTGCTTATCAGGACACCAAGTATTTCTGTGTTCCTGAGATAGGTCTGAAATTTTTACCCAGTATTGAATGTATACCTGAAGTGGTCAAATAATACTCCTTATAAAAATTTTTCTACCTAAGATTATAGTTTTAATTTTAAATAAGAATGGCCACAAATCAACATGCAAACATTCTCAGACTACACACTGAGAAATTCTTCATACAATGCATTTACCACCTTATTGCATTTTTAAAATCTTTATTCTGTAGTGAATTGGTATTCCCAATCTGCCTAAGCAAAGGCATGCCCTTCTAACAAAATTTGCTTAGAGCAGAGGTGATAAAAGGAAGAATCCGAAGACCCTTTGGCCTGGCAATTTCGGAGTAGCACACTGCTGCTGGAGTCCAAGTGAGCAAATTTCACACAATTCATTTAGTCACAAGTGGGCTTGCTGCTCCCTTTTCATCCAGGAAAATGCTACTCACAGACCCAGAGTCTGGAATTAGAACCCTCATTTTAAGGTATTCTTCCAAACAAATAAATATCTACATACTGAAAGGGAGCATATCAGAAAACTTAAAAGACACAATAACCAAAACCAAAACCCTCTTCAAAACAAACAAACAATGTCTGTATTTAGTTCACTCTAAAACATTCTTATCTTTTCTTGCGGCTTGCTCCTAAAAGATTTGATTTTATTGGGCACAATAGGAACTAAATTATTAAAAGCTTATTTTTATGTTTTGCTGTGGATAATTTATACAAAACATTTCCAGAGACTTAACATTAGATGGCTCTTTTAAGGTGAAAGTAGAATGCCAGGTTCTATTGAAATATGATCTCAAAGGAACAAAGAGTCATCTGCCATGTGCTTTTTCTAAGTGCCCCTGCTGGAAAAAAATTTCTCAATTATATGAAGATGCTGGTACAACTTTTCCTATTACACAATTTCTTTCACAACCACATGCGTTACATTTATAGACAGATTTACAATTTGAAAGGACAAAAAGTTCTGTCTTAATAATAAAATTAGTTTTTTTTACAAACTGTAGTCCAACCAAAATTCTCTGTCCCCTGACTCAGCAGAGGCATTATCTCCATTAGGTGTGTGTGGTCCAGGAAAACACTTCCAAGCAGATTCTGCCAGATCTGGTTCAGTCCATGATGTAGACTCTGCTTGGAGCACCACACTAACTTTAGGGTCATTACAGATCCGATGCCTTGATCATCTGGGTTTTTTTTTTGTTTTTTTTTTTTTTAATTC
>NW_016107550.1:278507-282310 GCF_001604975.1 Cebus imitator
AAGTCAAAGCAGCATTTGATTCCTCAAATAATAAATCCAATAAAACTGTAAAGGAAATCTACAAAGGCCACATGCAAATATCATTTACCATCCAAACTACAAATTATATAGATGTGCATACATAATTCTGAAATAACCCTCGCCACCCAGCCTCACTACTATCCAATCTCAGGAACCAGAGATTCAGATAGCTAAGGATGCTTTATAACCACATTCTGGTTAAGTTACTGTGAAAGCGCTACCTACAACAAAGTCCTCCTGAAATGAAAAAGTGACCTTGTTTCATGCAAACGTAAATACTAAATATTAAATGGGTCCATCTTCGAGCTACAACCCATGGTGTGAGGTACATGTCTCATATAAATCAACCACTGTGAATCCTGCCCAAATGGCCCAAAGACCAGGTACCTCCTTCTCTAAGTTCAAATGAATCATAGTGCTTTCTGGAAAGAAAATGAATCGTTATAAATATATATTTGTACTTTACAGTTTGGTATACTGAAGTGCTTCACAAAACCAAGCATGAAACCAAGAGTCTAAGGGACAAGCCTACACAGTTGCATGTTACAAGAAGCTTTCATTAATTAAAAGGTGTTAGCAAACCTGGAAAAATTCATTCCCACATGAATGGAGAGCAATCCCAAGACTATCTACTGTGTGTGACCTTCTGATGGTTTTTAATCATTCAACATAAAACACACATTACTCTCCCTGTTCTGCAGTGAGGGCTTGCTATGGTCAACTATACTTGCTATGGTATTTATTTGATACATTACTAGAACCCAAGTTGACTGATAAGGCATTCTTTTCTTTGTACCCACATTGCCTCCAACATGGTTTGCTCAAATAAATCAATTTAGACTACATGGTTTACTTTTCTCATAGAAGCAACAAAACTTGAAGCATCCTCACCTGACTAGCAAGAGAGAGTATAAATGCCCAGTCTTCTTGCCACTGTTCTTCCCTCAAGGAAAAATGTAAACCAAAGCTCTGAGAATACCATGATTCCCAATCTTTCCAGCGTGTGTAAAACCTAAAAAAACAAGATAGTAAAAAAATAAGCCTTCTTATAAGGATATAAAATATTTATATATATATAAAACTTCTTATATAGATACAAAACATTTAAAGTTCTGATCATTTTTATTTAATGTAGTCTTTAAGCAGTTTGCGAAGCAATTAATCATTTGATTTTGCCTGGGTGATAACGGATTTTTCAAATGAAAAATGCCTCCCTCTTCCACTAGCAGATACCTTATAACATCCTTTAACATCTTTCGCCAGAATTTACTTTACCAACAACCAAATTTTCGAACTTCAAACACTAACAATGAGACCGGTTATCTTCAACTAGTTAGTTTACACACAAAAAAAAACCTCATCTGAAATGTTGGGATACAAGACACTACATTTCTCTATCAATATATAGAGTATACCACCTGCAATCACTTGTGTAAACAATAGATGGGAAATATTCCATGTCTTCATAATATTAAGATCAATAATTTTTATCTGATGATCACCTAATGATTCAAAAACAACCCAAAAAACCCCACTGCAATGACAGAAAACATGCCTTCTTTATGCTTAACCTGAATCACTGAAAACGATTCTTTGTCTATCATGTGTAAAAATTAAATTCAGAAATAATTATCCTAGTAATTACATTTCACTGTCTTATAAAAACAAGCCAACTAAGACCTCTAAAATGAAGACAGATCTTTAATCTGTTTATAACATCACATTTCTCTTCTATACATTTGAATTCTAGGTAAAAGAAACAAAAGACAAGTAAATCTGTTGTGTTGTTAAAAAGTTCCAGCATATTAAAGTTAAACGTGAACAGGTATGGTAGCTCACACCTGTAAAATTATAGCACTTTGGGAGGCTGAAGAGGGAGAACTGCCTGAGGCCCAGAATTCAAAAATCTGGCCAACATAGTGAGACCCCATCTCTACTTAAAAAAAAACAAAAGTTAAATATGTTGGTGTCACATGTAACTTTACAGTAATTTAATGAAGGACTCCTTAGAAAATAAATATATTTTCCAAAGAAATTAAATTATAATGTTCCAGGGGTTTAACTCAGTTGATTTTAAAACATTTTTCATACTCCAGGTAACTAAGGATGTTTAATCATAATTCCAAATGTTTTAAAATTAAAATATGTATATTCCTCTTTTACAATACCTAAAATAGACAGAAATGTGTTTGAATATTTTGACAACAGTGATGAAATACGTTGTTTTGAAAAGTTCAAGGAGAAATATCAAACAGATAAATTGTTAACATAGTGAAAGTTGTATGCAGTTCAGAAATTTCTTGGTTAGTGCCTAAAATCATTTTATAAATGAGACAGCTAAGTTAGCCAGAAATTCAATGATGATTGCACTCAAAACTCTCCAAAGACCGCTGAAGAAGAGAATCCAATAAAAGTTTTTCTTTCTTTCCTTATTTCTTTCTTTCTTTCTTTCTTGACTGAGGACTTTCACTGTGTCACCCAGGCTGGAATGCAGTGTATGATCTTGGCTCACTGCAATCTCCACCTCCCAGGTTCAAGCGATTCTCTCCTGCCTCAGCCTCCTGAGCAGCTGGGACTACAGGCGCGCGCCACCACCCCCAACTAATTTTTGTATTTTTTAGTAGAAACGGGGTTTCACCATATTGGACAGGCTGGTCTCAAACTCCTGGACCCCGTGATTCACTTGCCTCAGCCTCCCAAAGTGCTGGGATTGCAAGCGTGAACCACGATGCCCGGCCTAAAATATACTTTAAACATGTTAAAACGTTCATCCTCACCATTTTAAGACCTAAACTCTGAAACTACCAGGGTATCCATAAGAACAGACAAGCAAACCAAATCCAGCAATATATGACCAAATGGTACACGAATACAAGTTTGGTTTCACATTCAAAATTCAATTCCATGTTCATGGATTGGAAGGCTCAATATTGTCAAGCTGGCAATACCATCACCACCCCAATTAATACACGGATTCGATGCAATCCCAATCCAAATCCCAGCTGTCTTTACAAAAACTGATGGGCTGGATCCTAAAATTTATATGGAAATCCAAAGGACTTAAAATAGTCAAAATTACCTTGAACTATAAACCAACAGGCAAAGCTCCGCTGTGGCAGGGACTGGAGGAGGTGGTGCCAAGCACCACACTGTTCTGGGACACCTGTCCATATCCCAGCCCCAGGTGCTCACTCCTGAAGCATCTTTTGAGAGTGAGGACTACGGACTAAAAGTTCTGCTGCAATAACTCTTACCAGTGGTTACTGTTAACAGCCTGTGAACAGCCTAGTTCCTTCTTACTCTAGTAGCCACTCCCTATCCAGCCTATTTACTACATCAGGCTCTATTTCTCCCCCACCGCCTTTTTTTTTTTTTTTTTAAGCCTGTGGTCACCTACGCTGGAGTGCGGTGGCATGATCTTGGCTCACTGCAGCCTTGACCTTCCAGGCTCAAACGATCCTTCCACCTCTGCCTCCCAAGTAGCTGGAACTACAGGCACACACTACCACGCCTGGCTAAATTTTGTATTTTTTGGTAGAGACAGGGTTTTGCTATGTTGTCCAAGCTGGTCTTAAACTCCTAGGCTCAAGAGATCCACCCACAATCTCCCTATCTCTGTGCTAGACTTTTGGGACCTCAAATGACTCACAACCATCTGAGAATTCCAGTCCTGATACAAACATGAGTGACAACTCAGACTCATATGATCACCCACAGACAGCTCTAAGGAACAGGTGGGCATAAACTCCAAAGCAATTCTTACTCACCACAAATGTCTTTTT
>NW_016107550.1:282320-302785 GCF_001604975.1 Cebus imitator
AAAAAAAAAAAAAAGGCCCGTGCAGTAGCTCACACCTGTAATCTCAGCACTTTCGGAGGCTAAGGCAGGAGGAACTCTTGAGCCTAGAAGTTCAAGACCAGGCTGGGAAATATAGTGAGATCTCATCTCTACAGAAAAATTTAAAAATTAGCCACATGTGGTAGCACACTCCTGTGGTCCCAGCTACTCCTAGGAGGCTGAGGTGGGAGCATCACCTGGGCCGAGAAAGTGGAGGATGCAGTAAGCCAAGATCATGCCCCTGCACTCCAGCCTGAGTGACAGAGCAAGACCCTTTCTCGAAAAACAAAAACAACAACAACAAAAACCCTCACAACTAACTAAAAAAAAAAAAGACACCACCTCTAAAATTCACAATGTACTTTCAGCCTTTCAATAGATCAGGAAATTTTCAAAGAAAGGGCCAGGCGCGGTGGCTCACACCTATAATCCTAGCACTTTGGGAAGCCAAAGAGGGCAGACGGACTGCCTGAGCTCAGGAGTTCAAGACAAGCCTGAGCAACATGGCAAAACCCCATTTCCACTAAAAATACAAAAAATTAGAGGGGTATGGTGACACCATCTGCAACCCCAGCTACTCGGGAGGCTGAGGCACAAGAATTGTTTGAACCTGGGAGGCAGAGGTTGCAGTGAGCCGAGATCGTGCCACTGTACTCTGGCCTGGATGACAGAGTACGACTCTGTCTCAAAAAGAAAAAAAAAAAAAAACAGAAAATTACCACCAAAGAAAAGATTACAGGATGCCTTTTTAGCGGGTACCTGCAAAGTGGTAGCTTTACCACAGTTCAAACCTGGCTTTCCATCTTACAGGGCAGAGTCATCACCAAAACTTCAAGGCAGTGAAACAACATTGCCAAGAGCCCACTGTCTTAGGAACCAAACCATGCTCACCCTCTTGACACAGGCAGGCCCATAGCAGTGGACATGTAAATCAGCAGCAGGAAGCTGCTTGGTAACCACAAGACCTGATCAAGAGGGCCAGACAGAGCACTGACCACCACCATCAGGCTTACCTAGCCCGATGAACCCACTTCAAGCTACCAGACCAACCTATGGCAGCCATCTCCACTAACGGGCACAAAAAGCCCTCTCTCCTGGACAATGACTAATTGGCTGAACCATCTACCTGAGTGACACATTCTTTCTTCAGCTTTATTACACATCCAATCAGGTTACCATCCAGGAAGCTATTTTATTTCTCTGATGTGCCCACAAATTGTTACTCTATTACATTATGCTTTTTTCTCCTCCCTCCCACCCAAGACAGAGTCTCACTCTGTCACCCAGGCTGGAGTGCTGTGGCACGATCTTGGCTCACTGCATCCTCCTCCTCCTCCTCCTCCTGCATTTAAGCAATTCTCATATCTCAGCTTCCCTAACAGCTGGGATTACAGGCATGAGCCAACCTGCCTGGCTAATTTTTACATTTTTAGTAGAGACAAGGTTTGACCAAGTTGGCCAGCTTTGTCTTGAACTCCTGTCCTCAAATGATCTGCCTGCCTCAGCCTCCCAAAGCACTGGGACTGCAGGCATGAGCCACACACCCAGCCATACTGTGTTATGCTTTAATCTACAATTTTGCTCTCAAGAAAGCAATTTATAGGCCGGGCTCAGTGGCTCATGCCTATCCTATAATCCCAGCACTTTGGGAGGCCAAGGTGGGCAGACTGCCTGAGATCAGGAGTTCGAGACCAGCCTGGCCAATATGGTGAAACCCTGTCTCTACTAAAAATACAAAAAATTAGCCAGGCAGGGTGGTGCATGCCTGTAGTCCCAGCTACTTGGGAGGCTGAGGTAGGAGAATCGCTTGAGCCTGGGAGGTGGAGGTTACAGCGAGCTGAGATCATGCCGCCGCACTCCAGTCTGGGCGACACAGCAAGACTTCGTCTCAAAGAAAGAGGGACAGAGAGGGGAGGAGAGGGGGAGGGGGACAGGAGGAGAGGAGGAGGAGGGAAGGGCAGGGAGAGAAAAAGAAAAAGTAACTTACATTGTTCTCATTTCCAAATTCTAGAGAGTGCTTTCATTCAGTAACGTTAAGTATTTCCTGAGCACCTACTATATGTCAGGCTATTCTAAGTACTGGATCTTCCACAACAATACAAAACAAAATCCCTGTTCTCATGAACTTTATAATGTTACTTATGTAAGCCCTAAATACTGAAAAGAAAATTTACAACTGTTAAGTGCTCAAAAATGACATAAAGGGCCAGGCACAGTGGCTCACACCTATAATCCCACCACTTTGGGAGGCTGCTAAGTGCTCAAAAATGACATAAAGGGCCAGGCACGGTGGATCACTTGAGGTCAGGAGTTCGAGACCAGCTTGGCCAACATGGCTAAACCTCATCAATACAAAAACTACAAAAATCAGCTGGGCATGGTGGCAGGCACCTGTAATCCCAGCTACTTGGGACACTGAGGCAGGAGAATTGCTTGAACCTGGGAAGGCAGAAGCTACAGGGAGCCATCACACCACTGCACTCCAGCCTGGGCAACAGAGCAAGACTCTGTCTCAAAAAATAAAAATAAAAAGACATAAAGATACTAGGGTAATAAAGTTCTCTAGAGTAGGGTTTTTAGCATTATTTGTAAGCATTCAATTAGATAAAGGAGAAAAAACACACATTGATGTACGGAAAACTGTACGACTTTTTACATGGCTTCTGCTAGTTACTAACTTCAACAATAGGCAATTTAGCCTCTTTGAGCCTTATAAAATAACTAAATGAGATAATGTTCAAAGAAGCAAGAAAATACCACGGAAGTCAAATAAATGTAGAGACTGAACTATCCATTCACAAAAACAATGATTTTTCCAGTGTCTGGATGCAGGTAAAATATATCTATATAAAGAACACTTTGAGACGACCAAAGAAATATGATTATGAACTGTTAGATAACTGAATCAATGTTGAATTACTTAGATGTAGTAATGGGGATGTGGGTGAGTAGGAGAATATTCTTGTTCTGGAAAGATACATATTGATATTTTGAAGGGTAAAGCATCATGATGTCTACAATGAACTGATCCAGGAGTCTTTCTGTATGGTGACACGGAGCAGGTGTGGCAAAATGTTAACAACTGCTCAACTGAATGAAGAAAATACTGGGATCCACTGCACTGAATTTCTTTAAAATTATTATATGAGTTTGAAAATTTGCAAAATAAAAAATGTGATCTTAAGACTCCCTCAGGAAGGAAAAAAACTTGTAACACAATGTCAAGATAATCTCTTAGTTGAACACAAATATTAAATAAGGCTGGGTGTGGCAGCTCAGGCCTGTCATCCCAGCACTTTGGGAGCCTCAGGCAGGTGGATCACTTGAGATCACGATATCAAAGCCAGCCTGGGAAACATGGCAAAACCCCATCTCTACCAAAAATGATAAAAATAGCCAGGCATGGTGATGAGCACCTGAAGTTCCAGCTAATCAGGGGGCTAAGGTGGAAGGATGACTTGAGCACAGGAGGTGAAGGATGCAGTGAGCCAAGATTCCACCACTGCACTCCAGCCCAGCGACTAAGCCAGACCCCGACTGAGCCAGACCCTGTCTCCATCGATGGATCAATCAATCAATCCGAAAGGTCTTATCAATACTTACGGCTACTATAACTTGAAATGCTGCATTTGAAATGTTCAAATACACTGCTTCTGTTTTATAGAAACAATAAATGCTTGCATTTTAAAGCTTCAAATGTTTCTATTTTAAAATTTAGCAAAAAAAGGTACAAAAACCATTGATTCTTGCTTTTATCGTGTTTCTTGAGGGAAAAACAAAAAAACAAAAACCACGGACATGTTCAACATATTTTAATGTCCAAAATGAACCGTTTTTCCTCTAGTTTCCATATAAAATATAACTGACGTGAAAAGTATTCCACGACTACAGGAAATGATCCAGCAAACGCACTCCTGGTTTGAAACAGGGAAGAATGCCAGCTCACCAATGTGAACAGTCATGCAGGCTGTCATGCAGGGCTTTCCGAAGCACCGAGTCCTTGTCATAAATGCCCCAGGTAGCCTGTAGTACTGAATCAAGTAGGCAGTCTCCTGCAGTCCGATTCCAAAGTGCATATAGTCGACTGTCCAAACGTGTAGCCAATTCCAAGGACCAGTTAATAATTGGAGATTCTTCTTCTAATTCTGTACGATGAATTTAAATACATGTTCATTTCCATACCTATGTCATTAGAGAATATTCATGGGGAGAAGAACCTATTTTCTAGATATAAAATGGTTTATATGCAATTTACCAATAAACACCTAAATAAAAACTGACCAATTGAAATACAAACTTTTGAGTACTGGAAACATCTTCTGCCTCTAGAATAATTTAATCAACTTTTAAATTCTTTATAGTATGATCTTCTAAAAAGTGTTTAATATAGAAATACACATTCTGGAACAGGAGGCGGAAACCCAGGTTTTGAAATTTTTGTTATCTTTATTTGTGCACTCTGTGACAGTGAACAATACAATGTAACACTGAAATTCAGGACTCTGTATCTTTAAACCAGCCGGGCGAGGTGGCTCATGCCTATAATCTTAGCACTTTGGGAGGCTGAGGTGGGTGTACTGCCTGAGCTCAGGAGTTCGAGACCAGCCTGGGCAACATGGTGAAATCCCATCTCTACTAAAATACAAAAAATTAGCTGGGCGTAGCGGCATGCACCTGAAGTCTTAGTTACTCGGGGGTTGAGGCAGAAGAACTGCTAGAACCCAGGAGGCAGAGGTTTCGGTGAGCCAAGATCGCACCACTGTACTCCAACCTGAGTAACACAGCGAGACTCTGTCTCAATCAATGAATCAATCAATAAACAAACAAACAAACCAAGCTGACCATACACCAAACTTTACCATATCTTACTAAACAAAACTTGCTTGATCAGAAAAAGGTAAATTGTACTCATTAATTCCATGTTTACCTTTTTGAACGTCTCTATCAAGCACCTCATCAAATAATTTTTCTTGGACTGTTGGAGGCAAATCTTCAATATCTACAAAGAAAAAGCCAACTTAAAAGATCTTTTGTTTCATAACTTATATTTGATATTAGCATTTACTAGTAACTTCTTCTAAAATAACTCCCTTTCCATTGAAGGTTATCAGATAGCTTTTTCTTAATATACAAGTATAACGTGAGTTATATAAAATATTTCTTTTCTGGGCCAGGTGCAGTGACTCACACCTACAATTCCAGCACTTTGGGAGGCTGAGGCCAGCAGAATGCTTGAACTCAGGATTCTGAGACCTGCCTGGGCCACACGGCAAAACCCTATCTCTACAAAAAATATACAAAAATGAATCAGATGAGGTGGCAGATGCCTGTAGTTAAGCTACTCAGAAGACGATGGTGAGAGAACTGCTTGAGCCTGGCGAGGTCAAGACTACAGTGAGCTATGATCTTGCCACGGCACTGCAGCCTGGGTAGTAGAGTGAGACCCCATCTCAAAAAAAACAATCTGATCATTCTGGGGTAAGCTTAAATACAGAATGAGTGCATTTCAAACGAAATTTCCTCCAATTTCAGAAAACTTAATTACTATTTCCTACAAGTTGTAAACGCCCATTTATGTCAGAATATAAAAATTAAAACCACTCAGATCTAGGCTGAGTAACACTGCAAGACTCCATCTCTACAAAAAAATTTTAAATTAGCCAGGTGTGGGAGGCATACACCTACAGTCCTAGCTACTCAGGAGGCCAAGCCAGAAGGATCACTTGAGCCCTGAAGTTGGGAGGATGCAGTGTGCTATCATCATGCCACTGCACTCCAGCCTGGGCAACAGAGCAAGACTCTATTTCAATTTAAAAAAAAAAAAAAAAAAACAGATCTCAGATGAAAGATTTTAGAAACTTCTGGTGTTTGGTACTAACCAAACACCAATTGACAAAATGCCAAACATCAATGCCAACTGACAAAAAGCATTCTGAAAGCCATCTTCAACTGTCAATGAATTGAAACATGAAAAGTTGCTTCACAAATACAGTAGAAATAAATACAATGAGTAAAAAAAGGGATGACATGTTCAAGAGAATGGAGTATGTTCAACTGAAATATCATAACTCTACCCATCAAAAGCTCATGTTCTAAACCCATTTCTTAATACCAGGTTATCAATACAGCTATCTAATTTCAAAATAACATACAACCATGAAAAGGGAAAATTTTTCAAAGGAGATGTTTTTAAGGATATTCTGAAATAAAACCAAAGAGAAAATAAAAAACAGATTTTCAAAAAATAATCTGAGGTCCACAAAGAAATCCATTACTATCAACTGCTGTATTCCTCTCAGATAGCTAAAGAATTTACTAACAAGTAGCTTTCTATATGGTCACTTCCAGCATAAATAAGACAGTCAAGTAATTTAAAATGCACATATAGTAGCTATGTTATGTGCCTTCTAACAAAAACATTTTTCACCCATATACACAAATATAATAAAATGAAAAAATATTTTTACATTAGATTTTGGAGTTACCTGCTGGCAACGTAAATGTTACAAGGTCAGTCAGAAAATAGCAAGCAAAATCCCCCTTTCTCTGATGAAGAGAGGCAGCGATCTCTCTCCGGATTTGTTCTGTCAGTTCAGGACACACCATTGCTGGAATACACTTTGCTGCTTGTTGAGACACCTTAAATACAAAACAAACTTTCCTCTCATCTCATGTATTATAAATAGAAGCAGAAAACAACAGTATTTCAAAGAAATCAGCAAAATTTCCCAATAATTCAAGGCTTTATTTAATCTTAAAATACATTGGGTTTTATTTCCTTATCAATGCAAGTATGTATCAGTACAACTTTTCAAAAAGTGATAAAAATATTTTAACCTCTGATTCAGTCTTTCTATTTAAGAATTTATCGCAAGGAAATACTCAAAGATGCACATAAAAATTTACGGAAAAGGGTGATGTCCATAGACATATCACAGGAAGAGGGAGGGCAGAAAACCTAAGTAGACTAACCATGATGTACCCAATAAAAACATCTTTAACAGCTCACAGAGAAAGAGAAAACTGCAAACATTTCTTCTCCTACAAGCTTCAAGTACCCTAGTTTGGACTAAAAAAAAAAGAGCATGGTATTTAAAGGGTTACTTCCCACTGCCCTCAAGCCTTTTCTTCCTCTCCATTTGTTACCACTCTGAGTTTTTTAAAAAGCATTTGGCATCTTCAACTTTAAACACAGACTGCCAACATCTGAAGCTCGGCCTGACAGGAGTGAGATGGGAGCACTACTGCACAGGCCTCTAAGCAAGAAACAACAAACCAAGGAAGACTAGAACTTTTCTTCTTTTTTTTTTTATTTTTTTTTTCTTCTTTTTACAATGCTAAATAGCAGCAAATGTTGCAAAGATTTAATTTAACCTTATATTTCAGTCATATCCAGTTTGTGAAGCTAAATAAAACTATGTACACAAAATTCTAAAATCATAGTTGAGCATCTGTGAAAATACAACGAGGCCAAGCACAGTGGTTCATGCCTGTGATCCCACCAACTCTGGGAGGCTGAGGCGAGTGGATTGCCTCAACTCAGCAGATCGCGACCAGCCTGGCCAACATGACGAAACTCTATCTCTACTAAAAATACTACTACAAAAATTAGCTGGGAGTGGTGGAGTGCACCTGTAGTCTCAGCTACTTGGGAGGCAGAGGCATGAGAATAGCTTGAACCCAAGAGGAGAAGTTGAAGTAAGCTGAGATCGTGCCACAGCACTTCAGCCTGGGCAACAGAGTGAGACTCTGCCTCAAAAAAAAAAAAAAAAAAAAAAAAAAAAAAAAAAACAAAAAAAAAAAAAAAAAAAAAAAAAAAAGACATTTCTGTTCATACCTCCTTACACACATATTTGTCTACGCATTGGTTCAAGAAGTAGAATTGTTGAGTTAAAGGGTATATGTATGTTAAAAATTATTATTTTAAATTTTACTTCAAGTTCTGGGATACATGTGCTGAATGTGCAGGTTTGTTACATGGGTATACAGATGCCATGGTTGTTTGCCATACCTATCAACCCGTCATCTAGGTTTTAAGCCCTGCATGCATTAGGTATTTGTCCTAATGCTCTCTCCCCTTTCCCCCCGCCCTCCTCTTTCTTGTTTTGTTTTGTTTTGAGTTGGATTCTTGGTGTTTTGCTCAGGCTGGTCTCAAACTCCTGGGCTCAAGCAATTCCCCTGAAGCTGAGGGCAAATGTGACAACTATGTTGCTTGCTTTTAGCTGTGTTGTGTGTTTTTTTTCCCCCTAAAAAAGGAGCCTCTTCAGCCTCACTGTAGATTACATCTCTGACATGTGGGTCAAAGGTAACGGTTGCCTGGGTTGTTTATCAGGAACATAGAATCAGCTCTGGTTCACTTAGAACCAGGTGAGACCACTGATACCTTAAACTGGGCCTGCATGAATGTCTGATGGGTGACCTTTTGAAGTCAGAGGGCTGAGAACTAGAGCTCCACCCTCAGATCATGCTGCCATGTCTGCCTGCCTGCCTCCCTTCTTTCCTCCCTCCCTCCCTCTCTTCCTTCCTTCCTTCTTCCTTCTCTTTTTCATAGAGACAGGATCACCCAGGCTGGAGCACAGTGCTGTGATCATAGCTCACTGCAGCCTCAAACTCCTGGGCTCAAGTCATCCTGCCGCCTCAGCATCCCAAATTGCTGGGCATTTTGGGAGGCTGAGGCGGGAGGATGACTTTACAGGCCCGAGCCACCATGCCTAGTCAGTGCTGCCATTTTTTGAACATGTGTCCTATGAAAAGCCAAAAATCTAGACTACCCTTTTATAGAACACTGATTATCTCACTTTTTGTTATACCTAATTATCTTTCCCCGGGCCTTAGACCACCCTGCTCTTCTATCCCATAAATATTCCTAAACTCCATGTTTGGGGAGGCGGATTTGAGACCTCTTCTCCCATCTCCTTGCTTGGCTGCACACATAAATAAATCCTTTCTTTGCTACAAAGCTCATCATGTCCATGGTTGGCTTACTGCGATGTGAGCAAAACAGGCCTGGTTTTGTAACTGCCCAAGGGGCTCACCCTGCCCTCTTCCTAGACAGAGCGAATTCATCAAGACAGGAGAATTGCAACAGAGTAAGAGTAATTCATGCAGAGCCAGCTGTGCGGGAGACCAGAGTTTTATTATTACTCAAATCAGTCTCCCCTGGAGCAGAGTTTTTAAGGACAATTTGGTGAGGGGGAGGAGAGGCCAGTGAGCCAGGAGTGCTGATTGGTCAGAGATGAAATCATATGTAGTAGAAGCTGTCTTCTTGCACTGAGTCAGTTCCTGGGTGGGATCAGATGAGCCAGTTTATTGATCTGGGTGGTGCCAACTGATCCAAGTGCAGGGTCTACAAAATATCGCAAGCACTCATTTTAGGAGCAGTTTGGGAAGGGTCAGAATCTTGTAGTCTCCAGCTGCATGACTCCTAAACCATAAATTCTAAACTTGTGGCTACAAAGGCACTTTAGTCCGCAGGCAAGGAGGTCTGCTTTGGGAATGGGCTGTTATTGTCTTTGCTTTAAACCATAAACTGTAAACTAAGTTTCTTCCAAAGTTAGTTCAGCCTTTGCCCAGGAATGAGCAAAGACAGCTTGGAGGTTAGAAGCAAGATGGAGTCAAGTAAGTTAGATCTCTTTTACTGTCTCAGTCACAATTTTGCAAAGGCTATTTCAGTTCAGCAACACTCTTGCCTTAGCCAGCTGAGTAGCTGGGATTGCAGGCACATACCACTATGCCTGGTTATAATTATTAATTTTTATTTGTTAATATTTGACTTGACACTGCATAGAAACAGTACAAATTTCAAGATGCACAGAGATTATATATTAAAGTCTTTCTTTCATTCCTGTTCTCCAGGAATCAATTTCCATCCCTAGCAACAACCAGTTACTAATTTCTTGTGTATCTGTTCAAAAATATCAATATGTAGCCGGGCGCAGTGGCTCAAGCCTGTAATCCCAGCACTGTGGGAGGCCGAGGGGGGTGGATCACGAGGTCAAGAGATCGAGACCATCCTGGTCAACATGGTGAAACCCCGTCTCTACTAAAAATACAAAAAATCAGCTGATCATGGTGGCGCGTGCCTGTAATCCCAGNAAAAAAAAATGGGGCAAACCCAGAAAATGACCTGAAACCATAGGAAGGAGCAGAAGCACAAGGCAACAGTGGTGGGTCTGATCACATTCATCCCTAGAGGATTCTCAAGCACATTCAAGTTTGATGAACAATGTTCTAGAACAAGAATGTCAAAAATGTGCAAGTTGGAAGGGAGGACAGAAAAAAAAAAAAAAAAAAATGGTGCAAACCCAGAGTGAGCCTGTTCCCAGACATCACCAACCTGGACAACCATCCCAAGGGTAAGTGGGGTCTGAAGAGCAACAGGTCTTCCAGCTGCTGCTGCTGCTTCTCAAAGAGTAAGGTTTACTGATAATGTTACCTACATAATATATGTGGACAACTAACTGCAATTGCCATTAAAAGAAATAGTGTTTCAAAAACTCCGCATACCCAACACAGTCACCTGACTCCCTATTTCAAAACTCCGGCCTGGCCCAGTGGCTCACACCTGTAATCCCAGCACTGCATGAGGCCAAAGCAGGAGGATCACTTGAGTTCTGGAATTCAAGACCAGCCTGGACAACATAATGAAACTCTGCCTCTATCCAAAAAGGAAAAAAAAATAATAATAATACATTTATATATATACACGCACATATGCTAGGCATGGTGGCATGCACAGTAGTCCCAGCTACTAGGGGGGCTGAGAGGTGGGAGGATCACTTGAGCCAGAGAGATCAAGGCTGCAGTGAGCTGTGATCACACCCCTGGGTAACAGAGAGAAACCTTATGTCAAAGGAAAAGAAATAAAGGACCAGCCTGGCCAACATAGCAAAACCCCAACTCTACTAAAAAATACAAAAATTAGCTGGATGTGGTGGCACACGCCTATAGTCCTAGCTATTTGGGGGGCTGAGGCAGGAGAATCACTTGAACCTGGGAAGTAGAGGTTGCAATGAGCCAACACCACACCATTGCACTCCAGCCTGGGTGACAGAATGAGACTTCATTTCAAAAGAAAAATAAAAACTCCTACATGAAAATTCAGTTATACTAGACTTTATTGGCCAAGATTATCATTAACCATTAAAACTCTCACTACATCTTAAACTACATGAGTCCAACCATTAGTCAACGCTCAAACATGGAAAATCAAATTATGTATTTTCAGACTATAACCAACTATTTGTCAAGTAACACAGTTAAAATGGCTCCCCAAAGTAAATTCAAAAATCATTTATTCCAATCATCTAGCCCTCAGGCCCTTTCCAAAAACCTAGAAAGACCTTTCAAAAAACCACCTGGACTGGACCCTGAATACCACAAACATTCTAAAAGAAACCTACCCTCCAAACAACCCCTTCCACCACCATCTTTAAGCAAGATGTGCCCGTGAAGCCTGCCACTCACCTCACCTTTTCAACTTTATGGTTCTCAACCATCGCCGTAGGCTGAGAGTTCTTAATTTAGGTTCCATGATCTTGGGAATGTTCCATGAACTTTAATGGGAATTTCATTTTAAATCCATTTTCCCCAACTTTCTGCCTATATTAAAATGTATTTTCTTATATATCACAAATTTAATTTAGTATTTTGGTAACTATTACTTCAATACAACTGATTTCCTGTGTAATCTTATTTACTTCTTATTTTATGTATTTAAAAACATTATTTTGGGAAGGAGTCCATAACTTTCACGAGACTACCAACGGGGTCCATGACACAGAATCTGACATACATATCCCCCAACTCTAATGTTCTCCTGTTCTCATTCCAAAAGAACTTGGCTGAGCATTCTCTGTGACACACCCCCTTAGTCTAGACTTAGTCCAGACTCCTCCACTTCTACTCTCCCTACTGGCCCCTTTAATTCTGACCTTTGGAGTATTTACTCCATGGAGACTGAATTCATTACCAATTTTTCTCTTTGCCTGGAACAAACCCCCTCCACCTCTCCCACACTGTTCTCCAGGGTTGCTCTACATGGACCACCGAATATAGCAAAAGTAATGGTATGTTGCTTCCTAAATCCATTTATAAAAGATACTGCAGGTATCAAAGACACTGGATCACTCTCTTGCACTCTGTTTCTCTCTTGGATCACCTGCTGGGGGTGAAACCAGCTGCCGTATCATGAGCATCCCTGTAAAAGGTCTGCACGCCAAGGAATTGAAGACTCCTGCCAAAAGCCATGTGAGTGGGCTTACGAACAGATCCCCGAGCCCCAGCTGAGTCTTTTGACAACTACAGCCTTGGACCGCTTGACACTGTAAGCCAAAACTATTCAGCTAAGCGGTTCCTAGATGCTAACCCTCACGATTTCTGTGAGATAACATACGTTTCTTGTCTCAGCTGCTAAGTTTCCAGATAATCTGTGATACTGCAATAAATATACTGCTGTTCTATTATCATCCCACTGTTAGTCCTCAGATTGTTTTCAGGAGCTCAATGGCTCATGACGGCCCCTCTAATACCCTGTAATAATCTTCTACCTACCTGAAGGGAGCCCCTAAAGATTTTCACCCTAGTTCATAGCCACCTTCTTTATCCTGGCTCCTGTTACCACCAGCAAAGTACAACTCCACACTGACAGCCCTTCTAGTATACAACACACAATACGACTAGACACCATAACACAAATGCAGCCAGGCCTTCGACACTAGAAAAACCACCTGTAACTCTTCCATCTCATGTTCCAAAACTTGGATCCCTCTACCTGAAAAGTGCCCTTCTCCCTTATACTCAGCAAGCCTGCACTTTTGTCTTCATCATGGCCTTCAGTCTCTCAAGCCCCCACCCCAGCTTCAACGGAATTCTACCAAACTGTACACAATGGTTAGCTACTACAATCATGTTTCCATCTAACCTTCAAATGTTTTAATCCCTATACATTGCCCTGTAATGGTTCGAACTTGCCAAATAATGGCAAATTTGAATAAGCAAATATGCAAACATGTATACAAAAGATGTATACTGACAAAATTTGAATCTACAACTAATATGACTCTCCGCATTTTTACTCTATTTCTCTTGTCATTAAAAAAATATTACCCGGGCCAGGCGCAGTGGCTCATGGCTGTAATCCCTGCACTTTGGGAGGCTGAGGCGGGCAGATCACCTGAGGTCAGGAGTTTGAGACCAGCCTGGCCAACATGGTGAAACCCCATCTTTCTAAAAATACCAAATTAGCCAGGCTTGGTGGCGTGTGCCTATACTCCCAACTACTTGGGAGGCTGACACAGGAGAATCACTTGAACCCAGGAGGCAGTGGGGGCAGTGAGCCAAGATCATGCCACTACACTACAGCCTGGGCAACAGAGCGAGACTCTGTCTTAAAAAATAAAAATTAAAAATTACCTGGATAATAGAGTCACATCCTGAATAATTCATATGAAATATCTATCATTTGTAGCATGTACCTGGTTATCTAAGCCAGAAACCATTAGGTCCACACTGTATCTTCCCATGTCCAATCAATCTACTCCTTCAGACTGAGGGCCAGTCTGAGTCTCTCAAACCGCCTTCCCATTTCTATGGCTACTACCCTCCTGGCAGAGTTCTTGCCAGCACCTCTATAACCCCTCCTAACCCTCTCCGGTGTGCAGCAGCCAAAACACAATCTGCTCTGCTCACTCCCCTACACCTGTACATAACACCATTCAGTGCCCTAGGAATACTCTTCAAATTCCTTGACACAGAAGATCCTTCATAATCCAGCCTCTGCTTATCTTTCACACTTACCTTCTCTCTGTTCTCAATCACCATCTCAGCCATGCTGAGTTACCTGCAAGTCCCTGGATTCACCACAAATTCCACCATCTCTGCCCCCGGTAAAAATGCTTTCCTCAACCTCCCTTGTTTCCCTCATCCACTTCATATGGCTAACTCCCAACTCCTCCCCTTCAAAATGTAGCAAAAACATTACCTGCTATAAGAAAGAAGACAAGACACCTTTCAAAACTCTTTGTGTATTGCCACAGCACTTGGCATTTACAACTACCAGGGCACATGCTGCACAGAATTACCTGTTCATTTCTCTACTTTTCTGGAGATGCAATGAAGGAAGAGCCAATGTCTTTACAATTCTATCCCTTTTCAGCCCAGTGCATGGCACATAGTAAGTACTCAATAAATATTTGTTAACTGAATGACTAACGAATGAATGACAGACACATCCCAGGCTTGTTTGAACCAAATATAGTAAGTTAAAACATTGCTGTGACTATTTAAATATTTGAAAGTATATACCCTTAAAAATTATATACTGTTGAAGTCTCTTAAGTTTAATGTTATTTTTTAAAGGGGGTAAAAGAATTCAAAACATTTTAAAACTGCTTGAAGAAACATTATAAAATCAAAAATGAAATCTAAATAACAGATTTCCTTAATATAAAAGAACATTTAACCAAAATACCACACTCACCTCTGTAAGCAATATTGCTAGCATATCCTGCCTCTGAAAACGTATAGCCAAGTGTACAAGAGTATAGCCAACGTCAAAGGCAGAAGGACGGTTCAGCAAGCGTACTTCGTCTGCGGTGAGCTGGCGTGCAATGTCTCCTCCTGATGACTTGTATGCTTCTATGGCAGCTAAATCACCTTCTACAACCCCTAAAACAAGCAGCAAGATAGAAAAGCATTTAATCATAATTTTCTTCAAAGAGCACAAACCTGAAGTAATCACTCCAAACTCTTTAAGTGCTTCTGTGCCTCCCGGATCCTGACGCATCATTTAAATGTCCTAAAGAATAAGAAAAATTAGTTTTTTCCTTTCCCTTTAAAAATTTTCCTTCCAGAACTAGAACTGCCCAGGCACTTACCTTACCATCAGTACAGGCTCCAGTCTCTGGTGGGATTTAGAGGAACTATTAGACTGTATGAACTGGATCGAAGATCAATAATCTAGTACAAGAAACCATACGTCACAAGAGACACTGAGTCCCTGGTTCTGGTCCTGCATTCATTCTGACTCTGCAGAAACTAAGGAGACAAGGGTATGCTCCGGCTGGTGTTGAGCTCCTCCTGCCCCTTACACTGCATTCTTAAAACAAATGTTGAGGCTTCCATACTGCTCTTTAGCTTAGAAACAACTTAGAGCAACTGAAACCATCTTCGCTGTAAGTAAACACTGGCAACATTTTGATTTCAGACTCTCTTATAGCCAAGTCTTCCTTAAACCCATTAAGAATTATTAATAAGGCCGGGCGCGGTGGCTCAAGCCTGTAATCCCAGCACTTTAGGAGGCCGAGGCGGGTGGATCACGAGGTCAAGAGATCGAGACCATCCTGGTCAACATGGTGAAACCCCGTCTCTACTAAAAATACAAAAAATTAGCTGGGCATGGTGGCACGTGCCTGTAATCTCAGCTACTCAGGAGGCTGAGGCAGGAGAATTGCCTGAACCCAGGAGGCGGAGGTTGCGGTGAGCCGAGATCGCGCCATTGCACTCCAGCAAGGAAAAAAAAAGAAAAACTCCGTCTAAAAAAAAAAAAAAAAAAAGAATTATTAATAAAGTAAAAATTGAACCAGATGATTTCAAAGAAAATATGCTAAAATAAAACATTTCAATTCAGTTAGAATAGGAGGAAAACACAAATATCACTTCTGCCCAAATCTATAATGAACTCCATTATCACTGAACCATTCTATTAATCTCAACACAAATTAATGTTAGGTAAATGTAGTAATACTATCTACTAAGCAGTCTGGAAAGTACAGGTATTAATCAGCCTTGGGGGAAAAAAAGTGTAAATTAGTTTCCAGTTTACCACAAATTGTGTTTAAAACAATTTTAAAATAATTATTTGTGGGACCAAATACTTTTAAGTGTTTCCTAAGTTACATCAAGACAAATGTGTTTGCTGGGTAGAATAATAATACTAGGTAAAAATATTCTTAGTGTATTATTTTAATTGCCATCTTGAATTAGGAATTAGATAAGACATATTTCTTAGAATGCAACAGATTGGTAAAATGCAACAATTCAATTTCCTACCATTAGTAAAGACAACAAGGCTTCAAAGTAATTCCTACATTTACTGAATCCTCATGATATACAGAACACCATGCCAGGCAATATGAGAAATACAAAGACAGTGAAAATGTGACTCCAATATTCAAAACAGTCCTTTTAAAATTACATTTGTGAGCCATAAAAGGCCAGCTTCAAAAGTTTTCAAACCCTATGGTCATAGGTCCTTCCTGCAAATTTAGATCCTCTCCTCACAAAAATGACCCCCTGCCCCCAACATAGACATATACATTCTTCAGGTTGAAAACCCATGATATTAAGGAATGCCTTCTTACAGGAATTCTTATCTTCAAAGGTTGATGATATATTCCTCACTATGTATATACAAGTTCAGCTACAAATGCCCTGTCTCCATCCATCTTATTCTTCTAAGGAACAGTGCCCTAGAGAAGTCAGGGCTAAAGCTTAATCAAGGATGGCATGAGATAAGGGCTATAAATCTTTCCAAAAGGGCAAGACTTTAAAATAGACCAGAATGTGCTATTTGAACTAAAAACAAATCTACGGCTGAAGAGTTTTCTATTTCCAATTATTATGTTCAAATACAAAAAAAAACTCTAAAACTTCTGCTTATTTAATGAACAATTAAGTATAATCTGATAGGGCCCGTAACTTTTCAGATAATTCAGTGCAGTTGAAGACAGCATGCCCATGCCATCTCCTTTTACTTCGCAGCATTTCTGTATGAAGGCAATGACTTTTCCCTTCAGTCCTATCAAAGCCCTTAACTATTTTCGGGTATATGTAGCAGCAATGCACCTTTTATAGTCTTCAGTTTTAACCTAAAAATACAACTACTTATAAAATGTTTTGTGTTACATAAAAAATGTTCCAATCACTTCCAAAAAAACAACCCAAGAGTCTGATCAATTTACCTGAAAAAGCAAAGAGGAAGATCTGTACAATTTATATGTGTGTGTGTATATATATATATATATCTATGTGTGTATGCCTTTATGTAGGTGTTTATGCAAGTTCATGTTCATTTTTTATTTCCCAAAGACTAAGACAAGGTAATCTAAAGCTAAGCACTAAATAACTTCCTTCTGTTGATTGAAGTAGGGGAGGTCTTCGAATCACTTTATTAATTTTACCTATCGCACCGTATAGCTGAAGTTTAGAAATAATCTCATTTTAGAAATTCTTAAGATTTCCTCTCTAATGTCTCAGAGAGATTTCTGTAATTAGAAGTTAATGAGCACGGCGGGGGGGGAGGGGGCACAGACTAGCACAACAAAATTAGCAAAATGTACTTTGGAACTATAATGTACAATAATATCACCCATTCTGTTTTCATTAAGTGCTTTTTAAAAATATATCCAGAACTTTAAATGTTGGCTTGCATGGTATGTGAATTATATATCAATAAAACTGATACATAAAAACACAACTAGGATTTCTATTTGACATAATACAACATTATCAAAAACACTTAATTACTCCTGACAACTCCATGCTCTACATTAAACTGCAAACGGGCTTCCTGACCATTCCCCAACATGGAGGACATACAGAAGATGAGAACAGACTATTGTCAGTTCTAAGCACAAAATTCTCCAAATTTCCCAGAGCATGAAAAACACATATCACATAAGTATAGGTGAAAAATAATATTTAAAAGAAATTTTATTATCTACTGTTTGGAGAATATGTAATTTCATTCTTTTCATTAAGCATAATTACAAGCTTACAGTCTCAGTGACCAGTAAATTTTCAGCTACAAAGATTAGTAAATTTATTACAAATCAAATTTCACGAAAATATCGCTGAACTGTCCCCATTTTTGCTATGTCTTTATTGCACACTGCTCAAAGACAACTTCAGGAAGTTTCGACAGTTACTTCACAGACGGTTACTTCATACAGCAGAAACACTTTTGCTGTAGACATGGTGTTTAATAGAATTTGGCCCATACACATATAAAGTTTTAGCCACCACATATTTTCTACTTAGGGAGCAGAGAAAAACCATCATAATTAACATGCAAAAAAAAAAAAAAAAAAAAAAAAAAAACTTACAATTATGAAATATCTGAGTTCTTCACATAATTGTATTTTGAGCACCTTTTAATGTCAGGGGATAAAAAGAAAGTAGAAATAAGGTAGGAGAGTTGGTAGACAGGAAGAGGCAACAAATAAATGCAAGTGTTAAAAACCTCACTTTATAGGACAAAGGCCAGGAAAAAAAATTAAAAGTTCCAAGAGAAGATAACATATTACTGACATCTCACAACGCCTCCAAAAATAATTGAAGCTTTTTTTTTTTTTTTTCTTTTTTTTGAGATGGAGTCTTGCTCTGTTACCCAGGCTGGAGTGCAGTGGCATGATCTCGGCTCACTGCAACCTCCACTTCCCAGGTTCAAGCAAGTCTTCTGTCTCAGCCTCCTAACTTGGAACTACAGGCACACGCCACCACACCCAGCTAATTTTTGTATTTTTAGTAAAGACAGGGGGTTTCACCATATTGGTCAGGCTGGTCTCGAACTCCTGACCTAACGTAATCAATCCATCTACCTCGGCCTCCCACAGTGCTGGGATTACAGGCATAAGCCACAGCACCCAGCCGAAGCATCTTTCTCTTAATACTTTTTTTTTTTTTAATTTAACAAACGTGTATTACGCCTTCTGTTCCTTCCTTCTTCATGTTATGAAGGCAAATAAAAGGACAGCTAAAGCCACTCTGAGATTAACTTTATAAAACTAATCTGCAGTATCATCATACATTCAAAATTGAATGAAACGTACCATTAGCCTCATAGCGAAACATAATTACAGATAAAGTGTAAATATGCTTCTTAAAACATGAAGGCCTAAAAATAAATGAAAGCTACTTTATTAAATATTACTAAACAGCTAAAAAATAAAAATAAAAAACAAACGTATTATTCTGTAATCTGGGCCAGGAGTAGAGTTTAAATATTTTGAAGCCACAGGTCAACAACTCACTGGGGACTTCACAGCTACTATGGAACTCCGTTGGTTAGAATTTAGAGCTGGCTCATAGATGTTTAGAAAACAGACTTATTTTTTCCCCCATATATGGCACAGTTTTCAAAGTTTTGCCTTATTTTCCTTTATGACATAAAATTGTAATGGTTACTAACTTTGAAAAGAATGCCAAATGGTAAAAAAAAAGCCAGGACTTACCTGAGCCCACATGGGCCAGCCCCACACTACCCTGGAGTTCTATGGTAGCTGTGACATCACAGCATGGTTTATGCTGTGGGGTCAGGGTGGACCTGGAGTCAGCTGGCACAATTTCAGGAACCCTTAAAGAGAAAAGTTAGTTTTAAGTGGTAATGTTCAGAATGTCCTTTACCATGGTAAGAGAAAGATGCAGATGTGGTTTCCTCTAGCCAGAGTTTAACTCATTCAACTGGTTTTTATATCACAAGCATTTGGCTACAGTTTAATCCTGAACCTGGCTTAGAAATTCAGAGCAAACTCTTTCAAAAATAACGAGCTACTTTTTCAATAAAATGACTTCAATATTTTTTAAAGTGTACCCTCAAGTAGGCAAAAGCAGAGGAACAATCTCAAAAATAATTTGAGCGGGCCAAACCACCTCCTAGTTGCATTTTCCACATAATAACAGCAACAAGCTAAGATCTACTATTTCTAGTCCTAGAACAGTGCTACAAAACAATAACTTACTCAAAAAATCAACGGATGAAAATCAAAATCATAAACAAATTCTTAAATTTCATCTATATTAATATCAAGACTAGCTTCTATTCAATAATCTCACTGTCCATTTCTAAAATATCCTCTTTAGAAAAATAAAAGATTCAATGAGATAAAGTCAAATAGTCACTAATTAAAGCTTTTAAAATTATCTGTAAGTTATGACAAACCATGTCAAATGTCATCTATACTACTGAGCTCTTTCTTCCTTGTATCTTTGATCAGGGTGTTAACAACCCACTCTTGTGGAAATATAAGTCTTCAAAGTCATGAAAAAATACCTAACCTAAACATATATCTTCATAAAAAAGGAGATCCTGTCAAGCAGGAAGAATTACTGCTTAAAGTATTACAGAAGGACTTAAAGGAAAGTTATCTTTGCAACAAGTGATCAGAGACAGAGACGTTAATGGGCTAAAACAGATTAACATGAGTTCAAATTACGAAGGTCACTTAAAATATCACTGAAATACTCAACTGAAAGGAAATTACAGTTCTTAAAAGTCTTAGGTTCCAAAAGTACATTTTGAAACTCATAAAATAATGTATGCCAAAACCACATTTACCACTGAAATTATGTCCAAAAGTCTTTCTGACTTCAAAATAAAAATTTCATTTGCCACACTGCCAAGTTATCCTGACTGAATTTGAAATCAATTTTTTTTTTTTTTTTTTTTT
>NW_016107550.1:303542-309536 GCF_001604975.1 Cebus imitator
AAAAAAAAAAAAAAAAAAAAAAAAAAAGTGGAGGCAAGGAAGCAAGGATAAAAGGAAAAACTTTCATAATTTATTATAACTTTATACTGTTCATATTATATACATTTAATTCTTCCAGACAAAAGCAGAATTAAGACAAAATCATCACATTGGAAGAAATATTCAAAAGTAACCTAGTCAATCTTAATAAGGTTTCCAACTAGACACACTAAACAAGAAAGTCCCTATAATTAGCTACTGCAAAAGAAAGTTCACAGCTTCAGTAAACACTCATAGTCCCAAAAGCATCCATTATCCCCAAAAATTTCAGACCCATGTATCCAATAATTCATTAGGCATCCTACCACAAAACATCTAGAAAAACCTAAACCTTCCGTCTCCTAGGTTCAGGAAAAATCATACTGTTATCCAACTCAGATGTACAAACCAAAAATCTGGCTTTCTAAACTCCTTCTCATCTCAGCCCAGTATCAATTTTTCCAACTTTTGCCAATTCTACTGAAGTCTTTTTCAAATAAATCTTCCTTTCCCCATCTCCACTGACTCTACCCTAGCTGTACCTGACTATACCTAAGTTGCTATCATTAACTCTACTGGTCTGCCGTCTCAAGTGTTGCCCCTTCCCAATCTATTCTCTACATTAGGGTGAGTGTGGTCTTCCTAAACTACAAATTTGATTAAGGCACTCCCTTCTCAAAAGTTTACCACTAGGCCAGGCACAGTGGCTCACACCTGCAATCCTAGCATGTTGGGAGCCCAACGCAGGCAGACTGCTTGAGCTCAGGGGTTCAAGACCAGCCTGGGCAAAATCCAACCTCTATAAAAAATTTTTAAAAATAAACCGGGCAGCCAGACACAGTGGCTCACGCCTGTAATCCCAGAACTTCAGGAGGCTGAGGCAGATGGATCACGGAGGTCAGGAGTTCAAGACCAGCCTGGCCAAGGTGGTGAACACCCTGTGTCTATGAAAAATACAAAAATTAGCCAGGTATAGTGGCGGGTGCCTGTAATCCCAGCTACCTGGGAGGCTGAGGCAGGAGAATGGCTTGAACCTGGGAGGCAGAGGTTGCAGTAAGATGAAATCATGCCACTGCACTCCAGCCTGGGCAACAGAGCAAGACTCTGTCTCATTAATTAATTATTAATTAATTGATTAAGCTTGGCATGCTGGTGTGCACATATAGTCCCAGCTACTTGGGAGGCTGAGGTGGGAGGATCCCTTGAGCCCAAGAAGTTTGAGGCAGCAGTAAGCCTCAGTGATCATGTCACTGGACTCCAGTCTGGGAGTCCTTAACCGGGTTAAGGAATTAACCTATTTAACCAGGTTAAATAGTCCCAACATTCCCTACAGGTTCTCTCTCACACTCCTCATTCTACATACACTCCAAGCAACTGATTTCTTTCAGGTTATTGAACATGCCTCAAACACCCTTCCTTCTTCTCAATAAAGTTTCGGCTTAGATGTCACCAAAAGTCATCTCCAAATCTCCTAGTGAGATTAGGTTATATGTTCCTTCTACAACCCTGTACCTCCTCTTCTGAACTATGCGGGCTTGCTAAATTACATCTGCCCCCATAAACTCTTTGAGAGACATGACATCTTTCAAAGTGCTTGGGAGCACACTCGGTGTATACCTGAATGCATGAATGAATGAACAAAGAAAAGGTAAAAGCTAAGACAACTTTTTGAAGTAATTGAGGCCGAGCACTGTGGCTCACCCCTGTAATCCCAGCACTTTGGGAGGCCAAGATCAAAAATGATTTTATATTGCCCAGACTGGGACTGGTACATGTTTTTAAGATGCATATTTTTAATAGAGATTTCATGTGACTTGATAAAATCACCAAAGAAAGTGAACAGAAGACATGAATCAGCAACTCACAGAAAAAAAATACAAATGATTAATGAGACAGCATGCCACTCTTAATAAACATCAGCAAAAACAGCTCCACAGGGACTCCCAAGCTGCTAATAATAAAGAACAGGTTAATTTAAGGTACAGCAACTCAATGTCATATTACACGTTCATTTTTAGAAGATAACATTTTGATTCCAAATATAAAGTTCAATGAAAAAGGATATACAATATAATCTTAACTACATAAAAGTAAATAAATGCAAAAATTTAAATTTATTTGTTAACTATTTTTTCAAATGCAGCATGCCTTTAGCATTTTTCTCTAAATAAATTAATTTTTTAATACCATTCTTATCCTATNGCAAAAAAAAAAAAAAAAGACCAAAAATAGACAAAAAAATCTGACAGGCTTCCTCTGGGCAGTGAGATTATAAACTATTGTTATTTTTTCATAGTTTTTCTTATCTCAGAAATGGTCTACAATGCACATAGTCTGTTTTTTTTTTTTGAGATGGGAGTTTTGCTCTTGTCATCTAGACTGGACTGCAGTGACATGATCATAGCTCACTGCAGCATCAAACCCTTGCCTCAAGCATTCCTCCCACCTCAGCCTCACATATCTGGGACTCATGCACCCCGCCACCAATCCCAACTAAGTTTTTTATTTTTAGTAGAGAAGCAAGAGGTCCCGCTATGTTGCACATGCTAGTCTCAAGCAGTCTGCCTTTATTATTCAATAATGAACTAAACTCTCAAAGATCATTACAGGAAGTCAGTACAAAAGTCTAAATTTGACGAAACAGAAATGATATATTTCCATCAACTGATGAAAAGATAAACAAAATGTGGTATATACATATGATGAAATATTATTCAGTCTTAAAAAGGAAGGAAATTCTGGCCAGGTGCAGTGGCTCACGCCTGTAATCACAGTACTTTGGGAGGCTGAGGCAGACGAATCACTTCAGGTCAGGAGTTCTAGACCAGCCTGGTCAACATGGTGAAACCCCAACTCTACTAAAAATACAAAAATTAGATGGGCATGGTGGCACATGCCTGCAGTTCCAGCTACTTGAGAGGCTGAGGCAGGAAAATCACTTGAACCCAGGAAGGGGAGGTTGCAGTGAGCCCAGATTGCGCCACAGCCTTCCAGCCTGGGTGACAGAGTGAAACTTTCTCTCCAAAAAAAAAAGGGAAGGAGATTCTGACACAGACCACACATGATGAACCTTAAAGACATTACACAAAGTGAAATAAGCAAAAGGACAGATACTGTCTGATTTCATTCATGAGGCATTAGAACAGTCAAATTCATTGACAGAAAGCAGAATGAGGGCTGTCAGGTCTGGAGGAAGGGGGAATGGAGCTATTTAAAGGATACAGAGTTTCAATTCTGCAAGATGAAAAAAGCTCTAGAGAGAATGGTAGAAATAGTTACACAACAATAAGAATGTACTTAAGCTACCAATATACACTTAATGAGTAAAATGGTATATTTTATCTTATGTATATTTTACATCAATTAAACTAAATTACAAAAAAATAAAAAAGGAACAATGATACAACATTATTCAGAGATATTGGAGGTGATGCCTCAAATAATATCACCTATATAGTATTCTCACTCCCCTAAAAATGATGTTTAAACTAAATCTAATCATAAGGAAACCCACAAATCTAAATTGAAGATCATTCTGCAAAAGTGGAATCTTCGAAAATGTCAATCATGAAAGAGTAAATTTTAAAAAAGCAAAGCAAAATCAGGCGCTGTTCTAGATTAGAGAAGACTGAATAGACAAAACAACTAAACATAACGTGTAATCCGTAACTGAATATGGTGGGAGCAACAGCAATTACTAAAACTATTGGGTGAAACTAAATATAGACTTTCAGTATAAAATTTCTTAGATAATTATATTGTGTGGTTATGTAGGAAAAATGTCCTTGTTCTTAGGAAATACATGCTGAAATATTTAGGGGCAAAGTGTCATGATGTCCTAGTTAACTCTCAAATGCTTCAGAGAATACACACGAGAAAGACAGACATAGAGACAGAGACACCAAATATGGCAAAGAATTAACTGGAAAATCTAAGTCAAAGGCATGTGGTGTTCAATATATTATACTTGTAACCTTTATACAGGTTTTGAAATTTCTTAATATAAAAGAATGACAGGGGCCAGGCATGATGGTTCATGCCTGTAATCCGAGCACTTTGGGATGCTGAGTCGGGTGGATCACTTGAGGTCATGAGTTCGAGACTGGCCTGGCCCAGCATGGTGAAACCCCGTCTCTTCCAAAAAATACAAAAATTAGCTGGGCATGGTGGCAAGCTTGCCAATAGTCCCAGTATTTGGGAGGCTGAGGCACAAGAATCACTGGGATCTGGGAGGCAGAGGTGGCAGTTAGCCAAGATTGCGCCACTGCACTCCAGCCGGGATGACAGAGAAAGACTCCATCTCAAAATAAAATAAAATAAAATAAAATAAAATAAAATAAAATAAAATAAAATAAAAGTGAAAGGAAAAAATAGTCGTCTGCACAGGAGGACTGGAGGTAAACAGAAGAAAAGAAGAATCTATTGCATTTCTGTCTTGCTTGGTTTGTTTTTTTTAACCATGTGCCCAGTTTAAGGCAACTTTTTCAAGTTAGATTCCAACAATTCTCTAGAGTCAAAACACATCCTTTTATACTTGATATTTAAAGGCTACATCTGGATTTCATAATTCAATGTGTTTGTTTAATTTGGTACTTTTTTTAAACGAAAGCCTTTACTAAATCAATGGTGCATATTCAAATGTCAGTATCACATAATCAAGAATCACACGACATAGTCCCTTTCGCAGCATAAAAAGGCACATTACTAGTTGGCAAGCCTGTATAATCAATCATTTCTGAAAGCCGAGAATTATGTCTCAGACATGCTAAAGGCAACCAAGAGAATACTGGGGCTTTCTTTCTGCCATCCACGCCTGTTTGCCTTAATAGAGACATTCATTCCTGGAAGCTTTCTTTTTTGTCACAGGTGTCAGGAAGTACTTTGAAATCCCAGATCAAACTGGCCAGCATCATTTAATAGTAGAAAGGAAAGACGTGAAAAATATGTGTGTGCACAAGGCATGTGTGTTCCCTACAGATTAGAATATTTTATGTTGCTGGAAATTCTCATAATTCATTTAAAAATCATGACGTAAGGCCGGGCACAGTGGCTCACACCTGTAATCCCAGCACTTTGGGAGGCCAAGGTGGGCAGATCACCAGGTAAAGAGATCAAGATCATCCTGGCCAACATGGTGAAACCTCGTCTGTACTAATAATAAAAAAATTAACTGGGCATGGTGGTGTCTACCTGTAATCCCAGCTACTTGGGTGGCTGAGGCAGGAGAAACGCTTGAACCTGGGAGGCAGATGTTGGCAGTGAGCTGAGATCATATCACTGTATTCCAGTCTGGTGACAGAGACATCATCACAAAAAAAAAAAAAAAATCATGACATAAAATGTTGTTTTATATCCAGTGTTCCAAAATCAAAACAGGAAATCCTTAAAAACTTGAAAAACAGGACAAAAACTTCAACTTGAAGATAATACTTCTTTCATGGTACTAAAAATAACTCTATTACCTATATGAACCACCTTGGATAGGAAGTAAATCCACAATCAAGAATGTTTGTGGAATGAAATAACATCGCAGTTTTCATAGCTACATACTCATCACAATTAAGAGTATCATGGAAAGTTAGCCAAGGGCATACATTGCGAGTATTCCAGCACTCACTTTCCTTTCATGGATACAGGCCAAAAATTGCTACACAAGTCTGTATACATTTTGGATATCATTAAAAGCTTTTAATGTTTCCAGGCATAGTGGCTCACACACCTGTAATCACAGCACTTTGGGAGGCCAAGGTCGCGGATCACCTGAGGTCAGAAAGTCAGACCAGCCTGGCCGACATGGTGAAACCCTGTCACTACTAAAAATACAAAAATTAGATGGGCACGGTGGTGCACACCTGAAATCCCAGTTACTAGAGAAGCTGAGGCAGGAGGATCACTTGAACCCAGGAGGTGGAGGTTGCAGTGAGCAGGGATTATACCACTGCACTCCAGCCTAGGCAACAGAGCAAGACCCTGTTT
>NW_016107550.1:309901-311219 GCF_001604975.1 Cebus imitator
AAAAAAAAAAAATACAGGAATTAGCTGGGTGTGGTGGTGTGCGCCTCTAAAGTGGGAGAATCGCTTGAGCCCGGGCATTCGAGGCTGCAGTGAGCTATGATTATGCCACTGCCTCCAGCGTGGGCAAGAGCAAAATCATGGCTCCAGAAAAACAGAAAGGGAAAAGAAAACAACAACAAAAAAAAGACACTAAATAGGAGAGTATCTTTCAGCAGAACGCTAGTTTGGCATCAGTATACAACCGAAGTTCATAACCCAGCACTTAAAAGTAACCATAATGGTGTACAACTTCACAAGCTTCCTCTCTAAACTCCCAGATGATAATCTTGAAAAATGACATATTATAGAACATAGATCTGCAACTGAGCTACCAACACAGAAGTAATGATGACTGCAAAGCAATCCGTAGAACAGGAAAAGTTCTAAACACTGAAAGATTGCCCAAAGAGCTTTGGAATACCAAGCCAAAAATAGGCCAACATGAGCAGAGCAGAGTACACACTACAGAAACACCACTACAGGAACACTACAGAAAAAAATCAAGCTCAAATAATGTGGCCTAATCATGGAATGCTGCAAAATATTAGCAAGTGGTAGATTACCCTGGGCCACAGCAATCAGCTTCATATAAGCATATTTATTTTGCTGACTTGAAAAAAGGCAGGACTGAAAACATTAATATTCCCAGGTATCAAACATAATTCAAAAGCTCCAGTAATAATCCCCAATCATATTTAGCAGAAAGAAACGTCATTACCATTTGTGTCTTGGAAAGGACAGCTTCTTCCCATTCAGTAAATCAGCTCCTCTGTACCTCAACTTCTGTCATTATTAACAATGGCTCTGACTTCCTCTAGGAACTGGTGAAAATTAAGTAAAATTTTTCTGAAATTGTCAAATTAAGATATATTTGTTTAGGACTGGGTGCAGTGGCTCATGCCTGTAATCCCAGCACTTTGGGAGGTTGAGGTGGGCAGGTCACCTGAGGTTAGGAGTTCAAGGCTAGCCTAGTCAACATGATGAAACCCTGTCTCTACTAAATACACAAAAATTAGCCAGGCATGGTGGCGGGTGCCTGTAATCCCAGCTACTTGGGAAGCTGAGACAGGAGAATCACGTGAACTCGGAAAGCAGAGGTGCAGTGAGCCGAGACCATGCCATTCGCAACAAGAGCAAAACTCCATCTCAAAAAGAAAAAAGATGTTCGGGCCGGGCGAGGTGGCTCAAGCCTGTAATCCCAGCACTGTGGGAGGCCGAGGCGGGTGGATCACGAGGTCAAGAGATCGAGACCATCCTGGTCAACATGGTGAAACCCCGT
>NW_016107550.1:311404-325503 GCF_001604975.1 Cebus imitator
CTATTTGTATTAATTTCTTATTGCTGCTCTAACAAATGATTACAACCTTAGTGACTTAAAACAACACAAACTTTCTGTCATACAATTCAGGTCAGAAGTTCAGCAAGGCTCTCACTGAGCTAAAATCAAAAGTGTTGGCAGAGCTGTGCTCCTTCATGAGCCTCTAGAAAAGCCTTGTCTCTTCTTCTAGAGGCTGCTGGCATTCCTTGCCTCATGCCCTGCAACTCTCTCAGGCCTTTCCTTCTCTTCTCATGGTCCCATCTGTAATCCTCACTCTCCTGTGTCCCCCTCTGATTTACAAGGACGCTTGTGATTATACCACTACCCAGATAACCCTGCCATTGAAGGCATCTTTAATCACTTCTGTAGAGTCTCTTTTGCCACATAAGGTGGCATACCCACAAATCCTGGGGACTGGGATGCAGCCATGAGGAGGTGGGTTGTGGACATTATCCTGCCTGCCACTCTATTTATATCAATCATGTAAATCACCCAAAAAAGCCCAAGGAGGGCGTAGAGGGAGATAAACCTATAAGGATGTCAATGGGCAAGTTAAAAATGTAAATTTGGACACTATAACTTATTAATAGTATGTTCTTATTTTTTTGTTTTTATTTATTTTGCGGGGGGGGTGGGGAGATGGAGTTTCACCCTGTTGTCCAGGCTGGAGTACAGTGGCATAACCTCGGCTCATTGCAACCTCTGCCTCCCAGGTCCAAGAGATTCTTCTGCCTCAGCCTCCCAAGTAGCTAGGATTACAGAAGCCCGCCACCACGCCCAGCTATTTTTGTATTTTTAGTAGAGACGGGGTTTCACCATGTTGGCCAGGCTGGTCTTGAACTCCTGACCTCAAGTAATCTGCCTACTACGGCCTCCCAAAGTGCTGGGATTACAGGTGTGAGCCACCGTGCCCGGCCAATAGTGTTTTTAAAAATAACGAATGTTTTGTGACTTCAGGTAAGTCATCAATAAAATATCCTTGTGAATGAAATAATTTTTAAAGCTAAGGAGTAATGAACTAGAGAATAGAAGCCTCTTCCATTTTTTTTCTTCACAATCATTTGTAATGCCCTGAGCTTTCTCTCAAGTTAAAAAGTCAGCCCAAAGATGTCTTAAATGGGCAAAATCACCAATGTCCAATGCAAGGATTTCCTTTTCCGCTTTTGACATGGTAATTTTCTTGGTAATATAAATCACCTTACAATCATTCCAGTTCAAAGGAATATAATCTCTCAAAAACTAAATGACTTTTTCTTCATGGAAGTTACTTTAACTTTGTTTGTATTATTGCACAATCTCCCTTTCTTTTTTTTTTTTAAGACACGGGGTTTCACCATTGGCCAGGATGGTCTTGATCTCCTGACCTCGTGATCCGCCCGCCTCGGCCTCCCACAGTGCTGGGATTACAGGCGTGAGCCACCAACAATCTCCCTTTCATATTTCATTTCACCAGGCACATATTTCCAAAGTAGAAACTGTTTTTAAAAAATCATTATAGAAGATCACATTTTGCACAGTTTTGTTTCTTCTTCAGAAAAAATAATACTAATTTAATGATTTACTTCCTTGAGAATAACCTTCAACAAATTGTAAATGTCCATCCATATACATAATTCTTAACATTAATACCAAAACAAATCGAAAATAACACTTTAAAATGTAATACGCCTACACTTTGCTATTTTTTGTCAAACAATGTGTGTTAGTAAAACCAAATGGACAAATACATTCTGACATATTTAATACCATGCAAGTTTTAAGACATAGTCTTGCTCTGTCACCCAGGCTGGGAATACAGTGGCACAATAATGGCCCACTGCAGTGAGCTGTGATGGTACCACTGCACTCCAGCCTGGGCGACAGAGCAAGACCTTATCTCAAAAAAAAAAAAAAAAGTGTGTGTGTGTGTGTGTGTGCGTATACAGTTTCAATGTGAACTTGTTACTTAAGTTTCCTTCTTCTTCCCCTATGCCTTAGACAGCCCCAACCAAATCCCATCTTCGTTAGCAGGAGCACTGGACAAGGTAAACTTAAGAAAGATGCAACTATTGTTGAGGAAGTGAGACCAAATGCCAACTAGGAAGCAGTAGGTCCAACAACAACTGAATAAATATTTCAAGTAAAAATCTCATTTGATAGTTATACCAAACACATAGAATGATTTTTTAAAAAGCAAATATTGCCATGAGTGCAAGTAGGAAGGTAGAAAAATTAAATATACAGAAACCTGACTTTAGACTTTTCATATCCATAGACTGCCCAGTGATAAACCGAAGCCTCTACTGTAAGACCTCTACTGTAAGCCTTTCCTGTAAGACCCTTTCATACCTAATACCTACCTCAGACTTCCTGACAACCAGTGAGAAGTAGAACTGGCTCTCCTGGGTTGGGCCCCAACTACTTAAAAAATACAGAAAGCTAGGAAGCAGGCAAAGAATCCAGAAATTCATAGGAGTAGGATAAAGGTTTGTCCAAACCCCAGTTCCCAAAAATATTCATGTGTTCACTGATATAAAAATACTTGAGTGCCTAGTATGTATGTAGCAGGCACTGTTCTAAGATAGAGCTTTGAACAAAAGAGGTAAAATTCCTGGCCCTCAGGAAGCTTAAACTCTGGAGTAGAGAGAGACAAACAATAAACAAGATGACTAAGCATATTAGAAGGTGACAAGTGTTATAAAGAAAATTAATGCTGTGGGGAGGGATAAAGGACAGGAATGAAATCCTAGATACAGCGGTCATGGAAGACCTCACTGAGAAGGCAACACTTGAGAAAAGTGAAGGTGAAAAGCAATTTGGGCAAAAAAAACAGCAAGTAAAAGGCTTGAGGCTTGTTTATAGAATAAAAAGGTAGCAAGAGTGGCTGGAATAAAATGGAAAAGGTGGAAAACAGATTAGTTCAGAGATAAACAGCATACATTTGACCCCTGAACAACAAGGGGAGTAGGGGGACCAACCTCCCACACAGTAGAAAATCCATGTATAACTTTTGACTCCCCCAAAACTACTGATAGCCTACAGCTGACCAGAAGCCTTACTAATAGCATAGTCAAATAATACAAATTTGTATATGTATTATACACTGTATTCTTGTCATACATTAGAAAAAAGAAAATGCTAAGAAAATCATAAGGAAGATAAGATACATTTACTAACTCATTAAGTGGTCTTCATCCTCATCATCCTCACCTTGAATAGGCTGAGGAGGAGGAGGAAGAAGAGGGGTTGGTCTTGCTGTCTCAGGGGTGGCAGAGCTGGTAGAAAACTTATGTATAGTGGACCCACACAGTTCAGACCTGTGTTGTTTAAGGGTCAAAACTATGTGGAGGCAAGTTGAAATCAGCAATACAAAGCATGTAGATGACCTTGTAGAGTTTTTGAGGGACTCTAGCTTTTAAGCCAAGTAAAAGAGGCAATCAATCACTAGAGGGTTCTGAGCAGAGTTTTTAAAAACAAAACCAGCAGCTCCTCTGTTGACAGTAGACAGTAAGGGAGAGCAAAAGCAAGGGGTAAGGGAGGGCAAAAGCAAGGGGGATCATGGTTTGGACAAAAATAGTGAGAAGTGGTCAGAGTCCAGATATATTTTGAAGGTAGAGCCAATGGATCTTCTGAGAAGTAGAAGTGGGGCATAAGAGGAATCAAGGAGAAACAAGGCTTTTGACACAAGCAATGGAATCAGAAATTTGCCATCAACCAAGATGGGAGCCTGGGAAAAAATAGACTTGAAGGAGAGACCAGTTCTGTTTTAGCAACACTGAGCTTGAAATAAGCTTGAGTTATTAAACACTCCAGCAAAGATGTTGAATGGGCAGCTGGATATATGAATCTAAGGTTCAGAAATACAAGTTACAGCACAGATTTGATATGGTGTTCTTATCTAACCCTGCCTTTTTAAGGACACAACTATGTACACAAAATTGTCAAAGTGCAATTTCATAGGGCAACTGATTCAATACAATAGCAGAACAAAAGCAGGACATTAGGTAGTGTTGCTTTATTCTCCAGATACTGTGTTGTCTACCCAGTGAGAAAAGCAGTCTACATTGAGTACTGACATGACCTCCCTAAAAACCCGATGTCCCTAAAAAAATGCAGCAGCAACGGCAAACACTCCAAAGACAACTGTACATTTACATTCACACCTCTACCTTTACCACCCTGATTCCCAATCTCAGGTTCCACTAATGATGTCAGGTTTCGGCACAGCTGTCCCCAGCATCCTCTGACCACATAAGATAATATGCACTTATGTGAAACTTACATACAACAGCCATGTTAATATGTTTGCTTAATACTGTTGATACCTTAGTTTACATCTGCCCTCTCAACAACTGAATCTTCCTCATTCCTAGTTTATCAGCTACAAAGCTGACCTGAGGTCCAAATTTTTTCCCAACTTTAAATGGAAAAAGTCTCACATTTTATACTCAGTGTACATACTTTAGAGATGGACTCTTCAAAAATCACTAACAACAATAAGTCAAAATACACTGTATCTAAAGAAATCTGGTAAGGGAAGTAAAGATTAATTTTGTTAGTCTTATTGCTCAAACCTTTTTTTTTATTTTTTAGTTAACCCAACACAATGTAAACAAGTTAAAAAAAAGTGTTTAACATATTTCAGTGATGTTTACAAATCAGAATATGGCTGTCCCATAGAAACAGGCCTATAATTATAACCTTATGTATAACAGTTCAGAATGACATTGTACAGTTAACAGTAAAAAATGTTCGCTGATAGGAAAGACACAGTCCACGTTACCAAGAACCAAATACAATCAACCCTTGGCCCTAAGAATCTAGAAACTTTGCAGGAAGAAACAGCAACTTAATGACAAATAGTTGTTTTTCGTTTTTTTGTTTCTGAGATGGAGTCTGGCTCTGTCGCCCAGGCAGGAGTGCGGTGGTGGGATCTCAGCTTACCACAACCTCCACCTCCGGGGTTCAAGTGATTCTCTTGCCTCAGCCTCCCAAGTAGCTGGGACTACAGGCGTGTGCCACCAAGCTGGGCTTTTTTTTGTACTTTTAGTAGAGACAGAGTTTCATCATGTTAGCCAGGATGATCTCGATCTCCACCTGCCACCCAAAGTGCCCAGCCAACAAATAGTTTTGTAAATGAAACAAGGCTAAATCCAATACTGGTCCTATGGTAGAAGTTTTTGTTCCACTTTTAAATTGAAGTCATATTGATTAAAATGCAAAGGGGTGGCCAGGCGCAGTGGCTCATGCCTGTAGTCTCAGCACTCTGGGAGGCCGAGGCAGGTGGATCACGAGGGTCCAGAGTTCAAGACCAGCCTGGCCAAGATGGTGAAACCTCATCTCTACTAAAACTACAAAAATTAACCAGTCACGGTGGCAGACACCTGTAATCCCAGCTACTCGGGAGCCTGAGGCAGAGAACTGCTTGAACCCAGAAGGTTGCAGTGAGCCAAGATCACATCACTGCACTCCAGCCTGGGTGACAGCGAGACTGTCTTTAAAAAAAGCAAGGAGGTGGGCCAGGCCCAGTGGCTAACATCTGTAATCCCAGTACTCTAGGAGGCTGCAGTGGGTGGATCACTTGAGCCCAGGAGTTTCAGACCAGCCTGGGTAACAAGATGAAACCCTGTCTCTACAAAAAAAAGAAAAAATACAAAAATTAGCCAGGCATGGTGGTATGTGCCTGTAGTCCCAGCTACTCGGGAGGCTGAGGTGGGAGCATAGCTTGAGCTGCAGAAGTCAAGGTTGCAGTGAGCCATGACTGGCTCACGTCAAGGTTCACTGCAGCTTTGACTGCACCACTGCCCTCCGGCCTGAGTGACAGAGCACAACTCTGTCTCAACAAATAAAATGCAAAGAGGTACAAAGATGGCTAGTCATCTAGTCAAAAGAAGTAAGGATATGTAGAAAAAGGCAGGACGAAGAAGGAATAATGTCATAAAGACAAACATGATTCATCAAACTCGTGTGTTTCAAGGAGAGAAAATATTTCACATCAGGTGTTCTTATCCTGAGATCCACCGATTTGAAGCAACCGGGGGCTGAAGTGAAACCCTGATTCCTAAAGGATTCTATGACCCCAAAAAAGGTTAAGCATCGTCATGATGAAGGTTAGTTCATTTTCATCTGTAAACCTGCATGTACACCATCTTGTAGTCCAAGTATTCACAGTACACTATTCCCTGCAAAAAAATGATTTTAAGAGTGTTTCAAAGGCATATAAGCAATTAAAAGACAATCACACCCAACATCAAAGCTCATAGATATGTAAAGATTTTATTTATATGAATATCCAAAATAGGTAAATCCACAGACACCAAAAGCAGACTGATGGTTATCAAGGGTTGCACGGTAGGGGTAGGGGGCAGTAACTGCTTAATGGGTACATAGTTGCCTTTTGGAATGATGAAAATGTTTTGGAACAACACAGAGGTAGTGGTTACACAATGTGAATGCACTAAATGCCAAACAAGTTGTTCACTTTCAAAACTGAATAGTTATGTTAAATGAATTTGATCTCAATAAGGAAACTAATAATAAAATCCTTTTGTATCTCCCGTTTAAATTTTTAAAACTGACAATCATACCCTATGTTGTCCCTCAATTTGGAGCAGAAAAATCAGTAGAATAAAATGGGACAACAGAGACAGCAGAAGATGGCTTGGTGTTTTCATCCCTCATCCTCGGATGGGAGGAAACTGGAAGTAAGCATTGCCAAATGCCTACTACGTCTGGAGGTCAGAAGGGTTCATCTGCTGAGATATTCTTTTTTGCCAGAACAAAGTTAAAATTGAATACTCAGGATTTCAGCTGGGCACAGCAGATTATGCCTATAATCCCAACACTTTAGGAGGCTGAGGTGGGAAGATCGCTTGAGCCCAGGTGTTCAAGACCAGCCTGGGCCACATAGGGAGACGCCCATCTCTACAAATAATAGTTAAAAACAATAGCTGGGTATAGTGGTAAAATGCCTATAGTCCCAGCTACTGGGGAGGCTGAGGTGGCAGGTTCACTTGACCCCAGGAGGTTGAGGCTGCAGTGAGCAACCACTGCCCTCTAGCCTGGGTGACAGAATGGTGAAATCTCATGGTGGGGGAAGAAATTTATATAACATATTATATATACATATATATAATTTAATTTTAAAAACTCAAGATTTCTTGAAATCAATTCTTAGGACTCACGGGAGGTTCATACAGCTAAACCTTCCATATTCTTGGGCTGTACCCAGAGGGATAAATGAAAGAAACTGGTACTAAGGGGAAAACTACAGCTAAGTTTATAGTTAAGGCTCAGCTATTGTTCCACACAAAGTTTAGCCTTAGTAATCATTCAAAATTTCCCTTATAAAACCAAATGTCAAAGTAAGCAGCCCATCCAAATAATTTAATAAAAATCCACATCTAATCTACTCAAAAAAATACTGAAGACTCAAGTCACTGCTTTTGTGAATTACATCACAATTAACTCATGAGGTCAATAACTGAAGAAAACTCTGCACTCCTCTGTCTCTGTCCTGTAACAGCATTTCCTGAGGAAAATGTCACAAAACATAAGAACCATAACTTGAAGTATGGAATCAGCTGGCTACATGTAATCAGTTCCATAAATTTTGCAAATATTTACTACATGACACTCATGTTAAAGTAACACCAGTATTTTCAAGGTCATTATTATGTTTGTCCAACTTCTTGGAGTCACACATTTTTGTGGTATTTTTAACATCTGACTAAAGCTTCGATCATCACAAGATGCTCACACTGTTTACAAATACTTGGAAACAGCAGCTGGTGTTCCTCAGTTACATCTTGTTACGATAAACAGAGTAGCAGTTTTAAAGTCCAGGTATACATCTTACTATGGATGTGTAAAAACTTTGCTTTAACTTAAAAGTTTCCCCTGCCCCCAGTAATGGAGAGACATAAACACAATTAATTGTGGGCAATTTAGCACAAAGTTATGACAAGATCACAAATACACAAATTTTTATGTATGCATACTTGAAAATACAACTATCATGTTGAATGAATTAGATGCTAAATACTGACCTTGCACATCATATATATTTTTGAAGCAGAGTCTCACTATGCTGCCCAAGCTAGAGTGCAGTTGCTACTCACAGGCTGAGCATGGCATACTACAGCCTCAAACTGCTGGTCTCAAGCAAGTAGCTAAAACAGACATGTGTCAGCACACTCAGCTCTTCTTATATCATTTTTATCTTTTCCCATCCCATTCAAAAAAATGCAGAATACAGAAACTTACCCACACAAGCACTGAGGAATAGCCAATCAGTCTTTTTCATCCTGTTTTTAATTTGCTTTAGTTTTTTGAAATCTACTTCAAGTTCCTCCTTGCTGCCGACAGCACCAGCCAATTCAATCCTCTGAAAATCCATTTTCACTTCAGAGTCCCGCTTCGTAGCAGGAGGTGATCTCCTTTGGCTATTACCACTACTGCAACTTCCCCTCCATCGAGCTCTGTCTTGCTCATTTATTATTGAAGAAGCCTCTTCAGTCTCTGCCAACTCTATTGCTTCAATGTTATTAGGTCTGGGATGATCACAAACAACACATCTTTTAGCCTTGGCCCAGTTTTCATATGTGCAAACAGAGCAAGTCCAGTGCTGTGTCCTAGCGTTCAGTTTATTTCTATCATTGTATTCCTCACAAGGATCAACAGAAAAAGCAACTGGTCTTGAGCCAGATCCTGAGGACTGAGGAGATTCTGTAGGACTCCTGGTCCTACGTTGGGATAAGCACTGGGTACATCTGATTGCTCTTGGCCAGTTCAAATATGTACACATGTGGCATGACCATTTATTTGCATTTTCCACGCTATATGAAGATTTAACCCTTGGTCTTGCACTCGAGTCTGGACATATCAAAGGACTACTTCCTCCTTCGGTGCTGGAAGGATCCCAATCTCTACCAACATCACTTGAACCACTTTTAAATGGATCTTCCGTAATAATTGTTCCACTAGGTCTTTGGGCACGACACATAGTACACTTGATTGCAGATGGCCAGTTTTCATACGTACAATATTCACAAGCCCACTTAATTCCACGTTCTGACATTGTGCACTCCTCGAAGTGAGTTGTGTCAGGCAGGAAGCTATAAATAATTAGGACACGGTTATTAAGATAACTACATTCCACTTCCAAAAATATGCTCCCCAAAAAGCATACCCTTCAACCTACAAAATATAAATTTCTCAAAAGATGCATGTAACATTTCAGCATTGAATTATTCTAATTTTCTTTCTGGATTTCCATAGAAACACGAGATAAATTCCCAAAGAAAAAATCTTAGACCTTGGAATTTAATAAAATTGAACTTTGGAATGCAAAAGAGATAGGCAGGAGATAGAAGGAGGTTTGATCTAAGAAAGATGAAGATTAAAGGGAAGCCACTAATAGAAATGTTTAATTTCAGGGAAGCCATCATATCAATTTACAAAAGTAACATAGCTTATAATGAGTCAAAGGTAGAGGAAACAACGCAAAGTAAACAATAGCTTAAGCACATAACCATTCTCAAATTATGAAAAACATAGATTATGATTCATAAATACAGATCAAACATCAATTCTATCATTCTTGCTAAGAGAGAAAGGCAGCTTAAAATGCTAATTATCCACTGTTCTTAATTAATTAGCACAGGTAGTAAAGAAAGATGTCGAGAAGTAATGGCTACAATTAACAAAGTAACATTAAATAGATAGCTCCTTGATATCCTGTAGCCTCAAAATCTAGTTCTATCTAGAACACAAAAAGAAGGCTGTACTTGGGAAAATTAAATCCATGGAAGGTCACTGAAAATAACTAGTAGCATAATCATTCCAATATCATTGTGAATGTTTGTAATTAAAATGTTTTAAATTTTGAATACTTAAAATATACTCAAAATCCAATTCATATTTAAAATATATTCACTATTTAAAAGGTTCCTAGGATTCAACAATGGGCTAACACTACACCATAATGAAGACTTCAAGATTCAATGTCAACTAATTGATAAATGAAGCAACTTATGTAGAACATTTAATGACTTTTTAAATGGCTTGAATTTAGACCCTGGCCACTCTTCTTATAACTCAGTAACATCCCAACACCTATTTTTCACCAAGAAAGAGAAAGAAATCCTAGACAGAGTATAGAAGCTTTTCTCTCTCTTTCTCAGGGATTTTTCCCGAATCTAGAGAGGTTAAATCTTTCACTTTTTTTTTTTTTTTTGAGACAGAGTCTTTGCTCTGTCACCCAGGCTGAAGTGCAGTGGTACAATCTCAGCTCACTGCAACCTCTTCAAGTGATTCTCCTGCGTCTGCCGTCCGAATAGCTGGGATTACAGGTGCGTGCCACCATGCTCAGCTAATTTTTTTATTTTTAGTAAAGATGGAGTTTCAGCATCCTTGCCAGGCTGGTCTTGAACTCCTGACCTCATGATCCACCCTCCTCGGCCTCCCAAAGTGCTGGGATTACAGGCGTGAGCTACAGCGCCCAGCCTAAATCTTTCACTTTTGAAGTATACTGAAATATATTCCAGACTGCCAAGTCCACACCCCATTCATAGTGTGAACTCTGCTAAGAAGAAAAAAAATCACTATAAGAAAGTATACTACTTATGATAGGTGGTGAAATAAATTTAAATTTTATTTTTTAAAAAGTATACTACTTAATAGCTAAAATAAAAACCACACTTACTAAGATTTTAGTTCCCACGCTATTACCTCCACCTTGCACATGATTAGAATAAAAGTACGGTTTGCAAATCAGATCGAAGACAAGATTCCGTCTTCATGCTGGCTCAGATTCTGACTTCCTCAGGAGATACTGCAAAACGTGATAAGTGGTTCTGTCTGACTGTGAATAGCTATTCCTGTAAAGGAGACCAAAACTGAATTTCACTTGAAGCCTGCTACTTTAGCTAAAAGGTTTTTAAGGCTTTACTTTTATCAATTCTCTATTTTAATCCTACTCACTTATTTTAACAATGAACAACTGTATTTACAATTTTAACACTAACACAGCAATAAAATTAGCTAATCAATTGGGCTGGTCAGCCACATTAAACATGGATGAGACATATTTCTATTTAACTTAATCCTGTGCTTGTGTACACATGTCTAATATTACCATTAATTTGGAAGTGCTAAGTTAATTCCTACCTGTATTACTTCTATTACTAAAAGGGAAAAGACGATATAATCCAAAAAAGTATAAAAAGCAAAATTGCTTATATTTAGCTATGAAACCTTCAGCAACTGCATTTTTCCCTGACCCAAGTAATATAAAATTATCTTGCTTAAATTTTTAAATTTCGTTTGTATACTGATTACTTACAACCTGACAGCAGCCCAAAATGTGTGGAAGCGCAGCGATCTATAATCATGTAAGCATCCAAAAAGTAGACAATACAGACGTAATGGCAATTTTCATACTCCTTAGGCAGCTTCTTTTAGTTTCTCAGGAATGAAATATAAGTAAGTTATTGCTCATGCTATTGGAAATGAAAATGAGCATGTAAATGAACATATATCCAGGACTACTCTAAGTAATTTCAATATTTCCTCTAAAATATTCACATTCAAAAATCCATGCTTGTTTTAGTACTACAACTAAACAGCCCATAACCTTACATTACCTTAGTTAATCCTCATGTAACTAATGTACTGGCATAATATATTTAAATGTCCAGGCTGATTTCAAAAATAAACAAAAAACTGCCATAAAAAATCATCACTGTCACCAGGCATAGTGGCTCATGCCTGTAATACCAGCACTTTGGGAGGCTGGGGCAGGCAGATCACAAGGTCAAGAGGTCAAGACCATCCTGGCCAACATGATGAAACCCTGTCTCTACTGAAAGTACAAAAATTAGCCGGGCATGGTGGGATGCACCTGTAATTCCAGCTACTCGGGGGGCTGAGGCAGGAGAATTGCTTGAACCCGGAAGGCTGAGACTGCAGTGAGCCGAGATTGCGCCACTGCACACCAGCCTGGTGACAGAGGTAGACTCCGTCTCAAAAATAACAACAATCATTGTCATATGTGCCTGGTACAATAATGGAGAGACAGCTGCCTAATTAGCCCACCACCTCTGAAAATCCAGATAACTAAGCAATACCAAAACCAAGATCAAGAGTTTTAAGAAATGCGCCTTATATTAGATGATAAGCACAGCGGCTCAAGTCTGTAATCCTAGCACTTTGGGAGGACAAGGTGGGAGGATCACTAGAGCCCAGGATTCAAGACCAACCTGGACAATATAGCAAGATTATATCACTACAAAAAAGAAAAAACAACATTTGTTGTTGAGACAGAGTCTCGCTCTGTCACCCAGGCTGGAGTGTACTGGCACGATCTCAACTCACTGCAACCTCCACCTCCCAGGTTCAATGATTCTCCTGCCTCAGACTCCCAAGTAGCTGGGACTACAGGCATATGCCACCACACCCAGCCAATTTTTGTATTTTTAGTAGAGACAGGGTTTCACCGTGTTGGCCAGGCTGGTCTCAAACTCCTGACCTCAGGTAATCCACCTGCCTCTGCGTCCCAAAGTGCTGGGATTATAGACATGAGCCACTATACCCAGCGTCCCCCCAAAAATGTTTTTAATTAGCCAGGTGCAGTGGCCTGTGCATGTAGTTTCGACCACTCAGTAGGCCAAGAGAGGAGGACCATTTGAGCCCAGGAGTTGAAGGCCGCAGTGAGCTATGATTGTGTTACTGTACCTCAGTCGGGATGACAGAGTAAGACTGTCTTGAGGGAAAAAAAAAATGGGTAATGATGTACAGTGTCCACTCTAAGAGAACCTGAAATGTTGCAGAAATGCTGTTTAGTAACTGCAAGCTAAAATTTATTGAAGAGTGGCTGAGCGTTCACGCCTATAATCCCAGCACAGGAGGCCTAGGTGGGTGGACTGCTTGAGTCCAAGAGTTTGAGACCAGCCTGGGCAACATGGCAAAACCCCCTCTTCAAAAAATACAAAAATTAGCCCAGGGTGGTGGCACATGCCTGTAGTCCCAGCTACTCGGGAGGCTGAGATAAGAGGATCACTTCAGCCCAGAGGGCTGAAGCGATAGTGAGCCACAAACACACTATTGCATTCAGAGACCTTGTCTCAAAAAGAGGAAAAGAAAAAATTCATTGAAGATTATCTGAGACAGCCATATCTACCTGGGGTAATTGGTAAATAGAATGGAAGAGTAAGGATAACATCAACTCAACTATGTGGGTTTTTTTTTTTACGATATTACTAAGAAACTAACAGAGTACACTTTTTCCAGATGTCAAAACATTCCAAAAAGTACATAAAATTATTTCCAAAGTAGCCAGCTCTAAAGTTAATACTGTACCCTGAAATAAAACTTACTAAATATCACTTTAAGTTTTAAATATATTAATACAACCAAGTAAATTTAGTTTACAAGTTTAATCATGCATGCAAAGCAGATTTGCAAATTCTATCCAAGGACTCAAACTTCAATTAATTGGTAAAATAAAACCACAGTAAAATCTATATTATCTGGTCCTTCTTTAAGGAAAATTGGACACAACTGCTACTCTTAAGACAAATATTCTTTGGATCAAGCGCAATACCAACAGTTCCCATCCTGTGGACCAAGGAGACCAGGAATCCATCTGTGCATCAAGCTCTGCCTGTAGAATGAATAATGTCTGTAAATATATCAACCATTTACTAGTATTAAATTTACTAGTACTAAATTCATAACTGTTTTTAATTATATATTTCCCAATTCAGATAATAATAAAAGTGTACAAGTATTATGGTGCATGTACTAATAATAGCAGGTGGAGGAAAGGGACCAGTAGTTGGAACACTTTCTATATTGCCACATTGAATATTTACGAAGCATTACTAAACACTGTATAAGAATTATATCTGGCCGGGCGCGGTGGCTCAAGCCTGTAATCCCAGAACTTTGGGAGGCCGAGGCGGGTGGATCACGAGGTCAAGAGATCGAGACCATCCTGGTCAACGTGGTGAAACCCCGTCTCTACTAAAAATACAAAAAATTAGCTGGGAATGGTGGTGCGTGCCTGTAATCCCAGCTACTCAGGAGGCTGAGGCAGGAGAATTGCCTGAACCCAGGAG
>NW_016107550.1:326628-336145 GCF_001604975.1 Cebus imitator
GGGAGTCTCACTGTTACCCAGGCTGGAGTGCAATGGCACGATCTTGGCTCACTGCAACCTCCACCTCCCAGGTTCAAGAAATTCTCCTGTCTCAGCCTCCTGAGTAGCTGGGACTACACTACAGGTACATACCACCACACCTGGCTAATTTTTGTATGTTTTTTAGTAGAGATGGGGTTTCATCATATTGGCCAGGCTGGTCTCAAACTCCTGACCTTGTGATCCACCTGCCTCGGCCTCCCCAAGTGCTGGGATTACAGGCATGAGCCATCACGCCTGGCCTAAACTACTAAAGTCTTAAGCCAAAAAAAAAAAATCGTACAGAGTCATCTCCTCTTTTCTCATCAATAGTATATTCTATTCCTTCATCACTGTCTTCTTCACAATAATCAACAGGAAAAACAACTGGTCTAGGGCAGGATCATGAAGATGATATGGTAAACCCTTTATCTACAAATCTAACCTCATTTCAGTGCTCCAACAGGTTATCAAATCCTCATTAAACTCCTTATCTTCTTCTCACACCAAACTCCTATCTTGACTTCTCCGGTTTCCATTAACGGCACCATTAATACTACCTCTGCACCAGCAGAAAACTCAGGATCACCTTAAATTCTGCCTTCTTCCCACGGATTCTTCCTAGTGGTTTCTATCCAATTACTGTCTTCTCATTCCCATTGCCATCAATCCTTTTCCAGTTCAGGTCAGAACTACTATAAGCATCTTCCCTTTATAAATCCATCCAGCTGACTGATCCATAATTTTCTTTCTGAGGCTCTTCTCAGAAAGAGAAGTATGAACTCTCAACAACTTCCTGTCACAAACACACACCACACGCTAACTCCCAAATATGCCACACATGCCCGACTCATGCATGTGCCACCACCTGCCAACAATATTCACATGAAGGTACTGCCTTAGATACAGAAGCACAACAGACACACTCATTTATAATGAATTCTACACATTCTTTAAGGCTCAGTTCCAGTCTCATCTTCATGAATTTTTCAGATCACTTCAAGTACACTCCAAGCAACCATACTTTTACTGACGTTTGGCACTTTAACTATATTTTTCTCTTGGGGCTAGTTTTTGGAACACTAATTCATATATGTTTTTCCTATGTTACTCACTCCCTTCTTTTCCATCCCTCCCTTCAATTTTCAATCAAACAGCCAGGCTTTCAAAAACCCTGGCTCAGGGATTCCAGTGGCACAGAAGGTAGACCAGCACCTTGTGTTTAGTAAACCTAAGAACAGATCATGTTGAGAAAGAAGTGGACCTTATGCGTAATCTCAGAAGAAATTCTAGAGAGGATGGGATCAACTCCATGGGAGCAAACTGATCAGGCGGCAAGGCTTCAGTATAAAATGTCTGCTAGGTATAAACTAGGTGCCAAGCCATAGGCACTAGGGCCCACAGTTGGTGGAAGAGCCACAGAACCTGAAGGAACCTTGTGGAGGGCAATGGAAGACAATAGTATAACACAGGCAAAATTTGAACCATATGACACCAAGCCTTACAATAACACAAGGAGAGGGGACCCCAAGGATGACTGACGTTGAATTTCTTGCCAAAGAAGCAGAATTCAAACCAAGTCAAAGAAAGCAAATATGGTAAACATTTTTCTGAGTTTTCAGACTAAGATTCATGTTTGATACACTTGTTATGTGTTCCTTTATCCCTGACCATTTTATAAACGGAGCAAAACCCATTACATCCGTTTTTCCCTTGTTTTGTAACACACCAATTAGGTCCATACTTAAGTACAGCACTACATCAACAAATATCTAGAATATTACACAGCAAGTCATGACTTCTGCACCTTCCCATTCTAGCCCCATTAAAAATATATAACATGTAATTGAATCTACAAAATTATTAAACACTATTGCCTCTGCAACTTTAGCATTTGGAATAAAAAAACTCGTAGGCAAAATACGACAATCACTAAATTCTTTGTTAAATGGCTTAATCTGAAGCCCTCTAGTTCTATAATCCACAATTAAACATACTGTCCTCGCATGGCTTCCAAGACATTCTCCTGGTTTTCCTCCAATCTCAACAGCTTTTCTTCCTCAATCTTGTTTGTTGACTTCGTTGTATTTCTGAATTAAAGAGCCAAGTGGGGCTGGGTGCAGTGGCTCACCCCTATAATCCCAGCACTTTGGGAGGCCAAGACAGGCGGATCACGAGGTCAGGTGTTCAAAACCATCCTGGCCAACATGGTGAAACCCCATCTCTACTAAAAATACAAAAATTAGCCAGGCGTGGTGGCGCGTGCCTGAAATCCCAGCTACTCAGGAGGCTGGGCCAGGAGAATCACCTGAACCCAGGAGGCAGAGGTTGCAGTGAGTCAAGACCGTGCCACTGCACTCCAGCCTGGACAACAAAACAAAACTCTGTCTCAAAAAAAAAAAAAGAAAACAAATGAGCCAAGTGCCCCAAGCTCTGGTTCTCTTCTAACTACTTTAGAAATCTTAGTCAATCTCCGAGCTTTAAATATCATCTATATGGTGATAATTTACAAATTTGTATCTCCAAGCGGGATCTCTCCCCTAACTCCAGATTTGTAAAAAACCAGGATGCCCACCTGACACCTCAAGTTGAATGTTTACCAAGTATCTCACACTTAACATGTCCAAAACTGAATTTCTATTTAGAATTTCTTATTTCTGAGCCACAGTTTTCTCATCTACAAATTGAAGGGATTAAACTACTAAGAGCCACAAAACTCTTCAATGAAATGTTTATTCCTTTCATCACTGCCCTGAAAGTCTACCACCCTACAACAGACTTGACGCCATGGCAACCCATAAGCTGATTAACTATTCAGATCTTGCTATGAAAATGACATAAGTACAAAACTTTTGCAATCATTAAGTATCTTTTGAAAGTCCTAAATCTGTGTGAAATTGTATGTAAATAATCAATAATTGATTTCAAAACTGAGCTGCCATTCCTATAAAGAGGTCATTATTATCTATGGCATCTGTATCAAATGAGTAGATGTGAACTAAACATACTGTACACTTCCCAGGAATTTGTGGATAAGTTGGACAAAGTAAAATGAAGTTAAATAAGACCTGCCTGGGTGGCCTTGGCCTTATCAGCACTATGCCTTATGTGACTGAGGTAATTGCCCTCTACAACTACAACTAACTTCATTCCAACCAAACCTAAGTTTTCAAAATGTAACAAATTTAAATGTTAAATTTTAATCTGTCATGGCTACATTAATTAGAAAAAAACTATAATAAGTTACACAATTCTAATGGTCTTGTTTTCTTTTAAACCACTAGATGATTAGTAATCCACTAACTAGAATGAAAGAAGATCTAGAAGACAAAAAGTTAACTTACATTGTGTCAAATCTAGCATGAAACAAATTAACGCTCTTTCTGTTTTCATCTTGTCATCTCAGGAGGAATTCGCTCTTTACATACTTACTCTGTCTGCACACTTCGGTTCCTCAGTCATAACAAGAAAGTGAGGGGGAGTAATATAGACATGTCTTGAGCTTACGTAGAACCTATCTTAAAGCATAGTTCCTTTACACAGTTTGAGACATCCCAGGTCAATCATGGATGTACCTTAAATCACAATCCCAAACAAAACTAATGTTAACAGCCTAGGACAGTATTTACCAAAGGTTTACCATGTACTCAGAAATATGAAGAGATGTAACTAGACAAAACACTGTCCCTGTGCTCAGAAAACCTGCAATCTAATTGGATGAAAGACCAGTTTTCTTAAACATGTATGGAAATGGAACAATTTACTCCAAAAATGCACATCAACTCAGAATTTAAAAAATAACAAGTTTTGCAAGAACTATGAACACACTACTTCATCCAGAATTTAATTTCATTACCCTATCCATTCTCTGTTCACACAGTGAAGAGATCCACCCCAATTTACAAAGGGTCGTTACCATATTTAGCCCACTAAAGGCCATCTTTTTATCAAATTCTGTGTTATCTGTGTGACAGAGGAAGGAGAGATAGAAATCTGGAACTTTCAGATAATCAGCAAGTTATGATATGAAGAAAGCAAAAAGCTGCAAAAAGCAAGCAAAATCAAACGGATGAAATAGTCCAAGGCACAGTAGCTCATGAGGTCAGGAGTGCAAGACTGGCCTGGCCAACACAGTGAAACTCCGTCTCTACTAAAAGTACAAAAATTAGCTGGGTGTGGTGGGGGGCACCTGCAATCCCAGCTACTCAGGAGGCTGAGGCAGAAGAATTGCTTGAATCCAGGAGGCGGAGGCTGCAGTGAGCCGAGACTACACCACTGCACTCCAGCCTGGTGACAGAGAAAGACTCCATCTCAAAAAAAAAAAAAAAAAGGAAAAAAAAATGTACTATACTCGTAAAATGTGCGTTTGAGCCCCTCTCCCTCTTATCTCTGAAATACTAGCCAAATCCTTAGGACCCAAGCCTCTCATCTGAAAAAGAAATGGGGACAATAATGCCTTACCTATCTTTAAGTGGGGGTCTAAAACTGATTACTTCAAAACCCAAATCCTGTAATTAACATCACGAACGTCTGCCAGCTTGAAATAACATCAACTTAAGTTTCGTATGTCTCTACCTATCTATCTGAGATAGAATCTCGCTCTGTTATCCAGGCTGGAGTGCAGTGGCATGATCCTGGCTCACTGCAACCTCCACCTCCCGGGTTCAAGCAATTCTCCTGCCTCCCAAGTAGCTGGGACTACAGGCACGTGCCACCACATCCAGGTAATTTTTGTATTTTTGAAAGAGACAAGGTTTCACTATGTTAGTCAGGCTGGTCTCAAACTCCTGACCTCGTGGTCCACCTGCCTCGGCCTCCCAAAGTGCTGGGATCACAGGCGTGAGCCATCATGTCCAGCCTCCATTTTTATGAGTAAGAATCTGTGCCAGCCAAGCGTGGTGGCTCACGCCTGTAATCACAACACTTTGGGAAGCTGAGGTGGGCAGATCACAAGGCCAGGAGTTTGAGACCAGCCTGACCAACCTGGTGAAAACCCATCTCTACTAAAAATACAAAAAAAAAATTAGCCAGGCATGGTGGCTCGCACCAGTAATCCCAGCTACTCAGGAGGCTGAGGCAGGAGAATCACCTGAACCCAGGAGGCAGAGGCTGCAGTGAGCCAAGATCGCGCCATTGCACTAGAGCCTAGGTCACAGAGCGAGACTGTCAAAAAAAAAAAAAAGATTCTGTGCCTTCAGGAGAGGTGAAATATCTCATCCAGGGTCACAAAGATAGGAATTGAACCCCAGTTCTAACGCCAGTGCCCTCACGCTAATGCACCACAACCTTCCAGGATTATAAACGCATTGTCCAAGAATATCAGGTTAGAAAACGGACTAGCTGCCACTGACACTACCTCCTAAACAAGTACCAAAATGTCTGCTTCTCTCCAGACTCCCCTGCTATACCCTTATTCCAAGCCACCATTATTTGTCACTTGGATTACTGCAGAGATTAAGTCATCTTGTGCTTCCACTCTATCCACCATCCCTACACAGAAAAAAATTAAAACTTCTCAAACTTACTTACAAATCTTTTGAGTGACTTTCTTTCTGTTCCTTTTACAAGTCAAGATTATTCTCCCTTTAGGGGCTTTGTATTAGAAATCTCCTCTGCCTAGAATGTTGTTTCCCCAGATTTTCCACAGGTCATTCTTGTCACTGAGATCTCAGTTTAAATGTAACCTCCTCACAAAGATTTTCTCTGACCACTCAGGCATTCTCCATCACATCACCCTACTTTAATTTTCTGCATAGCACTTATCATTTTCTGATATTTCTTCTGCTTGTCTTTCCATACTAGAGTGTAAATATAACACAATTAGCAAAGACTTTGTCTTGTTCTCAGGTGTATCCCAACATCTAGTATGTGTGCTTTCTAACACACTTAATATTGAACAGGTTGTTCTTCCTCATCTGCATACTTCAGCTATACCACAGCCCTGTGGTTCCCTAAATATGACATATAATTTTCATGTCTCCATGCCTTCACTCATAAGAGGATGCTTGCTACTCCTACTCCCCATTCTTTTTTTTTTTTTTTTAATACCCCTGCAACAGGTGGGGAAGTGGAGGCCTCTGGTCCCAGAGAAGCTGGGTTCCTGCCCTCAGTCTCACACCCAGGCACGGCTGGGCTGTGACTGGAGGTCCCACATAGCTTTGCTTCAACCTGGTAAGTGCTGCCCAACCTGGCAAAGTCAGGAGACCCCAGGCCGAGGAACATCTGAGGTCACAAGAGCCAAATGGGAAGCAAGTACCCAAGCATCTGCCTCCCAGGTAGCTCTGACCCCAACCCCACTGCTGTCCTCACCGCTGGAGGCACCACCTCCTCCCTTGGGAAAGTATCCTGGAGCACCCTCCCTTGAGGTCTCGGGCCCACGACCAAGCCTGGTGTTTCCGGCAGTCCAACCCTAACTACCCCCAGCGTTCCTTATCCCTCCGCCTGTCCAACTACCCCAGGGGGCCCCTGGGTTCCTTCCAGCAGCAGCCTGGCGTGTGGAAGTCAGAGTTCTGAGGTGAGTGTGATCTGTGTCCCCAGCTCAAGCCCTCACTAGCAGACCTGGACCTACTCCCCACTCTTCTCCAGTTTTATATACCTAGAAGCCTGATACTCCTTCTTAAAGGACCAGCTCAAATGTTCCCGCCTCCGTAAATCCTATCCTGACCAACCCCAATCTCACACTAAATAAATTTAATCCTTTTTTCCCCCCCGCTTTTTTTGAGACAGTCTTGCTCTATCACCCAGGCTGGAGTGCAGTGATGCGACCTCGGCTTACTGCAAACTCCACCTCCCTGGGTTCATGCAATTCTCATGTCTCAGCCTCTCAAGAAGCTGGGGTTACGGGCATGTGCCACCACGCCCAGCTAATTTTTGGTTTTGAGTACAGATAGAGTTTCACCACGTTGGCCAGGCTGGTCTCGAACTTCTGGCCTCAAGTGATCCACCTGCCTCAGCCTCCTAAAGTGCTGGGATTACAGGCGTAAGCCACCGTGCCTGGCCTTTAATCCCTTCTTTACCACTTCAAAACAAACTTCTAATAGTTCTTAGTTTAGTGGATTATAATTTGTTTCTAACATTCAACTGTGAAAAATTCATTATGTCCCTAAACAGTATCTGCATACAACAGCTGCTTACTAATCCTTTAGTCAATAAAAAGCAACTTAATATTCTGCTGGTATCGAAAGATAGGATTCCACAAAAAGTTTAGTTAGTTCTGAAAACTGAACTAGTTCTCCCTTAAAAATAAACTTTAGTGGACGGGCACGGTGGCTCATGCCTGTAACCCCAGCACTTTAGGAGGCCGAGGCAGGTGGATCACCTGAGGTCAGGAGTTCGAGACTAGCCTGACCAACATAGTGAAACCCCATCTCTACTAAAAATACCAAAAATTAGCCAGGTGTGGAGGCGGGCACCTGTAACCCCAGCTACTCAGCAGGCTGAGGCAGAAAGTACACTTGAACCCAGGAGGCAGAGGTTGCAGTAAGCCAAGATTGCACCACTACACTCCAGCCTGGGCGACAAGAGCAAGACTCCGTCTCAAAAAAAATAAAAAATAAAAAAATAAACTTCAGCTCCATGAAATACCAAAAAGTGATGTAATTACCCACCACAAATAAAAAAGGATTTAGAAGTAGTTTATTTAAAAATCACAGAAGTGATGTCTTCAGAATTCCACTCACAAGTGTGTTGTTGCAACTTATTCTGCAATACTGAGAGAACCTTTTCTTCTGTTGCAGAATAGAGATAATTTCTTCATATATCCAGGGAATGCTGCCTTGCAATAAATCAACTTACAATTGAGAATAATTATAGTCATGGCCTGCAAAACCATGTGTCAATCAAAGACAGACTGAATATATGACAGTGGTCCCATAAGATTATAATGAAGCTGAAAAATTTGCCTCGTGACGTCGAAGCCAACATAATGTCATGGCACAACACGTTACTCACATGTTTGCAGTGATGCTGGTGTAAACAAACCTACTATGCTGGCAGTCTAAATATGTGTAGCACATAAAATTATATAAAGTGCTGATCCTAAGTATGTTACTAGTTTGTTTGCTATATTTTTTATTGTTATTTTACAATGTTACACCTACCTACTTTAAAAAAAAAAAAAAGTCTACTGTAAAGATGCCCAGGCAGGTCCTTCAGGAGGTCTCCCAGGAGAAGACACTGTTATCATAGATGATAGCTCTATGCATGTTATTGCCCCTTAAAGACTTTCCAGTGGGAGATGTACAGGTGGAAGACAGTGATACTGATGATCCTGACCCTGTGTAGGCCTAAGCTAATGTGTGTCCTAGTTTTTAACAAAAAGCTTAAAATAGAAAAAAACTTATAGAGTAAGGATATAAAGAAAATATTTTTGTGCAGCTATGTGATGTTTGTGTTTTAAGTGTTACTATAGAAGCCTAAAGATTTTTTAAAAATTAGAAATTTATAAAGTTAAAAAGTTACAACAAGCTAAGATTATTTTTGAAGAAAATTTTTAAATAAATTTAGTGTAAAGTGTTCACTGTAGTCTACAGTCGTGTACAGTAACGTCCTTGACACTCATTCACCACTCATTCACTCACTGAGTCACCTAGAGCAACTTCCAGTTCTGCAAGCTCCATTCATGGTAAGTGCCCTATATAGGTGCACCATTTTTTAGCTTTTATACCATATTCTTACTGTGTTTTTTCTACATTTATTTATGTTTACACTCACAAATACTTACATTGTGTTAGAAAAACATGACAGTATTCAATACAGTAACATGCTATACAGGTTTATGGCCTAGGAACAAGAGGCTATACCCCATGGCCTACTGCATAGAAGGCTATACCATCTAGGTTTTGTCTAAGTAGACTCTATATGATGTTCACACAATGACAAAATCACCTAACAACGCATTGCTCAAAACATTTAAGCAACGCGTGACTGTGCACTGCTAAAGCTAAGTGCATTTCAACAAAGGCTGCAGGGACAATTAGCCACATGAAAAAAACTGAGTTGGACCTCCACCTCACATTATACACAAAGCTTAACTCAAAATGATCAGAGACCTAAATTTGAGAGCTAAAACTAAAAAATCTATGTTTTCTATGTTTCATCTATGTTTCACTTAGATGAAAACATAAACTGTCATGATCCTGGGTTAGGCAAAAGCACAAGTGACAAAAGAAAACATAGATAACTGGACTTCATCAAATTTTAAAGCCTTTCGTGCTTCAAAGAACGCCACAAAGAAAATGAAAAGACAACCCACAGACAGAAAACATCTACAAATATAGGTAAGGGAATTGCATCCAGAATACATAAAGAACTCTTGTAAAAAATCACCAACAAAAAGACAACTCAAATGAAAAATGGGCAAAAGACTGAAATAAACATTTCTCTAAACAAGATATGCAAATGGCCAATAAGCATATGAAAAGATGCTCAACATCATTAGTCATTAGAGAAATGCAAATAAAAACTAGGAGATGCTGTCCCACTAGAATGGCAATTCAAA
>NW_016107550.1:336260-341398 GCF_001604975.1 Cebus imitator
CCTGTAATCCCAGCACTTTGGGAGGCCGAGGCAGGTGGATCCCTTGAGGTCAGCAGTTCAAGACTAGCCCTGCCAAAATGGCGAAGTCCTGTCTCTACTAAAAAAAAATACAACTTAAAAATACAAAAATTAGCCGGGCATGGTAGCATGCGCCTGTAGTCCCAGCTACTTAGGAAGCTGAGACATGAGAATCGCCTCAACCTGGGAAGCAGAGGTTGCAGTGAGCTGAGATCACGCCATTGTTTGTGTCTAGATAAAGTGAGGTTCTGTCTCAAAAAAAAAAAAAAAAAAAAAATGTAAAATGATGCAACCACTCTGAAAAACAGGCAGAAAGTTCCTCAAAGGTTAAACATAATTAGCGTATGACCCAGCAACTCCATCTGCAGATCTATATCTAAGAGAACTGAAAACTTATACCCACACAAAAAAACTTGTACACAAATGTTCACAGCAGCCTAATTCATAATACCCCAAAAGTGGAAATAATCTAAATGTCCATCAATCAATGAATGGATAAACAAAATGCTGTATATACATACAATGGAATATTAGCCAGCCATAAAAAAGAATACAGTATTGGTCAGGCACAGTGACTCACACCTCTAATCCCAGCACTTTGGGAGGCCAGGGCGCATGGATCATTGGGTCAGGAGATCAAGATCTTCTTGGCTAACAAGGCGAAACCCTGTCTCTTTTAAAAACACAACAAATTAGCTGGGTGTGCTGACGCACTACTCCGGAGGCTAAAGCAGGAGAATCGCCCGAACCTGGGAAGCAGAGGTTGCAGTGAGCCGAGAAAGCACCACTGCACTCCAGCCTGGGCCACAGAGCAAGACTCTGTCACAAAAAAAAGGAATAAAGTATTGACACATGCCACAAAAACCTTGAAAACATTCTAAGTGAAAAAAGCCAGACACGAATAGTCAAGTCATATATTGTATAATTCCATTTATGACATATCCAGAATAGGCAAATCTAGAAAGACAAAGTAGATTAGTGGTTGCCAGGAGCTAGGGCAAGGGGGAAATGGCTGCTTATTGAGTACAGAGTTTCTTTTTGGGGTCATGAAAATATTCCAGGATTATATAGTGGTTGATGATGGCTACACAACTCTGTTAAGTACACTAAAAACTACTGAATTATACTTTAAAGAGGTGAATTTTATGGTATATTAAATATATCTCAATGAAGCTAATTTTTTTAGAAAAAATTGGAAAGACATGCAACTGATTCCAATGAATATCTTACACATTCAAATATTTTTTATTTATATGAATTAACACCACCCACATTACGGCCAGGCACAGTGGCTCAAGCCTGCAGTCCCAGCACTTTGGGGGGCCAAGGCAGGCAAATCTCTTGAACTCAGGAGTTTGAGACCAGCCTGCGTAATATACCAAGATCCCACCACCTACATTAAAAACTGACTTGACAAAGGATGAAAAACCAAAACTGTGGTGTGTTAGTTCAGAAGTGAGACAGTTTGCCCTCATATATGAACAAAAATTCTTTTTTTTTTAAGAGACAGGGTCTTGCTATGTTGCACAGTGATACGATTTGGCTCTGTGTACTCACCCAAATCTCCCATTATAATACCCACGTGTCAAGGGAGGGAACTGGTGGGAAGTGACTGGATCATGGGGGTGGTTTCCCCTATGCTGTTCTTGTGATACTGAGTGAGTTCTCAGGAGATCTGATATTTAACAGTGCGGCACTTCCCCCTCTAACTTTTTCTCTCCTTCGGCCTTGTGAAGAAGGTGCTTGCTTTTTCCCTTTGCCTTCCACCATGATTATAAATTTCAAGAAGCCCCCCCAGCCATGAGAAACTGTGAGTCAATTAAATCTCTTTTCTTTATAAATTGCCAATCTCAGTTCGTTCTCCCCCCACCCCGCCAACCCCCCAAGACAGGCTGGAGTGCAGTGGCACAATCTCAGCTCACTGTAACCTCCACCTCCAGCGTTCAAGCAATTCTCCTACCTCAGCCTCCCAACAAGCTGGGATTACAGGCATGTGCAACTATGCCCCGCTAATCTTTTGGGATTTTTAGTAGGGACAGGGTTTCAACATGTTGGCAGGCTGCTCTAAGAACCCCTGACCTTGTGATCCACCTGCCTCGGCCTCCCAAAGCCCAAAGTGCTGAGATTACAGCCATGAGCCACTTCACAAGGCGTCAGGTAGTTCTCTTTTTTTTTTCCAGAGTCTCGTTCTGTTGCCCAGGATGGAGTGCCGTGACATAATCGCAGCTCACTGCAACCTCTGCCCCCCAAGTTCAAGCAATTCTCCTGCCTCAGCCTCCTGAGTAGCTGGGACTACAAGCACACGCCACCATGCCCAGCTAATTTCTGTATTTTTGGTAGAGACGGGGTTTCACCGTGTTGGCCAGACTGGTCTTGAACTCCCGAACTCATGATCCACCCACCTCAGCCTACCAAAGTGCTGGGATTACAGGCGTGAGCCAATGCGCCCACCATAAGTTCTTTACTGCAGGGTGAAAACGAACTAATACATCCAGGCTGGACTCAAATTCCTGGGATCAAATGATCCTCCCACCTCAGCCTCCCAAATAGCTGGAATTACAGGCACATGCCACCACGCCCAGGTAGCAGTTTATTTTCTTCATTACTAAAAAAAATTAGGGCCAGGAGCAGTAGCTCACCATGGCTAAATACAAAAATTAGCCAGACGTGGCAGCACACATCTGTAGTCTCAGCTACTGGGAGGCTGAGGTGGGAGGATAGCTTTGAGCCTGGAAAGTCAAGGCTGTAGTGAGTTGTGATCATGTCATGCACTCCAGCCTGGGAAACAGAGTAAGACTCTATTAAAAAAATCTAATCTGGGGACAATGGCTCATGCCTATTGGGAGGCCAAAGCAAGAGGACTAGTTGAGCCCAGGAATTCAACACCCACCTGGGCAATATAGGGAGACCTCGTCTCTACAAAAAAAAATTTTCTAAAGCCAGGCTTAACAGTACACACCTATAGTTACAGCTACTTGGGAGGCAAAGGTGGGAGGACAGCATGGTGAGCCTTGATTGTGCCACTGCACTCCAGCCTGGGAGACAGACCAAGACCCTGTCTCAAAAAAAAATTATAATTTAATTCACTAAGCAACAGAAAAAAATATCAACTTTATGCTCAATTTACCTGGCCAACTCCATTTTAGAATTCAGACTTATGGCTCCTATCAAAAACTTCATGTTAACCAAAATACCACCCTTCCAAAAAGCAAAGAATGCTTACTGATCCAGATTTTTCAAGTGTAAGTCTGTGAAAATGCATTTTACAAATGTAGTAGCCTAAGTAAAAATGCCTAGTATTTCTGAGAAGTTTATTAACAGTCATTTTAACTTCAATGGTGCTAAAAGGTTTCTGACACTTGAAAAAAAATAGTTTTTATATGCTTTCTAAAAATTAGTCAATTTCAAGGGGAAAAATATTTTACTGAACTGGAGAGAGGGGACAAGTTTCCACATAGATGCAGTAGGCCAAGTCAAGATGGTTTAGTGCCAAGAGACTGTGTACCAATAGAATAGCATACCTCCTACGCACACACTAGAGACACACACCTATATTCCAAATGCATCAGCATTCAACTGTGTACTACATAATTACATGTATTACCCTTGATATACAAAAGTTCTGTGTACCAGCTTACTTTTCATCCAAGACTGTTGACAGGTAGTAGTAGTGAATCACATATTCTCCTGTCTCATCTGCCTTACGATCAGTGACATGCTCTGCCAACATCTCAGGTTAAGAATACAAACTGAGGCTACAGATTTTCTTTTTTTTTTTTTGAGACGGAGTTTCACTCTTGTTACCCAGGCTGGAGTGCAATGGCGCGATCTCGGCTCACCACAACCTCCGCCTCCTGGGCTCAGGCAATTCTCCTGCCTCAACCTCCTGAGTAGCTGGGATTATAGGCACGCGCCACCATGCCCAGCTAATTTTTTGTATTTTTAGTAGAGACGGGGTTTCACCATGTTGACCAGGATGGTCTCGATCTCTTGACCTCGTGATCCACCCGCCTCAGCTTCCCAAAGTGCTGGGATTACAGGCTTGAGCCACCGCGCCCGGCTGAGGCTACAGATTTTCTCCTTCCCATGATGCTAAATGCTACCTCCATACAATATGAAATGGCCAAACTCAGCATCCAAGTAACTGCCCCGACCCAAATCTGAGGTAAACCACAGAAACATGATATTTTTGCTTGAATAATATGACATAATTACTATCAAAATGCTGAACATCCTTTACAGGCAAAGTATGCTGACAAATACTAACCAAATTTTTTTTAAAAGACTGAGTCTCACTCTGTCACCCAGGTTGCAGTGCAGTGGCACAATCTAGAATCATTGCATCCTCTGCTTCCTGGGTTCAAGTGATTCTTCTGCCTCAGCCTCCCAAGTCGCTGGGATCACAGGCGCCTGCCTAAACACCCAGCTAATTTTTGTATTTTGTATTTTCACCATATTGGCCAGGATAGTCTCCTGACCTCATGATCCACCTGCCTTGGCCTCCAAAAGTGCTGGGATTACAGGCATAAGCCACCGCACCTGGCCACTAACCAGAGTTTTTAGGAGACAGGCATAATTTCAAATATTGGTCTCATAAACCATCAAATGCCCAGAACACCAATAATTACTACAGTACAAACTGCATATCCTAGAATACCTCTATAACCAAAAATACTTTGTCAGACAATGTATCCATATTTACAGTGCTGAATATATGGTCTACATAGATAAATACAGCGTATAGAATGATTCCCATTTGGCAGAGGTCTTAAAAATCTAGCTGGAGGCCAGGCACGGTGGCTCACGCCTGTAATCCCAGCACTCTGGAAGACAGAGGCAGGCAGGTCACCAGAGGTCGGGAGTTCGAGACCAGCCTCACCAACATCGAGAAACCCTGTCTCTACTAAAAACAGAAAAAATTAGCCAGATGTGGTGGTGTGTGCCTGTAATCCCAGCTACTCAGGAGGCTGAGGCAGGAGAATCGCTTGAACCCGGGAGGTGGAGGTTGCAGTGAGCCAAGATTGCGCCACTGCACTCCAGCCTGGGAGACAGACCAAGACCCTGTCTCAAAAAAAAATTATAATTTAATTCACTAAGCAACAGAAAAAAATATCAACTTT
>NW_016107550.1:341423-350230 GCF_001604975.1 Cebus imitator
AAAATTAGCCAGATGTGGTGGTGTGTGCCTGTAATCCCAGCTACCCAGGAAGCTGAGGCAAAAAAAAAAAATCACTTGAACCTGGAAGACAGAGCTTGCAGTGAGCTGAGATTGTGCCTGAACTCCAGCCTGGGCAACAAGAGCTAAACTCCGTTTCAAAAAAAAAAAATGAAATCTAGTTGGGAAGCAAAATAGAAACATTAAAAGATAAACTGAAATCCAGGCTAGCATATTCTAAGAAAAGAAAGTCTCACACAGGAGAAGACTGAATAGACCTCTTGGGTTAAAGTCGTCAAAAAAAGCTTCCCCAGAGACAGGACCTCTCTGGGCTCAGAATAGAGTCTCCATTAATACAAGCAGAAGAGGATTTCAAACAGAAAGAATGGCATAAAGAAAGGCCAAGAGGAGGGACTTCACAGGAACAACAAGAAGTTAGTGTGGCTAAAATTAAGGATTCACAAAGAAATTAGAGTTAGTACTGGAGAATGGACCAGGGCCAGACTCCAGAGAAACTGGACCACCACACCAGGAAGCTTGAATTTTATTTTGCCTGTATGAAGGAGTTTTCTCTAAGTCTTTACGTTGTGATGCGAGGAGGGAAGAGTGTTCAAATGTGGAAGATATTATTACCCAAAGCATAAGTAGAGCACAAACATTCCAAATCGAGTACCAAATCAATGAAATCAATGAGAGAATAAGTATTCAAAGCCCAGATACAAGAGAAGGGAAGAGGGAAGCAGCAATGCCCAAATAATAAAACTGAACCAAATTAGGCCAGGCACGGTGACTCATGCCTGTAATCCCAGCACTTTGGGAAGTTGTCTGAGGTCAGGAGTTCAAGACCAGCCCAGCCAACATGGTGAACCCCAGTCTCTACTAAAAATACAAAAATTAACAGGGCATAGTGGCATGCACCTGTAATCCCAGCAGCTATTCCAGAGACTGAGGCAGAAGAATCACTTGAACCCAGGAGGTGGGGAGGTTGCAGTGAGCCGAGATCGTGCCAAGGCACTCCAGCCTGGGCAACAGAGTGAGACTAGACCTCTGCCTCTGGGGTTCAAGAGATTCTCTTGTCTCAGCCTCCCAAGTAGCTGGGATTACAGACACATGCCACCATGCCCAGCTAACTTTTTTGTAGTTTCAGTAGCGATGGGGTTTCACCATATTGGCCAGGCTGGTCTTGAACTCCTGACTGCAGGTGATCCACCCCCCTCAGCCCCCCAAAGTGCTAGGATTGCAGGCATGAGCCACTGGGCCGGCCAGTGGTCTACTTTTGCAATTCCCATTTAAAGTTTACATTTATAATAAAGCACATGCCTCAAATATCATACAACTGGATCATGAGTTCCAAAACTATGTTAATCCTCAGACTTTAAATGTGACATGCCATAACCCCATCCGTGTACAGATATGGATTAAGGCCATGAGCTTAAAATATATTACCATGAATGAGTTCACCACACTAATCCAAGCACATTTCAAGAGTAAATAAATGAGTGTCCCAATACTCTGAGGCATTAATAAAAGGTGTTGAAACAGCAACAGAAATAAAATCTCTCATGACATTCAAATAACATCCTCCTCAAAAGAGCAAATGTGTCATTACTGTTTTACTACCTCGTAAACCCCCAACAGCCCAATAAAAATAATGTTATGAAATTTTAGTATAAAAAGACTGCCTATCTTTAGAACCAAAAGTCAAGACAAATTCTAAGCTTCCTTAGAAATTTTAGAAAATTACCTCATTTAATTCAAAATAATAACAAGGAGACAAGATCCAGCTTTATTTTCCCCATAGTTCAGATGACTTTCCCAAGACCCTTGGCACAAGCCAAGATCAAAATTCCTTGTGGTTTCCCCTGGCTTATGGTTTGTACACTGAGTCATCCATGTTTGATCAAAACAGGGGTACTGCTGGAGGTTGCACAAGTGACAAAGAAGTTAAAACACACAGGTAAAGAAATCACTCATTATATAACATGTCCCAGAGTTAAAGATTTCTCTCAGGCCAGGCACGGTGGCTCACGCCTGCAATCCCAACACTTTGGGAGGCCAAGGCAGGCGGATCACCTAAGGTCGGGAGTTCGAGACCAGCCTGACAAACATAGAGAAACCCCGTCTGTACTAAAAATACAAAATTAGCTGAGCAGTGTGGCGCAACGCCTGTAATCCCAGCTACTCAGGAGGCTGAGGCAGGAGAATTGTTTGAACCTGGGAAGGCGGAGGTTGCCATGAGCGGAGATGGCGCCACTGCACTCCTCCAGCCTGGGTAACAAGAGCGAAACTCCGTCTCAAAAAAAAAAAAAAAAAAAAAAAAAAATGTTTCTCCAATTGTGTTCCTAAAACAGTATCTTTGTACATTAGATTAATAACATCACCATAAACATGGTGAAACCAAAATATTGGTAAAGATGGGGCAGCACTTAAACTGACAGTCTACGGAGTTACAGAAAAGGGGAATCAGTTGACTGAAATACACAACGCTCAGCAAGAGAGTTTCAAAACACCAGTGTATCTCAAAGATAATGGGCCGGTTCAAACTTCCAGGCTTAACCTAAACTGCCCGTCTCTTGCGCTAAATGCCAGCATTCACTACAGTTCTTTTGTCTGTGAAATGACCCGCACCAAACCACAGCAGAGAAAATAACAGATCTTGCACTGAACACTCCTTACTGCGGGCAGGAGGGGTAGATGAACCTTTCCACTAGGTCCAGCTCCTCCTCCCCACCGCTCTGTCGTCCCCCACCTTATTTTCCTAGAAATGGCAACTGAAGGCCACCACAGGAGATGGAAAGGAAGCGGCCGAGGAACCAAAATACAAGTTTGAAGACCAGCACCAACTTGTGGCGATGGACCCGAGTGTTTACGGCCTACTGCGGAGTGGGAGCGAAACCCCACTCGCCGACCCGTCTCGGGCAGGAAAAGAAGTTGTGGGGAAATCTGGCGGAAGAGCGGCGGCGGGGCCGGCACAGCGTCCAGCCGCGGGAGGCCGGCGATCGGTAAACAAGCTGGGCGGACCCGCCCTCCCACAGCCCCCGGGCAGTCCCCGCACCCGGAGCGCCCAAGATAGAAGCGCCGGCAACAGAGACCCGGGCCCCTGCCCTCCCAGCGCCGGCGACGCGGCCGCCCCCGGGGTGCCGGGCGGGCGGCCCGGGAGACCCGGCGACCTGGGAGCCGCCTGGGAGCAAGGGGCCAGGCAGGCCGCGGCGGGGCGCCCCCCCGGGGGCCCGGTTACCTGGCGGCGGCGGCTCCTCCTCCAGCTCCTGCTCCTCCTTCCCGTCCGACGGGCGCTGAGCGCTCGGAGGCGGCGGCGGCGGCGGCGGCGGTGGCGGCGGCGGCGGCGGCGACTCCCCGCGCAGCCCGCGGCGATGAGTCGAGCCCGGCCCCTCTCCGCCTCCCTCCTCGCCGCCGCCCGCCCCGCTGCTGCCGCCTCCGCCCTCTCTCCTCAGTCAGGACATGGTCTCCGCGGGCCTGCGCGCGGCTCCCGGCTGCCGGAGGCGGGGGGAGAGGAGCAGAAAGGAGACGCTGAGGCTTGGGAGCCCCGGGGGGCGGGGGCAGCGAGGTACCGGGGGCGGCCGCGGGCGCTGCAGACCCCTAATGGCGGCGGCCGACGGACCCGGAGCCAAATAAACCCCGCGGCGAGCGGCACAACGTCAAGGGCAGACCCCGCCGCTCGCCGCTCTGTCATTGGCCCTGAGGCCGCCGGCTGCGCAGCCAATGGGCGGCCGCCTCTTTCCGGGCGTAGGGGCGGGTCGAGACTGGGTGACGTCAGCCGGCACGTTGCCCCGATTGTGAGTCGGCGGCCTGCTCCCCTCCGCGGCCACCTACGGTCCTAAGGGTGCTGGACCACGGCGGGGTGCGCATCGCTTGGGGTCGTGGACTGACGGCGGCCCAGAGGGAGTCCTCGGGCGGTGTCTGGATATGCGCTTTGCCTCTTCTCTGCGACAGATGCGCCAAGTCAACCCCCAGGTCTCAGGTCTCCTAAGTGATCTACGTTTAACTCAGATGCTGCTTCACTTTTTCTTAAGGAGTTTGAAGCTCTTGATTCCAGAGAAGACAACGGTTTAGGTGCTTTGCGATGGTTTGATATTCTAAATCTATGTTTTGCAGTGTCCGATTTTTACCCCTCCCTTTGCGGGGGCTATCCGTGTATATGGGTTGTGTGTGTGTATTTCTCATTGCTCTCTGCATGGTACGAGTGTGCGTACGTAGAAAGATATGCGAAGAAAAGTCATGGAGACCTTGCCTCGCTGTCATCTACGACTCCCTGGCTCTAGTCTTGGGAAAATCCAACCTTCTTATGGCTGCCTTTTCTGTAAGTTAGAAATAAGCCGTTCCTAATAAGCCTTATTTCTATTAATAAGGCTTACCTATTTTCAGGCAGAGGATAAATTACAGCTATGGAAAAGATACTGCTTAGGACAATCCCCTGGGACCAAGTTCGAAACAGAATGTGTATTTCTTTCTTTTTGTACTATAAAAATAAGCAAATAACCAAAATAAGCCAGCCATGTGTTCAAACCTAATGAGTATGTGAATTTTTTCTAGCTAGAGGGACTTTACCTTGCAGCTTTCATACTTTAAATTTTGTGAGGAAAAGAAATAATGTGAAGGATCATAAAAGCCAGAAACTCTTTAAGAGTTGTAAATTTAAAAGTTATCTGTTAGAGAAAACCTATACTACTGCCTGCCAAAGGGCATTTAGCAGTTAGATACCTCAGGTCCTGTCATTATTCAGAGTTTCATCAGATTTTTAAAATTTAAATGGGACTTCATTTGGTAAAACTATTCATGGTGTTCTGACTTTCTCTTTGCATAAATGTTGGTCAAGGACGTGTGTACAGCTTCACTATGGCCAGCAAAGAATAATGCTGTTTCCTATGTAGTTTCCCCTCTCCAACAATGTATTTTATTGGCGTTTTTTATTCTCAAAGCGGATTCTATAATGTAGAGATTTTCGACAATCCTCATCTGCCCAGAGCAACATTATTTATTCAAGGACTTGTCAATAAATTGAGTTTAGACAGCAAGTCTTTTGCCTGCAAAACTTTACATTCTCAAACATGTAATTAACACAATTGTAGATCAGATCAAACACCATGTTACTATCTTAAGAACAATAGTTCAACCAACATTTCAACTTTGAAAATATTTTCTTTAAGAGCTCCTGAATTCCTCCAACTTCCCCTTCCTGAATCAAGACTGCAGAGCCTCTCAGTTACAAGCTAACAAGAATCACAGAATTAGGTGTTTTTGTTTCACTTGAGTTGTAGTTTGTTTTGGTAAGGAAATCGGACATCACTTGGGTAAAGTTTATTAACTCTTTCCTCCTTTGAGTAAATAGTGAATGTCACGTACCAATGAATAAGAAGCCCACAGAGATAAGACACATCTTAGTGAGGAAACTACCGCATAGAGAAAAAAAGTAAGACAGAAACAACTGAAATTACGTCCGGTCGCGGTGGATCACACTTGTAATCCCAGCACTTTGGGAGGCCAAGGCGGGTCGATTGCCTGAAGTCAGGAGTTCGAGACCAACTGGACCAATGTGGTGAAATCCCATCTCTACTAAATATAAAAAATTAGCTAGTGGTGGTGCATGCCTGTAATCTCAGCTACTTGGGAGGCTAAGGCAGGAGAATCTCTTGAACTCTGGAATCGGAGGTTGCAGTGAGCTGAGATTGTGCCATTGCACTCCAGTCTGAGCAACAAGAACAAAACTCCATCTCAAAAAAAAAAAAAAAAAAAAAAAAAAAAAAATGTTTCTCCAATTGTGTTCCTAAAACAGTATCTTTGTACATTAGATTAATAACATCACCATAAANAAAAAAAAAAAAAAGAAAGACCTGTAATTATAAGATAAGGTAGAATGTGCTAAGTAAATTCAAGTAAAAATTATCATAATTAAGAAGAAGAGCGAATCAAAAATGACTCCGTGTTAAAGCCAAAAAGACATTTGTCATCAGTCCAGTGATTTAGCCTTGGCTACGCATTAGTACCACCTGAGAAGCTTTTAAAAAATGTAAAGATAGGCCAGGCACAGTGGCTCACACCTGTAATCCCCGCACTTTGGGAAGCCAAGACAGGTGGATCACCTGAGATCAGGAGTTTGGAGACCAGCTTGGCCAACATGGTGAAACCCCGTTTCTACTAAAAAATACAAAAATTAGCTGGGCGTGATGGCATGCGCCTGTGGTCCCTGCTACTCGGAGGCTGAGGCAGGAGAATTGCTTGAGTCCAGGAGGTGGAGGTTGCAGTGAGCAAGGATGGCAGTACTGCACTACACCCTGGGCAACAGAGCAGGACCCTATCTCAAAAAAAAAAAGGACTTTTATAGTGAAGTGTAGAGACTGTATAGTTTTGTTGACAGTTTGTTCTAGCTTTCAGTTGTTCCCAAACTACTTGTAGAGGATATAATTCCATTTTGCAATTTTGTGAAAGTTTTGAATGCAAAATTGTAGATCTGTAGTTCCATTAACAGTAGAAAGCCATAAAGAGGTTTTGAGCAGGAAGGTGCCAGTATTGGAGCTACCCACCTTTACCGGGAATGTCTGTGGGACAAATGGAGGCAGAAGTAGAAATAGGGGGCCAGGCGCTGTGGCTCACACCTGTAATCCCAACACTTTGGGAGGCTGAGGTGGGCAGATAACGAGGTCAGGAGATCCAGCCCATCCTGGCCAACATGGTGAAACCCTATCTCTACTAATAAAGTTCAAAAAAATTAGCTGGGCGTGGTGGTGCACACCTGTAGTCCCAGCTACTCGGGAGGCTAAGGCAGGAGAATTGCTTGAACCCAGGAGGCAGAGATTGCAGTGAGATGAGAATGTGTCATTGCACTACAGCCTGGGCAACAGTGCAAGACTCGGTCTAAAAAAAAAAAAAAAAGAAGTGGAAATAGGGGCAGAGAAGAGACAAGGACCTAAAACCAAAGTAGTGGTGGGAATGGAAAGGAGGGGCAGGAGTGAAATGGGGGACAGTGGAATCCTCACGATTTGCCAGTGACTAACTCTGGGGCAGAAGAACATCAGAGAATGGGCCAGGAGCAGTGGCTCATGCCTGTAATCCCAGAACTTTGGGAGACCAAGGTGGAAGGTCATTTGAAGCCAGGAATTTGAGACCAACCTGGGCAACATAGTGAGACCCCATTGCTACCAAAAAAAAAAAAATGTTTAACTAGCCAGGCCCAGTGGCTTACACCTGTTGTCACAGCTACTCAGGAGACTGAGGAGGGAGAATTGCTTGAGCCCAGGAGTTCAAGCATGCAGTGAGCTATGATGATGCCACTGCACTCCAGCCTGGGCAACAGAGCAAGATCCTGTCTCAAAAAAACCAAAAAAAAGTCAGGGAACTCTTGAGTGATGGCACTGTGTGCCACAGTGGGACACACAAGAGAGGAACTGGGTCAGAGGACATGTGGACCCCTGAATCAGGAGATCCTGGACTCAAGAGGAAGGGAGGAGCTGGTGGGGGAAATGCTGGTCTGAAATGTATAGGGTGATGCCGGAGATCAACATCAGGGAGCTCTCTATGTAGAATTTCCTATGGAAGCGACAGGAGTGGGGAAGAAAGAACTGCCAAAGCTGGGGGAAAAGGGCAGAAAGATAGGAGATGAAGCTAGCAGTACAGTGTTTTGGAAGCCAAGGGTCCAGTGAGCCTCAAGCACATGGTGATACAAATTGTCAGATGCTGCAAATTTTGAGCATTAGAACTGAGGAAAGGTCACTGGATCTGACAAACGAGAGACTTAGTGACCTTCTAGAGAACAGTTCTCAGTAGGATAGCAGGGAGAAGCCAAGTTTCAAAGCCATGTGATTATAAGCCACCAGTCCAAGATGTCTGGCAGGGAAAGGAAAGCAGGAGATACAGGAATAGATTTGGGCAATAACAAAAATAAGGGTAAGGTTTTGTTTGCTTTTCTTTTAGGTATTTATCTTAAAGAATGAGTGTATCTGAGCACCTCTGTAAATGGAGGAGAGATGCAGATGGGGTAAAATGACTGAAATCCAGAAGGGAGGTAAAATTCAGAGCACAGTGATTTGTGTTGCAAGCGAGAAAGCCCTGTCTTCCTCAGAACTGAGGGGAAGCCATGGGAGCTCTAGGGAGGCTTTGGTGGGAGAGACAGAGGCGATGGAGTGGACTTCAAACCCTTTCTCCTCGGTGAATCAAGCACAGAGTCTCCTGCTGAGGGTTGCTCTGGGAACTGGAGGAGATTTGGGACAATAGTTAGAGGGACACAAACAAAGAATGAAAAAAAGAAAAAAAACAAGAAACCACTTTCTCCAAAAAGTCTTAGCAGTCCATAATCAGGCCTAGAATGGAAAGGTCAGGCTGTGGAGCCCCCCGAGGTGGACATTTGCAGCTAAAAGAAGTTGAAGGCTTTCTGCTGAAGGAAATGGTAAGGGGTCCAGCTTGCTTAGGGTCTTTGGGGGATCTGTGCTTTTAAGCAGAAATTATAACATTTCTCAAAAGAAATGTTACACGTGTTCAGTTGTTACAAGAACAGGTTCTCAGACACATTGCAGAAAATGTCATTTGTATAAACTGCAGCATAGCTTGCATTCACTGTGTATGATCAACATGATTCCCCAGAGGGAAAAAACCTCTTAACAGTAGAAAATGCACTGTAATAGCCCAGGCGCAGTGGCTCACGCGTGTAATCCCAGCACTTTGAGAGGCTGAGGTAGGTGGATCACCTGAGGTCAGGAGTTTGAGACCAGTCTGACCAACATGGCAAAACCTTGTCTCTACTAAAAATACAAAAAAATTAGCCAGGCATGGTGGCAGGTGCCTGTAATCCCAGCTACTTG
>NW_016107550.1:350540-351588 GCF_001604975.1 Cebus imitator
CACAAATCTGCCTGGAAAATAATCTCTCCTGAGAGGACCAGATATGCCTGTGAAGCATCTGACAAAATACAGCTTGTTTGACATTTCAAAATCCTTGTCTGTGCTAGGACTGATCTCATCCTGATGGGTATAAATTTGTGCTCATAGGAACACAGTCACTCTGTATCTAGACTAAGAAATTTTTTTAGATTTTCAACTATGTATCCTTATAAGCTAGACGTACAGAATTAGGAAAAAAAAATTGTACAAATTTTATTGAGTCTTTGTGTGTGTGTGTGTGTGTGTGTGTGTGTGACAGGCTCTAGCTCTGTGCAGTTTGTGATCATAGCTCAACACGGCCTCAGCCACCCAGGCTCAGCCTCCCAAATAGCTGGGACTATAGACAGCACCACACCTGGCCAATTTTTTATTTTTTATAGAGTCAGGGTTTCGCCATGTTATCCAGGCTGGTTTCGAACTCCTGGGCTCAAGTGATCCTCCAGTTCCCAAAGTGTTGGGATTATAGGCATGAGCCACTGAACACAGCCATTATTGTGTCTTTTTAAGAAGTTCAGAAACGTCAAGTATCTGAAACAACTTCGCTTGTGATCTTGTATGGGGAAGTTTTGTAAGAGGCAAAGTTCGGAGCAGAAAGAGCATGAACTTTGGAGTCAGACAGCCCTGATTTTAAATCCTTCTGTCCTCTCTGAGTGCCAGTGTCCTCATCTGAAAAATGCAGGGTGATATTTCCCTGGCAGTTATTGAGGGTCCAATAAGATAAGAGGTAAAAGGCCTGGCAATACTTCTGTTTGATAAATGTTGGTTTCCTTGCCCTGCATTTCATTTAATCCTGTTAACATTTACTTCATATCAGGCACTGTGGTGAGAACAGCAATGCAGAGATGGATAAGGCTGCATCAACATCAGGGGCCAACAGTCCAGCAGTGGACAATCCCTAATTTAGGGTCTCCATGCCCTGGAGGGGCCCATGAACCCAGATGGAAAGAAAATACATCTTTATTTCTTCTAACCTTAAACTGAAATGCAGTATTTTTTTTTTTTTTTTTTT
>NW_016107550.1:352634-363045 GCF_001604975.1 Cebus imitator
TAAGAAGTACTTCAATTAATATTACAGATTTTTTTTAACTTTTTTTTTTTTTTGAGACGGAGTCTCCCCCTGTCACCCACACTGGAGTGCACTGGTGCAATCTCGGCCCACTGCAACCTCTCCCTCCCAGGCTCAAGCAATTCTCTTGCCTCAGCCTCCCGAGTAGCTGGGACTACAGGCTCATGCTGCCACGCCTGGCTAATTTTTTGTATTTTTTTAGTAGAGATGGGGTTTCACTGTGTTACCCAGGCTGGTTGCGAACTCCTGAGTTCAGTCAATCTGCCCACCTCAGCCTCCCAAAGTGCTGGGATTACAGGCGTGAGCCGCTGCGCCTGGCCTAAAAACATTTAAATAAATGTATTTCAATTTAATTGGCTGCCTTGTGATCTCATTTCTGTTATGCATTTAAAAATTATTCTGAACTGGCTGTAACACAGAAAAGGTCAAGAAACCCTAGTCAAGTTAGTGGAAATTGAACTTTATCAATTTTTCAGGACACAGAGGCAAATTCCACATCAAATAATCAAATGAGTAATGTCCCAGCATAGGGCACAGAGGAGGCAAGCCATGAAGTTCCCTTGGAAAATAGAGACGGGCAGTGACTGTATTTTGCAAGTGAATGTGATTTGCTGAGCAACGAGGAAGGAGAACGACAGACCGGAGACAGTGGGAAAGATGAGTAACTCTCAGAGGGACAAGACGTGTCTCAATGAGAAAACCTGGAAAGGTGAGAAGCAGAACTGACATCTGGGCAACCTCACATATGCTCTAAGTCTAACCCTGTGAACAACCTCAAGGTGGATACTGACCGAGTTTATTATTTTTATAAGCAAATCTCATTCCATTCCAATGCTGACAGCCTGGTACAGTGGTTCACACCTGTAATCCCAGCATTTTAGGAGGCCGAGGCAGGAGGATCACTTGAGGCCGGGAGTTCGAGACCAGCCTGGTCAACATGGTGAAACCCCGTCTCTACTAAAAATATAAAAATTAGCTGGACATGGTGCCAGGTGCTTGTAATCTCAGCTACTCAGGAGGCTGAGGCACAAGAATCACTTGAACCTGGGAAGCCGAGGTTGCAGTGAGCTGGGATCACGTCACTGCACTCCAGCCTGAATGACAGAACAAGACTCTGTCTCAAAAAAAATATGTATATATATATAAAACATGATTACAAGGTGACATGTCTACCATCCCCAACACAGACACACATATACACACCCACCCACACATATGTATACATATACATACACATTACACACCCACTCCCATACACACACATACGATACACAGTCTTACACAAGACAAAATGTATTAATCTAGACCCTAAAACTTCATTACATGTTTAATTATATAGTGCTCATGGAATTAAAAATATGCTGCCTTTTCACCAAATACTAAAGTGATGTTACCGAAAAGTAATTCCAAAATAGTGAAGTTAGGAATGCCGCAATAATTTTCATTCCTTTCTTTCCAGTCATTTCAGAGACCACAAGGATTAAAAATATTTCAGAATATTTGCAAGCATTCATGACATCATTTGAGTAGTTCTTAAATTAACCAAATGATTCATGCAAATGATTTATTTGCTTCAAAAACAACCTACAAATTCAACTAGTGGACCAAAGGAAAGAATCTGCACGACAGTTTCAGTGTAACCACCTTCAATATGGCAGATTTATAGTAGCTGACAATTTAAAATACACAAGCTAAAATTTGTAAAGGAGCTCATCAGAAAGAAATGTCGTTTTTATGACATACAAAATTATTCAGTGGTTCCAGATAAGAGGTAAAGCATGAATTCTAGAATTCCTTAACTCATTGGGTAATGGTATTCATTACTTACTTAGAACTTTAAAAGCTTCCTAGTAAACAGCAAGTACCTCTCCTGTATGTGAGATGTTTTGACTGACCTATCCTGGGTACTTAGAATGGTGCCTGGTGCACACAGTTACTGAAGAAGTATACAGCTAGTGCTCGACTTACGACCACGATTGGGACCGGCAGACTGGTCGTAACACGATTTGGTCATAAGTTGAGTAGGCTATATGTACAGTTGAAATGGTGCACGCAGAGATGATAGTGCTGCCGGAAGCTGGTCCACACTGTCATACGCCCAGCTGGGCAATGTTTGCGCTGCCAGACGCAGAGCAGTTGTGTCTAGTGATTGTGGTCGCAAAGTCGAATGGTCGTAAGTCGCATAGGTCGTAAGTCGATCAATACCTGTATGTTGAATGAATCAATAAACTTTACTTTCTTGATTTTATACTTCAGGATATTTTCAACCTGACTACTTTAGTTCAATAACCTAACACATTTAAACTTTGCTCAAGAATTTAGAGCAGGCTAGGTACGGTGCCCACACCTGGAATCTCAGCACTTTGAGAGGCCAAAGTGGGAGGATCGCTTGAGCCCAGGAGGTTGAGACCAGCCGTCTCAAACATAGGCAGACCCTGTCTCTACCAAAAGTAGTTTTAAAAATTAACCAGGTGTGGTGGCACACACCTGTGGTCCCATCTGTGTGGGAGGCTGAGGTGTGAGGTCAGCCTGGGAAGTCGAGGTTACAGTGAACCACTCTACCCTGGGCTACAGAGCAAGACCCTGTCTCAAAAAGAAAATATAAACAATTTACAACTCTGGCAGTAAAATACGAGCAGCAGAGAACATTTACAGGCATTGCCTTTAATCCTATTCATGATGACTATATTTTCTAAAAACAAGTCATAGGCCAAAGGATCACTGTCTGCCATTTTTTGAGGTAGATGTTACAAGCCTTGCATATCGGTCAGGGTTCCAGGCAGAAATAAATAGCATACTCCAGTGGGAAAATTGAGATTCTTTTTCAAGGTGTTGGGCGAGGTTGAAGAAAACCAACAAGGATGGTGAAACAGCCCTGAACTGGCAATAATAGGGCACCATGACCAAGTCCCACAGAGAGAGCCGTTGGTGCTGGGAGGGCCACCTGGCAGGAGCAGTGACCTTTCTAGAGAAACACAGCAGGGAGCAAGCCAGGGTCAATATTCTGATGCCTTTCTTTCTCCGATCTCTTCCGAGGTCTCTCATTGGCCAAACCAAACTGATGACCTTAGGGCTTAGAAGCCTTAGATGCAGTCCTGGCTGGTCTGTGTGTCCCAAGGAGCACATGGCAGGGGGAGAATGGATCTGGAAGGACAAATGGAGGCTCTCCAGCCAATAAAAACTATAGCAGAGCAAATGTAAAAGAATAGATATTTCCTGGCCAGGCGCAGTGGCTCACGCCTGTAATTCCAGCATTTTGGGAAGCCTGAGGCAGGTGGATCATGAGGTCAGGGGTTCAAGACCAGCCTGGTCAAGATGGTGAAACCCCGTCTCTACTAAAAATACACAAATTAGCTGGGCGTGGAGGCGGGTCCCTGTAATTCCAGCTACTCTGGAGGCTGAGGCAGAGAGTTGCTTGAACCCAAGAGGTGGAGGTTGCAGTGAGCCGAGGTCTTGCCACTGCACTCCAGCCTGGGCAACAGAGCAAGACTCCATCTCCAAAAAAAAAGAATAGGGTGTTTCTTCCAGAACTTTACTTGGAGGACACAGCTACTGCCATTTTGAATCCCTTCTCCTAAGCAAAGCGTATTCTATCCAAAGACAATGTATTTTAAGAACATCAGAATTTTTTTTTCTACTACAGCATGGTCTTATGCCATAAAAGGAATTATGCTAATCCAATCTGTCAATGAAACTTGGAAAAGATGGCTATCAGAGGTGGCACAGAAACCTTTTAGGGAAATCATGGAGAGACACCAAGAAATAAATGGCTTTCTAAAGCATGAGGAAAAAAGTTGAAGTCCGTAAGCAGATAGGTTATCAATCCAGCAATATCTCTTAGGAATGAAGCGATTGTTCAAAAAGGTGAGGTTTGTTGGAGCCTACATTGAATTTAACGCCAGTCATCCTCGTATGTTAAACTATATTTCCGTAGCTGGGAGATGTGACAGACTTTCCTTTTGTGACACTTCGTCTTATGATATAGTTTTGAGTCTGTCTGTGGGATTTCCATCACTGAAATCAGGATTAGAGACAAGGAATCCTCTTTATATTAAGTAGGAAAGCAATCTGTTAAGAAGCCAGCCCTAACTTAGAGATAAATCTATTTTAATAAAGCACAGACATTCATGAATAAGATGTGGCTTTGTGTTTATCATAATATCCCTGAAAGCTTCTCTGATCGTAAGGGAAAACCTCCCACCAATATAATATAAGCAGTTCAATCACTAAGTCGCCATGCACAAAGGTTAACTCAACACTGTGGTGGCCCACAGTCAATGGAACTGAAGTGTGATGTTTTTCTGGCATTACTGTACTGTCAGACAATGCCTGTCACATTAGAAGAAAAAAATCTTCAGGAGGAAGACATATAAGAGCTAAGAAAATAGACCCTTTTTTTTAACATGAGCTTTCCATCAGAAAGCCACTTACACTGTATAACAGCTGTGTGAACAGATACTGTATTGCGGCATGGGTCAACGAGAGAGAGGGGCTTTCTTTGTTGATTATTTTCAACAGAAAAATATGGAAGATGTCCATTTGGAAATGCTTTCTCTCGAGTCCAGAGCTGAAACTAATACTACACTATTGCAATCAACCTGCTATTATTCCTGTCTCAAATACATGTTTTTAAAAATGCTTTTGTCCTATAAAGTACAAAGCTCTGTACAACTAGAGTGAAATCCTTGAGTCATTTGACTGCTTCCCTGTGCAATTCAAGAGTAGGTGAAATGGTAGACTATGGCAGTAACGTACACAAAAATAATGAAGGCGACAGAACCTAAATTAGTTTCTCATTGGAATTTTTGTCTGATTTTTAGAAAGAATGAGAACATTTTAAATGTAAGTTCTTAAGGTCCTAGGAATTAGGCATCGATTTATTTTCCTGAAGTTAGAGCCTCCATACACTTGAAAAGGAAATGAGTGACCATGAGGGAAACTGTTAGAATAACTCTTCCCAACATCCATTCCCCGTCCCTCCTTAGTAACAGAACATTAGTTTCTAACAAAATTGTTGTCCAGCCAAATGCTTTCACTCTATTTCCAATTCTCTATTACAGTGCGGTGTGGCCATGGCTGTACCATACATTATGTGGTCCATAATGTATGTATGATATATACAAGTGCAAATGTGGTTGTGAGGAATTTTATGCAGGTTTTCATTAAAGGGGAGGACATAGGCCATTACACCCACCTGCAGCTCCCTCCCTGGAGTGTGGATGTGATGGCTGGAACTCTTATGGCTATCCCTAACCCTGAAGTGATTTTGAGGCTGGCAGAGCAAAGGGCTGGAAGCCTGGAGCCCTGATGATACCCCGGAGCTGTCGGAGGCCATTCTTGGACTGCCTGTCCCCTGACATTTATACGTGAGAAAGATACATCCATCTTATTATTTGAGGATTTTTTTTCTTTCCTTTTTTCTTTTCTTCTTCTTCTTCTTTTTTTTTTTTTTTTTTTTTTTTTTTTTTTTTTTTTTTTTTTTTTTTTTTTTTGATAGGGTCTTGCTCTGTCACCCAGCCTGGTCTCTGCAGCCTCAACCTCCTGGGCTCAAGCAGTCTTCCCACCCCAGCCTCCTGAGTAGTTGGGACTAGACAGGCACCATGCCCAACTAATTTTGTATTTTTGTAGACCAGCCATGTTACCCAGGCTGGTCTCGAACTCCTGGGCTCAAGCAATCCTTCTAAATTGCTAGGATTACAGGCATGAGCCACCACACCCAGCCATGATTTTCTTATTCAATTAGCCTGATAAAGTCATACTATACTTCCTGATGTGGAGGAACTGCTCTTTCTTTTTCTTCATCCTGCAGCTTTATGGTTTTATTATTTATTTATTTTTATTTTCATGTTTTCTTTGATATAGGGTCTCTCTCTATTGCCCAGGCTGGAGTGCAGTGGCGTGATCTTGGTTCACTGCAGCCTTGATCTCCCAGGCTCAAGGGATCCTCCCACCTCAGCATCCCAGGTAGCTGAGACTACAGGCATGCCACCACCAAACCACCAAGCTAATTTTTGAATTTTATGTAGAGACAGGGTCTCACCATGTTGGCCAGGCTTGTCTCAAACTCCAGGGCTCAAGTAATCTGCCCATCTTAACCTCCCCGAGAGCTAGGATTATAGACAGAAACTACTGCGCCTAGCCAAGAAGGACTGTTAAACTTGACTACATCCTCTGACTTGACTATACCTAGACTGTTACCACTGCAGTGGTGAAGACATCTAGGTTCCTAAGGTTCTAAGCCCAAGGTAAGGTACTGGGCAGAGGCCCCGTGCCACGGGACTGCCTGGCCCCAGAGCGGCTTCACGGGCTGCACACTTAGGAGCCTGCACACTTTGGGTTTGATGCTCTACAGCTATTGTCTTGAATTTATTAAGAATGTTATCTTGATCCGGGTGCGGTGACTCATGCCTGTAATCCCAGCACTTTGGGAGGCTGAAGTGGGTGGATCACCTGAGATGAGGAGTTCGAGACCAACCTGACCAACATGGAGAAACCCCAAATCTATTAAAAATACAAAATTAGCTGGACGTGGTGGCACATGCCTGTAATCCCAGCTACTTGGGAGGCTAAGGCAGAAGAATCGCTTGAACCCAGGAGGCAGAGGTTGTGGTGAGCCAAGATCGCACCATTGCACTCCAGCCTGGCAATGAGTGAAATTTCATCTCAAAAAAAAAGGAATGTTGTCTTGAAATTTGTGTTGTGTAAGGGAAGTCCAGTGGGGCGACGGCATGTGCAGCAACTGGCACCTGGGTTCACCCATGCAGTCGCCCTCCCAGCTCCCCCACACCCCAGGATACATCTTCAGCTGCCCATCCCTCTGTTACCACCCAGTGACCACCGCTGTCCTCCTCCCTGGACCAAGTCCTGGCCGCAGGGATGAGGAGGCTGCAGGTGGGTCATGTACTTTCTGTGTACCAAGTCACCAAGCAAGACCCCAGGCAATATGAGGTTTTGTGTTCACCACGAATATCTTCATTCCCAAGAGAACATGACATTAAATAGCAAATAAAAAACACCATGATTGGTGGAGAAAGAGACTGCAGGTGAAGGAAGGAAAAAGCTTTTTTCCAGCTTTTGAATGAGGAGTCTCGTATTTTCATGTTGCCTTGGGCCCTGAAAACTACACAGCTGGCCTTGCCTGGCACAAAAATGGAAAGGACCAAGGAACAGCCAGGACCTGTGTCCAGTTCCACCTAGCCTTGCTGCAGGAGCAGGGCAGGCCTCCTGGGTGTGCTAGAGGCGCCGCCCTCCCCACCCTCGCCGATGCTCCAGCGGCTGATGCTGGAAATACAGGAAACCTTTTCTAGTTCCAGTCAAGGAGTCAGTGGCACCTCCCACACCTCAGTGTCGCCTTGACGCTCTTTTGAGCCAGGCTGTATCCAGCTGTAAATGCTTGGAGGCGGTGCATGCTAGTAAATGTTTAACAACCAGCTCTCTGGGGACCAGAGCCCTCATTTGTAGGATTTGCTGATTGCCATTGTGTAAATATTCCCACGAGGGCCAATTTTTGAGCTATCAATATTTGATAATCTTGAAAATTTAGCAAAAGTCTGGCTGGGTGCGGTGGCTCACGCCTGTAATCCCAGCACTTTGGGAGGCCAAAGCAGACAGATTCCCTGAGGTCAGAAGTTCGAGACCAGTCTGGCCAACATGGTGAAACCCCGTCTCTACTAAAATACAAAAACAGCCGGACATGGCGTGTACCTGTAATCCCAGCTACTCAGGAGGCTAAGGCAGGGGAATTGCTTGAACCAGGGAGGTGGAGGTTGCAGTGAGCCGAGATTGTGCCACTATACTCCAGCCTAGGTGACAGATGACAGAGCAAGACTCTGTCTCAAAAAAAAAAAAAATTTAGGGAAAGTCTTGAAAATTTAATAATTGGCTCTCAGAAGCTAATGCAAGCAGGGTATTGCACGCTACTGCTTAGAGGAACGAGGAAAGAGAACTCATTGTGATTTCATCTGTAATCTGAGACAATATGAACGGAATTTACAGAAGAAGACCTGAAGAACCAGTAAATATGCACCGATGCTCAAACTCACCAGTTTTCAGGATAATGCAAATAAAGCACTAAGGAGATAACCACTTTTTTAAAATCCGGTGGATAACAAGGTTAAATCTCAAGTTGTGAGATGCATGACTTGGGAATGTAAATCTGTGCAGACACTTTGGAGGGGAATTTGATAGTATCCAATACAATGTAGACGGTGGGTAAGCCCTGAAGTTCCTCCTGGAGCGTAGAGAAGTTTCCGCAGGTGCTCAAGGATATTCTCCGAAGTATTCTTTTTTTGTTTTGTTGTTTTGTTTTTGAGATAGAGTCTTGCTCTGTTGCCCAGGCTGGAGTGTGGTGGTGCAATCTCAGCTCACTGCAACCTCTGCCTCCTGGGTTCAAGCAATTCTCTTGCCTCAGCCTCTCGAATAGCTGGCACTGCAAGTGCACACCATCACACCTGGGCAAATTTTGTATTTTTAGTAGAGACAGGGTTTCTCCATGTTGGCCAGGCTGGGCTTGAACTCCTGACCTCAAGTGATCTGCCCGCCTCAGCCTCCCAAAGTGCTGGGATTACAGGCATGAGCCACCGTGCCCGGCCCCAAAGTATTCTAATCATAGTGAACTCCTGGTGCCATCACATAGCCTCAACAATGACCAACTCATGGCCAATCTAGCTTCAGTTTTCTCTCCATCTGCTTCTCCACTTTCCATATTAATGTGAAGTAAATCTCAGACATCATATTATTTTGTCTATAAATATATTTCTATCTCTGAAAGTAAAAAACAAAAAGCCTGCGGTAGGCTTTTTGTTCGATATGAGAGAGAGAGACACCCCAGCAGTGTCACCAGGGAAGGGCAGATAAGAGGCAAAGGTACTTTGACAGGAGCTATGAAGCCTGGTTAGTTTAAAAGTAACATTTCCAGTGCATTCCCTGAGGAAATTGTCCCTGTCCCTGTCTCCTCACAGACACAGCGGGCTACAGGAGCAGCCTTCTGTTGTTTGGCAGATTTTGAGGTCAAACAATCTGTACTAGGTAATCAGCTTAGTGGATAATAAACCCAGAACTTACGTCTGCAGAGTACTTACAGACTCTCAGTGTAACGGGTTGACTCATGTCTGCATAATGTTCCCCTTGAATACTGTACCTCATTGTCACTATTTGAGAATATGTGCCTGATTAGTTACGCCCAGCACATAAAAATACCAAATATGTAACTAACCACATGAGCAGTCTTTAAAATGATGGTGACTTTGATTGCTAAATTCACTCCCAGGTCCGTAATGTGGTTTGCATGCAATATTTCATCCAGAAAAAAAAGGTATGCTAATAGCAATGACGTTACTTATTGTTTGTCAACCTTAATCAAAATAATATCCTGGCCAGACTCAGTGGCTCACACCTGTAATCCCAGCACTTTGGAGGCCGGCGGATCATGAGGTCAGGTGTTTAAGATCAGCCTGGTCAACTTGGTGAAATCCCATCTCTACTAAAAATACAAAAAATAGCCAGGTGTGGTGGCAGGCGCCTGTAATCCCAGCTACTAGGGAGGCTGAGGCAGGAGAATCACTTGAATCTGGGAGGTGGAGGTTGCAGTGAGCCAATACTGAACCATTGCACTCCAGCCCAGGTGATAGAGCAAGATTGTCTTAAAAATAGTAATAATAATAATAATTTCCCTTTCCAAACTGCTGCATTGGTCTGTGCTTTGTGAAAGGAGTTTTAGAATTTTGTTTTAATCTGAAAATTGGCTAGAAAGGTTAAAAAAAAAGTGGAAAAGGAAAAACATGAAACACGTCTACATTTTTGTTTTTTTTTTGAGACAGAGTCTTGCTCTGTCGCCCAGATGGGAGTGCAGTGGCGCAATCTCTCCGCTCACTGCAACCTCCACCTCCTGGTTCAAGCGATTCTCCTGCATCAGCCTCCTGAGTAGCTGGGATTACAGGCACGTGCCACCATGCCCGGCTAATTTTTTTTTTTTTTTTGGAGACAGAGTCTCTGTTGCTCAGGCTGGAGTACAGTGGCACGACCACAGCTCACTGTAACCTCCACCTCCCAGGTTCAAGTGATTCTTATGCCTCAGCCTCCAAAATAGCTGGGACTAAAGGCACGTGCCACCATGCCCGGCTAACTTTTGCATTTTGAGTGAAGACGGGGTTTCACCATGTTGGTCAGGCTGGTCTCAAATTCCTGACCTCAGGTGATCTGCCGGTCTTGGCCTCCCAAAGTGCTGAGATTACAGGTGTGAGCCACCATGCTTATGTATTTTCTCTTTAACTTCCACATTGAAGGCAAAGTTTTGTCTTGTTAAGGCTGGGCCTCCAGCACCCAGCACAGGCTGAGTGCACTTTCCCATTGATGAACCTGATTTGGTTTTCGTTTGTTTTTTTTTTTTTTTTTT
>NW_016107550.1:363180-366908 GCF_001604975.1 Cebus imitator
CCCAGGAGGCGGAGGTTGCGGTGAGCCGAGATTGCGCCATTGCACTCCAGCCTGGGTAACAAGAGTGAAACTCCGTAAAAAAAAAAAAAAAAATCCATCTAAAAAAAAAAAAATTCTGGATTGTGATGAAGCCATCGTGATCATAAAAGCACAAGCATACCAAAATCTGGTCCATTTTTCGGTCATGGGAAGTCAGCCTCTTGCCCTACAGCTGGTTGGTGCTACTATCAGACTGAATCTTCATCTAGAGCAATGGCTAAATTGAAATGTAGTTACTGGAGTGGAACGTTGCTAGATGATGAATGTCAGCTACTCTGAAAGCAGAAGAGACAGTGCTGTGGCCTCCACATCCACAGAGCAGAAGCCCCGTCCTCTGGACTCCCCTGATTGTGCCTCTGTCCCTGAAGCAACACGACTACTTTCCTCTCCATACCCTCCAACCCCTGTCCCACTTTCATAAGCTCTAGAACATTCTCTTTATTGATTAATTTTGTGAATTATAAAGGTAGTTGGTTGCTTTTGAAATTTCATGCTGGGGATGGGGAGTGGAGGGGCTCCTAAGAGGGTGCCCCCGCCTCTTCCCTCTTTCTGCCTTGGCAGCAGGACAGGGTGGTGGCTGGGAACTTGGGCTCTGGGGTCACCTGCATAACACCAGCTCTGATATTGAGCTAGACGTTGCCTTAGGTGGCCTCTGTTTCCTCTTCTGTAAAATGGGGATGGTAATGCACTCACCTTGAAGGGCTGTGGTGAAGACTAAAGGAGAGAACATGTGTGCCCCGACCTTAGCAGCTTGATGGAGGAGGCTGATCACAGGGCTGAGCCTCAGAGAATCTCCTTCAGGGCCTCCTCAACCCAGACTGCTTCCTACTCCTCCTCTGCACATAGGCCGACCAGCCACTTCTCTCTAGACCTCTTTTTTTTTTTTTTTTTAAAGGTGGGAGGGGTAAATGAGATCATAAATAAATTCCCTTCCAGGCATAAAGTTCTATTAACCCCTTTTGAAATGACTAACTCAGTGCAAAACAATATGCAGAATTCTCTAGTATATATGTCATCACAATATATGTGAGCAAATAACATAGCTCCTCCTTCCATAGATGAAACCTACATGTGTGACCTGGCACAGTGGTTCATGTCTATAATTCCAGAGCTTCGGGAGGCCAAGGCAGATGGATCAAGTGAACCCAGAAATTCAAGACTAGCCTCTGCAACATGGCAAAACCCCGTCTCTACAAAAAATACAAAAATTAACTGGGTGTGGTAGTGCACACCTATAGTGCCAGCTACTCGGGAGGCTGAGGTGGGAGGATCACAGGAGCCTATGAGGTCGAGGCCGCAGTGAGCAGTGATCACACCACTGCACTCCAACCATGGTGACAGAGTGAGAACCTGTCTCAAAACAAAAACAAAACCCTCCACGCGAGAAAGTCTTGTGCAGGGCTCTGAGGTGGATAAACCCAGAGGGAGCTGGTGGATCCCCTGCTGAACAATGAGGCTTGTGTTTATGAACCTGGAGGAACTGCCCTTTCTTTTAACCCAGTGACAAAGGATTTTTTTTTTTTTTTTTTTTGAGACAGAACAGCCTTGCTTTGTCACCCAGGATGGAGTGCAGTGGCACAAACTCAACTCACTGTAACCTCTGCCTGCTGGGTTCAAGCAATTCTTCTGCCTCAGCCTCCTGAGTAGCTGGGATTACAGCCACCGGCCACCATGCCTGGCTAATTTTTGTATTTTTAGAAGACACTGTATTCTCCATGTTGGCCAGGCTGGTCTCGAATTCCTAACCTCAGGTGATCCACTCCGCTCAGCCTCCCAAAGTGCTGGGATGACAGGTGTGAGCCACTGCATGATTATTTTAGTAAATTGCTGTGACCTCTCAAAGCCCACTGTTCTCGTGTGTGTGTGTGTGTGTGTGTGTGTGTGTGTGATGATCTTTCCTATGACATCAAGTGAGTAAACCCACATGTACATTTACCTTTATTTGCATCACATTTGACTGTTTGCAAAGCATTTTCACCACCATTATCTCACAATTTAATGAACTAAGCCAAATTCTAGCAATTTCATAGGATCCACTTCCTCCTGAGTAAAGCCTTTTCTGGAAATGTCAGCAGTTCTGGAGAATTTGAGGACCTCTGATCCATCAAAGTTGAAGCAACTCAATTAGGTATCCCACTGAAAGGCTATTGTAGCCACTTTTGAGAACACATTTTTTCACTTACATTGTTGAATCATATGTGTGCATGTGTTTGTGTAAGAAGCATATGTCATGGAGTTTAAGATGTCCGTTTTTTCACGTTTCATGTATTTGAATTTGAGATGCATCTCACAATAGTCTTTGCTTTCTGTCTTAACCCTGTACACTGGGTTGATAGTGTCACCTGGAACTTCAGAATGTGACCTTATTTAGAGACAGAGTCTTTATAGATGTGATCATAAGATGAGGTCATACTGTTTTAGGGTGAGTCCTAAATGCAACATGACAAGATTCCTTAGATGGAGAGGAAAGGACACACAAGGACACAAAGAAGACACAGGGAAGAAGGTCAGGTGACAATGGAGGCAGTTTGAAGTAATGTGTCTACAAGCCAAAGAACACCAAGGATTACTGGCAAACACCAAAAGCTGGGAAGAGGCAAAAAAGGATCCCTTCCTAGAGCCTTTGGGGGCAGCACGGCCCTGCTGACACCATGCTTTCTGATTTTTAGCCACCAGAAAAGTGAGAGTGGCCGGGTATGGTGATTCATGCCTGTAATCCCAGCACTTTGGGAGGCCAAGGCAGGAGGATGGATTGAATTCAGGAGTTCAAGACCAGCCTAGGCAACATAGCGAGGCCTCATCTGTACTAAGAAAAAAAAAAATTACTTGGGCATAATGGCACGCACCTATAGACCGAGCTATTCAGGAGGCTGAGGTGGGATCATTGGAGCCTGGGAGGTCAAGGCTGCAGGGAGCTCTGATTGCAGCGCTGCACTCCAGCCTGGGTGGCAGAGCGAGAGCTTGTCTCAAACAAACAAACAAAAAACCCAGAAATGTGAGTTAAGTTTCTTTCTATTGATTTAAGCCCTCTGTGTATGGGAGTTTGTTCCAGCAGCCCTGGAGAATGAATACACTCGCAAAGTGTGTGCGTGTACACGTGTACACACACACACAGACACAGATAGAATTGCTTCTTTTTGCTTTTCACAAAAGAAGGAGGAAGGGAGCTGACATCCCCTGAGCTGTCAGTGCACGCCGAGCTGGCTGCCCTCACAGAGGCCAGCTCACAGAATTCCTGCCGCTCCCCACTGTCAGCACCCATTGACAGATAAGGACTCTGACCACAGAGAGACTAAGCTGGGCCTGACTATCCCATGGGCTTCAGAGACAGAATCGCCATTAGATTCTGGCAAGGAAAAAAATCATGGTGTTTTTTTTTTTTTTTTTTTTTTTTTTTGAAGGAAAGAAGTGCCGGGTGTGGTGGCTCATGCCTGTAATCCTAGCACTTTGGGAGGCCGAGGTGGGTGGATTGGCTGAGCTCAGGAGTTTGACACCACCCTGGGCAACACAGTAAAACCCTGTCTCTACTAAATACAAAAGAAATTAGCCAGGCGTGGCAGCGTGCGCCTATAGTCCAACCTACTGAGGAGGCTGAGGTAGGAGAATGCTTGAACCTGGAAGGCAGAGGTTGCAGTGAGCTGAGATCATGCCACTGCTCTCCAGCCTGGTGACAGGGCAAGGTTTCATTT
>NW_016107550.1:367083-375619 GCF_001604975.1 Cebus imitator
GAAAGAAAGAAAGAAAGAAAGAAAGAAAGAAAGAAAGAAAGAAAGAAAGAAAGAAAGAGAAAGAAAAGAAAGAAAGAAAGAGAAAGAAAGAAAGAAAGAAAGAAAGAAAAGATGCAAATTAGGTAACCATGATGTCAGTCTTTTGCTGGGCACAAGAGAAACGGTGAGTGTCATACAAAGTTCTTACATTCAATTTGTGGAGTGTTCCGAACTTGTCTTTAAAGCATAAACTTTTGCTGCCCTTACCCCGGCCATCTAAGAGTCAGAGAGCCTTGGCAGCCATAGCAAAGGGAATAAACCATCCTCAGAGCTGAGCTTCATCCTGGGACAAGCTCCAGAGTCCTGTGTCCCCACACCTCTCCTCCCTACAAAGTCTCAGGAGCTCTGGGTTCTCCTGAAGCCATTCCCTCCTCTCAGCCGGGGTACTCCCTGTAATCCTACTGGGGTGCATTAGGGTGCTATTTGCATGCGGTTCCTTTTCAAAGAAGGAAGGGAGGAAGGGAGGGAGGGAAGGAGGCAGAAGGGGAGAAAGGGGCCAGGGGAGTGGCTCACACCTGTAATCCCAGCATTTTGGGAGGCCAAGGTGGGCGGATCACCTGAGGTCAGGAGTTTGAGACCAGCCTGGCCAACATGGCAAAGCCCTGTCTCTACTAAAAAAAAAAAAAAAAAAAAAAAAGAAAAAAAAGCCAGGTGCACTGCTTGACGCCTGTAATCCCAGTACTTTGGGAGGCTGAGGCGGGCAGATCACAAGGTCAGAAGTTCGAGACCAGCCTGGCCATCATGGTGAAACCCCGTCTCTACTAAAAATACAAAAATTAGCCAGTCATGGTGGTGAGTGCCTGTAGTCCCAGCTACTCAGGAGGCTGAGTGAGGCAGGAGAATTGCTTGAATCTGGGAGGTGGAGGTTGCAGTAAGCCTAGATCATGCCACTGCACTCTAGCCTGGGCAACACAGCAAGACTCCGTCTCAAAAAAAAAAAAAAATTAACTGGGTGTCGTGGTGTGGCATGCCTGTAGTCCCAGCTATTCGGGAGGCTGAGGCAGGAGAATTGCTTGAATCTGGGAGGTGGAGGTTGCAGTAAGCCTAGATCATGCCACTGCACTCTAGCCTGGGCAACACAGCAAGACTCCGTCTCAAAAAAAAAAAAAAATTAACTGGGTGTCGTGGTGTGGCATGCCTGTAGTCCCAGCTACTTGGGGACTGAGGGCCGAGAATCGCTTTAACCTGGGAGGGGGAGGTTATAGTGAGCCGAGATCGCGCCACTGCTTTCCAACCTGAACGACAGAGCAACACTGCATCTCAAAAAAAAAAAGGTGGGGTGCGGTGGCTCGCACCTGTAATCCCAGCACTTTGGGAGTCAAGGCGGGTAGAGCGCTTGAGTTGAGGAGGTGGAGACCAGCCTGGTCAACATGGTGAAACCCATCTCTACTAAAAATACAAAAATTAGGCATGGTGGTTCACTCCTGCAATCCCAGTTACTTGGGAGGCTGAGGCAGGAGAATCACTTGAACCTGGAAGGCAGAGGTTGCAGTGCACCACTGCACTCAACCTGGGTGACAGAGCAAGACTCTGTCTAAAAACAAAAACAAAAAAAGGATGCGGGGAGAGAGAGAGAAGAAGGAAAGGGAGGAAGCAAAGAAACTTGGGCTTAGCACAGGGCCTGGAACTTAGCAGATACTCCTTAGTATCTGACGCTCCACTCACTGCAGGAAACAGGGCTGCGTTTATGCCATTATGGAAAGGTCTTTCCCTTTCCACGCAGGCACGAGAGGCCCTTTCCATGAGCCTTATACATGACAAACATACACATGAAACACATGTATTAAGGAGCACAGGGTCGTTTTGGCCCCATGGAATCCTGTGTGTGGCATTGGCCCAGCACGAGTCACCATAAAACACCATCAGGCAGGACTAGCATGTGTCAGCCCTGGGAGAGGCTTCTCCACAAGGCCTGGCCCCTGACCTTGAAGAGACGGTGACCTTGTCTGGTCATCCTGGAGATTTGTGGGTTGTGCTGCTTCCAACATTGGAGTCACACACTGCTTCAGAGAGCAGAGAGGATTTAGCCAAGGGAATACCTTAGGCTGGAGAAAGACAGGTTGTTCCATTTGCCAAATTGTCAAATAGCGTAAATACTACTGATTCTGCTGTATGGAAATATTATTTCCCAGTTGTCCTGCCTGCATTTCTTCTCCTCATGTTTGAATTTGGGCTTGAGAGGCATTCACAGATTAGTACATGTTTCACAACAGTTGTATATGGTGACCAAGGAACATTGTATAATATTACACAATTCATATTATTATGTTCCCTTCTTTCTTCCTTCCTTCCTTCCTTTTTCTTTCTTTCTTTCCCTCTCTCTCTCTCTCTCTTTCTTTCTTTCTTTTTTGAGACAGAGTCTGGCTCTGTCATCCAGGCTGGAGTGCAGTGGCACAGTCTCAGCTCACTGCAACCTCTGGGTTTAAGCAATTCTCCTGCTTCAGCCTCCTGAGTAGCGGGACTACAGGTGCGTACCACCACGCCCAGCTAATTTTTGTATTTTTAGTAGAGATGTGGTTTCACCTCATTGGCCAGGCTGGTCTTGAATTCCTGATCTTAGGTAATCTGCCCACCTCAGCCTCCCAAAGTGCTGGGATTACAGGCATGAGCCACTGAAATATTATTCTTAAATGTGCCTATGTAGGGTCCAGATAAAATATGTGGGAAGCATAGTACCAGCTATTTATGTTACTCTGTGGCTCTAGCTGTTGCTTTAAGAGATAAGGAAGGTTGTCACTATAACTGATAGCAGTTCACATGATAAAAATTAAACTTGTTACATATTTTCTGTAATAAAGATACTTGCCACATGTGTAGGAGCCAAGGGACAGCTTTCCCCTTGGTCCTCTAAATATTTGCTTAAAAAAATATTTTGTTCTCCTTTATAGATTTTGAAAATTATATTGATAGGCTTTCTAATTTTGAATCAATCTTGCATTCCTGCTAATAGTCCTTTTTGGTCGCACAATATATTTGTATTTATTGTGAAAAGAAAATTATGCTTAATAGATGCCAAAAGGCATTTGATGATATTCTTGTCCATGCATAGGTAAAAATTAGCAAGGGCAAGAAATACCCTTAATTTGATGAAGGTTGCTCATAGAAAACCTACTTAATGGAGAAATGTTTCAGCAAATCTAAATGAATAAGAGGCTGCACCCGGGTGTGGCGGCTCAGGCCTGGAATCTCAGCACTTTGGGAGGCTCAGGCAGGCAGATTGCTTGAGCTCAGGAGTTCGAGACCGGCTTGGGCAATAGAACGAAACCCTGTCTCTACAAAAAATTAGCCAGGTGTGGTAACTTGTGCCTGGAGTTCCAGAAAAAAAAATATATATATATTTGTTTAAAAAAAAAATCAACTCCCAATAGGAGGAAAAGGGCCAAGTGCAGTGGCTTTTCCCTGTAATCACAGCACTTTGGGAGGCCGAGGTGGGAGAATCACTTGAGCTCAGGAATTCAAGACCAGCCTGGGCAACACAGCAAGAGCCCATCTCTACCAAATAAATGAATAACCAGGCATGGCACGTTCCTGTTGTCTCAGGTACTCAAGAAGCTGAGGTGGGACCAAGAGGTCAAGGCTGCAGTGAGCCACGATCACATCACTGCACTCCAGCCTGGGTGATAGAGCAAGATCCTGTCTCAAAATAATAATAGTGATAATTTTACTGACAATTCCAGTTGCTATTGCTTCAATAGAGCAAAATTTTGTTTTTCCAGATTGAAGTCAATAAGACTAAGAACTACAATGACTCAAGAAAAGTTGTCTAACTGGCCGGGCGCGGTGGCTCAAGCCTATAATCCCAGCACTTTGGGAGGCCGAGGCGGGTGGATCACGACGTCAAGAGATCGAGACCATCCTGGTCAACATGGTGAAACCCCGTCTCTACTAAAAATACAAAAAAAAAAAAAATTAGCTGGGCATGGTGGTGCGTGCCTGTAATCCCAGCTACTCAGGAGGCTGAGGCAGGAGAATTGCCTGAACCCAGGAGGCGGAGGTTGCAGTGAGCCGAGATCGTGCCATTGCACTCCAGCCTGGGTAACATGAGTGAAACTCCATCAAAAAAAAAAAAAAAGAAAAGTTGTCTAACTTAGCATTACTATTAATTCAACACAAATTATATGAAACTTTTGCCTACAAAACATAGTGACTTTGCTGGAATACAGGAAAGAAAAATAAATGAGAATAATTTTTAAATTGTATTCGTCTCTACTGCTCTCTCTCAGTATCACCAGCTCATTAACAAAGCGTCTAGACATACACAATAATAATTCAAATCAAAGTATCAAAGTTATCTTTGATGTTTAGCTAACTTTCTGGAAATAAAAGCAGTAAGAGGGTAGAAGATATTTTCTGTAGCAGGGGCTTAATTAATGACTGGAAACATTTAGACACATGCATGTGAGCTTCCATTTCCACTCCTGGACCCTGGGCCCTGCAATGGTGGAGGCAGGTTGGTTCTCTGTGCGTCTACTTTCTTTTACTTATATATTTATTTAGAGACAAGGTTTTGCTCTGTCACCTAGACTGGAGTGCAGTGGCATGATCACAGCTCACTGTAACCTCAACAACCTCCCAGGCCCAAGTGATCGTCCCGCCTTAGGACCGAACTCAACCCCCCAAGTAGCTGGGACTACAGGTACTCACGCCCATGACCGGCTAACCTTTATATTTTTTGTAGAGATGGAGTTTCGCCATGTTGCCCAGGCTGGTCTGCAACTCCTGGGCTCAAAACAGTCCACCGGCCTCAGCCTCCCAGAGCGCTGGGATTATTGGCGTGAACCACCACACCTAGCCTGGACCTCCACTTTAAATGGACAGCTCTATTTAAATCACATAAGTTCTGCTGGCAGCTGCAGGTGAGGTGCCTCTTTGGTGGTGATTGAGGAGAACCTTGGAGAAGAGTCCGCTGAACTGGTGGGTGGAATTCACTCCCGGCAGGATGCATTTTTTCTGCTAGTCCCTCCCTCCCTCTGGGTCTTCATACAAGGTTTTCTAAGGTCCTAGTTACTGGCCCTGGGCCTTAAGAAGAGTAAGGCCGGCCAGGTGTGATGGCTCACGCCTATAATCCCAGCACTTTGGGAGAAGAAGGCAGGCAGATCCCCTGAGGTCAGGAGTTTGAGACCAGCCTGACCCACATGGAGAACCCCCATCTCTAAAAAATACAAAAATTGGCCGGGCGCGGTGGCTCAAGCCTGTAATCCCAGCACTTTGGGAGGCTGAGGCGGGCAGATCACGAGGTCAGGAGATCGAGACCATCTTGGCCAACATGGTGAAACTCCGTCTCTACTAAAAATACAAAAACTAGCTGGGCGCAGTGGCGTGCGCCTGTAGTCCCAGCTACTCGGGAGGCTGAGGCAGGAGAATTGCTTGAACCCGGGAGGCGGAGGCTGCAGTGAGCCGAGATTGTGCCACTGCACTCCAGCCTAGCACCTGGCAACAGAGTGAGACTCTGTCTCCGAAAAAAAAAAAATAATAATAAGATTAGAGCCAACTTTGGTAGAGAAAGCCCTAGACCTAGAAGTTTGTATCCTTTGAAATGGAAGATTCTACACTATATTTTATTTTTATTAATAGTCATTTTCTTCTAAACTTAATGTCAGTTGAAAAGTATAAGCCTTTACTTAAATCATCCCAATGCCTGACTTATAGTAAGTATTCAAGAAAAGTCCATTTCTCTTTTCTCTCACAGGTCCTTGGTAGTTATAACACTTCAGCCTCCAACTTCTTCTTTTTTTTTTTTTTTTTTTTTTTGAGATGGAATCTCACTCTGTCGCCAGGCCGTAGTGCAGTGGTGTGATCTTGGCTCATTGCAACTGCGCCTCCTGGGTTCAAGCGATTCTCCTGCCTCAGCATTACAAGTAGCTGGAACCCCGTGTGCCACCATGCCAGGCTAATTTTTGTATTTTTAGTAGAGGTGGGGTTTACCATGTTGGCCAAGATGGTCTCAATCTCTTGACCTTGTGATCCGCCCACCTCAGCCTCCCACAGTGCAGGCATAGCCACTGTGCCCAGCCCTTCAGCTTCTTAGTATGAGTGTTTTATTTATCAGACCACTTTCCTTCTTAAAGACAGCATAAAAGCACTGGATGAATTGTGGCAGAGACATAAGCCATGCTAGAAAGGGGGAAAGAGATGCAATAAAGCCTACAGTTTTTGGCTGGTATTTGCTCTACAGTATTAATGTAAACCTATTTAAATTTTTCTTTTTTTTTTTCCTTAAAGAATGTAATTGACCGGAAACCATACCCTGATGATGAAAATTTAGTGGAAGTGAAGTTTGCCCGCACACCTGTTATGTCTACATATCTGGTGGCATTTGTTGTGGGTGAATATGACTTTGTAGAAACAAGGTCAAAAGATGGTGTATGTGTCCGTGTTTACACTCCTGTTGGCAAAGCAGAGCAAGGAAAATTTGCATTAGAGGTAAATGTACTTGAAGAGGATTGTTCCAACAGTCCATAACTCCAGGTTGGGGAATTTACATTTCTGATCAATTATTAGTACAGTTATTTATAATTTAATCTGAAAGTTGTGCTACTTGGTTATTTTTAATAGAATTTTGGAAATGCCAATCTTGGTGTTTTGTTATTTTACAAAATAGTAATTAAGAGAATGTAAGAGTGAAATTTCTCTAGGGAATGGGTGGGAAAATATGTAATTATATATTTACATATCAAGTTACAAATGGATTAAAGTTTGGCCATTGTATTCAAAGTTTGGAGCTAAGGCAGTCTTCGGAGGTAGGGCTCCCCGTTATTAATTTCTAGTAATTTATGATACATTGGCTTACAACAGGATTCCTTTATGGGTTTCAGTATGAATTATAATAAAATACTTATTAGATGGTTATTTTGTTTATACTTTTATAGGTTGCTGCTAAAACCTTGCCTTTTTATAAGGACTACTTCAATGTTCCTTATCCTCTACCTAAAATTGATCTCATTGCTATTGCAGACTTTGCAGCTGGTAAAGTAAATTTCATTTTATTGCTGAATTGTAATAACTTTTTAAAATTTTGTGACTTTTGGTGAAAGAGTATGTATATATATCAATAAATGTTTGTATTTATTTTATGAAGGTGCCATGGAGAACTGGGGCCTTGTTACTTATAGGTATGTTAATGATGTATTACCCTACCTTATCTTTTCAATCACTGATTTCATAAGGGTCACCTTCCTAATCACAGTTGAGTAGCTTCTGCTTTATGATCTGGTGTAAATTTTTCTACCTTCCCCCACTTCGACACACATTTCAAGAATGCAGATGGACTCCCCTCCCTTTGGTGCTACTATCTGAGGGTGTAAGATTTTAAAGTGAGCATCTGGCATTAGTAGCATTTTTAGATATATTCTTGGCTCAGTTTCTCATTGCAGTGCCTTTCTTTCCTCCCAGTAGTTTCATAGTTATTTATCCAGCTTGAAGAACCATCCCTGATTTCATATCTGCTAGCCAAGTTTTTACATGTCTGTCACTACAACATAAATATGTGAGTTGTATAACTTTCAAAAGCAGAGTCTGTTTGTAAACAAGTTTTTGCCTTTCACTTTCAATTGCCTTCTTAAATGAGCTAAGTTTTAGACAGCCAGCTCAATGTTGTTTTTGGGACTGTGGAATTCATCTTCCTCCATCACTCCCCTCATTTAATGGAAGGACTTCCTTTTCTCTTCATCTGGCACAGTAATCCCTAATCCCTTAGACAGTGTTTTCCCAGAATTTGAGACAGCTAATCCTATCAACAAACTGATAACGAAACTTGTGTCACATCTTTGATATTCTGTTGTGTGAATTCTACTGGGGTAGTCTTTAATCTTTCTGTAACTTTTTCTATCCATATTAGGAAGTGTTTTCCTAATATCTCTAAAGCCTAACTTGACCATCTCATTTATTGTCTGAATCTCTCCAACTTATGCATGCCCACTTTTATTGTTTAAATTTATTTATTTTTTCTTTTTTTAAACACAGGGAGACTGCATTGCTTATTGATCCAAAAAATTCCTGTTCTTCATCACGCCAGTGGGTTGCTCTGGTTGTGGGACATGAACTCGCCCATCAATGGTTTGGAAATCTTGTTACTATGGTATTTAATATTTTTAAGTGCTCAAATATATTTATCTTCATCCTACTGAACATTACTTTGGCTACATAGTATTTCAAGTTTGGCTGCAACACTGTGCCAAAAAATAATTGAACGATAGAAGAGTTTTATTTTAAAAGATCTGCTTTGAAAGGGCTTATCAGAATTTCCGCATTGAACAAGAGCATATGGACAGTCTTTATTCAACAGATACTTCCTAAAGTGTTCTAGAATTTGTCTGTAAATGGGAAAAGTTAAGATACTAACTTGAGTGAAAGAAACAGATTCCTCTTAGGTATAGATGAATGAATCATGCAGTGAGATTCCAGGCTAACTGTAGTTTCTCGAGTCTTATTGTTAATCTAATTCATATCTGGAAGTAACCTGATGAATAACAAACTGATCTTTAATTAGAGAGAAATG
>NW_016107550.1:375644-392085 GCF_001604975.1 Cebus imitator
AAAAAAAGAAATACAAAAATTAGCCAGGCGTGGTGGTGTGCACCTGTAATCCCAGCTACTCAGGAGGCTGAGGCAGGAGAATCGCTTGAATCCGGGAGGTGGAGGTTGTGGTGGGCCAGACTGGGCAACAAGAGCGAACCTCTGTCTCAAACAAAACAAAACAAAACAAAACAAAAAAAAGAGTAAGGCCAGGAGTAGGCCAATGGGCCCCGGTGAGTATCGTGGACAGGGGTTTAGGTGGTGCCCTACCCAGGGGACGAAAGTGAAGAGAGTCAAGGGGTGAGTCCCAGTGAGCACACACAAGGAGCTGCCCCAAAGCAGATGCTAAGAGGACCCAAGGTCCAAGCCCAAAGGCACCCAGAATGGGCCTACATGCAGCTCCACGACAGCCACCAGCACCCAGCACAGTACTAGAGCCACGTGACTCAGGCATTGAGACACTGGCTCGAATTCTGGAGAGTTTGATGGAATCAGCATAGATGAGGGGCCTCCTTATTCAATCATCTTTGGCTAAGAGCTGAGACACCTAATGCAAACATGCCTACCTAGCTCTCCCTCCCTTTGCCAGGGCTTTGGGGGCATGGCTAGAAAAGGGTGCATGAGGGCATTAGAACACCTCCAGTATATCCATAACAAATGTGTCTACACCCAATGTGTCTGACAAATGGTTGTCCGCTGGCTTAGGGTGAAGAGGTGGGACACGAGGAGCAATGGAGCCCCTTTCCTGAGGCTGCATAAATCTCCCATGACCAGGGTTGGCTCTCCTCCAGCCTCGGGGGTGGTGCCCTGAGCATGGTGATAAGGGCTCAGGAGGCTGCTGCTGGAGGGAGCAGAGGAATGGAAGATGATGAGCTAAGCAGAGGGGGCTGCATCTTTGGAGATTTATAGTCACCAACCCCCATTCCAGACGGACTTCTTCGCTGACGGCAACAAGCAGCTGCAGAGCTTGGAAATGCAATGAACAATCAAGATTAGGAAAAACTGCATCCGGCAGCTTTGAGTCCAGCATCCTTTTATCAAATGGGTTATTTGGCTATCTGAACAATCTATTATAACTCAGTCCACTGACACAATCAAGAAGGTGATCAGATTAGGATCTGAAGAGGATGAGAACCACCAAATCACATCTCTGATGTCACGGAGGTTAAATCTACCCATAACCCAAATCCATGCATAACATGTCATTCTCTCTCTAAGAGGCACCATGCAATCTCAGGATTTCAGCATTTACAGGCCATTTCCAGCACCATAGCAACCCAAATTGTATAATACATAACAGCATCTGGAGAGTCTCAGCCCTGAGCTAGGGGCCTAAGAAAAAGAAGTCACAGCAGCATCAAGATGACAAGTCCATTCACTGAAGGAATTAAAATCGAGAATTTAAGATACAAAGGTTCAATAAGTTATTAACTTGATGAGAATTTTCTCTCACATAATCTAGAAGAGAAAACAAAGTGGGTATTACCGTGCTCTGGTCTTCATTTTGACGAACAGCAGAGTGACAAGTGGCAGGGGTGAAATGGCATCATTTTGAGGGAGGGCCATTGCAGAATGGCCAAAGATACCAAATCTGGACAACTCAGACAGTTATCCCGACTCTTTTTTAGTTGTTGAGACAGGGTCTGTCTCTCTGTCATCCAGGCTGGAGTGCAGTGGCGCTGTAATGGCTCACAGCAGCTTCAATCTCCCAGGCTCAACCGAGCCTCCCCCCTCAACCTCCTGAGTAGCCGGGACTGCAGGTGCACACTACCACACCCAGGTAATTATTCTTGTTTTTTGTAGAGACTGGGTCTCTTCTGTTGCCCAGGCTGGTCTTGAAATCCTGGGCTCAAGAGATCCTCCCACCGCAGCCTCCCAAAGTGCTGGGATTACAACCGTGAGCCACCATGCCCAGCCTGTCCTGACTCTCAGGAAAGCGGCTCTCAAAATGTGCAGAGAAAAGGTGTATGTGTCCCAGGGGTCTGGAACATTCTGGTTTTACACCTACAGAGGCGCCCAGGAAAGAGCAAGAGAGCGCAACAGCAACATAGCTACACAAGGATGAGATGCCACCAGCCTAAGGAAGGGGCCTGGGAAGTGCAGAGGGGTTATGATGGGGCCCTGTGAGCCCAGGCTCATCAGTCCTGGGCACCAAAGGGCAGAATGGCACTGCAGCAGCCTGCCTCTAGCTCCCCACTGGAAAATGCTCCACTTCCCAGATCACTGATCCTCCTTGGTCTTGGTGGCTCATGGCCTTCTCCCAGCAGCCACTGCTGCCACCTTCACTTCTCTACTTTCCCTTGGTGGCCTTAAACTCATGCTTCCTGTTTCCCTCCAGGGCGTGGCTCTTTGAGGCTGTAGGTCCTGCCATGATCACTATCGCTGGTCCCAGAAGTTAGAGAAGAGTTTTGCCAAGACATCGTCCATTCCCCTTTAAAGGTAGCAGGCAAAGCAGTCTGCCATGCTGGGAGAATCATGATTATATACGCATAGGGAAGAAGACTCAGGGCAGTACTACTCTACTGTGACCATGTTGGCCAGCGTTTCTGTCATTGTAAAGGTTGTCCCCGTTAAGTTGGCACATTATGACCCTGTCCATGCAGGAGGCTCACACCTGTGATCCTAGCACTTTAGGAGGCCAAGGCAGGAGGATCACTTGAGCTCAGGAGTTTGAGACCAGCCTGGGTAACATAGCAGGACCCTGTCTCTACAAAAAAATTTAAAAGTAGCTGGGTGTGGTGGCACAAGCCTGTAGCTCCAGCTGCTTGGGAGGCTGAAGCAAGAGAGTCACTTGAGCCCAGGAGTTTGAGGTTGATGTGATCTACTGCACTCCAGCCGGAGCAAAAGAGTGAGACCCTCTCTCTAAATAAATAAATAAGAAGATATGGAAAATATTGATAGAAATAGAGAAGAGAATAAAAGTTATCTATATATCCCAAAACGAGATATAGTCACAGATAAAATTTTAGGAAATTTCCTGAAATATGGTATTTGAATATATATAATTATTGGTCTTGGTTTGTGTGTTTTTATGTATATATTCTGCTTTTGAAAACTCACATTTGGATGGGTGCGGTGGCTCACGCCTGTAATCCCAGCACTTTGGGAGGCCGAGGCGGGCGGATCTCTTGAGGTCAGGAGTTTGAGACCAGCCTGGTCAGCATAGTGAAACCCCATCTCTACTAAAAATACAAAAAAATTAGCTGGGCATGGTGGCACACGCCTGTAGTCCCAGCTACCTGGGAGGCTGAGGCAGGAGAATAGCTTCAACCCGGGAGGCGGAGGGTTTGGAGAGCCGAGATAGGACCACTGCACTCCAGCTTGGGTGACAAGTTTAAGACTCCGTCTCAAAAAAAGGGAAAACTCACATTTGTGATTTCCCTGTGTAATTACATGTGTACACATTGCACATGAATACATACCAACACCTAAACCAAGTCCTTAATGCTATTATAAACAACAATTGCACTGAACATATTTGTCCTAAAGTTTTCCTCTAGATCTCTATTTTAAACATACCTTATCAACATACACTGTAGAAATAAATCTGTTTTGTAAATGCGCCCCCTTCTTAACACTTACATTCTAATGGGCAACCTGATGTCACAGAAATCAACAGAGAATCTGGAATCAGAATTCCTGAGACAGTTTGGCAACATCACCACGTACTTCCTGTGACTTGGGCAAATCACTTCATCACTCTGAGCCTGTGTCCTCATTTGTAATATTTAAATTAAGGTAGTAATAACCCCTTCCAAGTCTCTTACAGCTCATGGGGTTAGAGTGAGAAGCAAATGAGATCACAGATGTGAGAAACTGTGTGGGTGAGTAGCCAAGCTTGTTATACTTCAAAAGTCAGCACTGCACACATTTTTCTCTATTTTTTTTCTTTCTTTCTCTTTTTTCTTTTTTTTTTTTTTTTTTTTTTTTTTTTTCTATTTTAGCTCAGACCTTTGGTCTTCTGGAAAGATGTGAAATTACTTGGCATACAGGAAAAGAAATCCAAGAAGCTGAGATGAATTATTCCCCTTTAATTCATGGGACAGTGGGGACTACTTATTTATATACAAGGACATTTAATAAACACAATTTGCTAACGGAGTTGAAAAGGCACACCTGGCCAAAAGTTGTTTTATTAGCTAACTAGAGGAAAGCCACCTGAAGTGGAGGTTCCACACAAGAGTCAGTGACTACATGGTCACCAGCTCCAGAATTGTTTTCTCAGCAACAGGACAGTGGAAGAAGCCAAGTGGGAAGGGCTGAGTGGGAGGCCTGCTCCACAGGTCCAGCTGGCCTGGGAGCCGGGAGAACTGGCTGGAGTGACCAGGAAGTTTGTACGAGGACTCCTAGAGGAAGGGACCTGTGGGGACCGCCCAAAGAGGGGCTACTGGAGGGGCCATCCGAGCTGAAGCCTCACTAGTCATGGTTCAGACCTGACACACAGTGGGTCCTCAATACTTTTTTGAGTCACACATTAAGATAGTTCTTCAGACAAGAGCATTGTTAGTATCATATCTTGCTTTCAGGAACTCTTATGCAATAACTATGAAGATAAAGCAGGACTTTTTTCCAACTCTCTTTGTTTTTTGAGGCAGAGTCTTGCTGTGTCATCCAGGCTGGAGTACAGTGGCATGATTTCAGCTCACTGCAACCTCCACCTTCCGGGTTCGAGCAATTCTCCTGCCTCAGCCTCCGAAGTAGCTGAAACTACAGGCATGTACCACCATGCCCAGCTAATTTTTTTTAATCTTTAGTAGAGATGAGGTTTCAACATGTTGGCCAGGTCTGTCTTGAATTCCTGACTTCAGGTGATCCGCCTGCCTCAGCCTCCCAAAGTGCTGGGATTACAGGCATGAGCCACCACACCTGGCCTGTCTGTTTTTGAGACATAGTCTCACTCTATCACCCAGGTTGGAGTGCAGAGGCCAATCTCAACTCACTGCGGCCTTGACTTAATAAGCTCAAGCCATCCTCCCACCTCAGCCTCCTGAGTAGCTGGGACTACAGGCATATGCCACCATGCCTGGCTAATTTTTGTTTTTGTTTCTTTTGAGAAACAAAAGTTTCACTCTGTTACCCAGGCTGGAATGCAGTGATCTTAGCTCACTGCAACTTCCACCTCCCATATTCAAGCAATTCCTATGCCTCAGTCTCCTGAGTAGCTGGGATTATAGACACACATCACCATGCCCAGGTAATTTTTTATATTTTTAGTAGAGGTGGAGTTTCACCATGTTGGCCAGGCTAATCTCAAACCCCTGACCTCAAGTGATCCTGCCATGGCCTTCCAAAATGCTGGGATTACAGGCTTGAGCTGCTTGGCTTTTTCCAACACTCTTTAATGAATTAATTTATTTTTTTGAGACAGGGTCTCAGTCTGTCCCCCAGGCTGGAGTGCAGGGGTGCAGTCATGATTCACTGCAGCTTCAATCTCCTGAGCTTAAGTGATCCTCCCTCCAGAGTAGTTGGGAACACAGGTGTATGCCATCATGTCCAGCTAATTTTTGTATTTTTTGTAGAGTCAGGATTTCACCATGTTGCCCAGACTGGCCTCAAACTCCTGAGCTCAAGCAATCTGCCTGCTTGGCCTTCTAAAGTGCTGGAATTACAGGCATGAGCAATCTCTCCTTATTTTTTTTTCTTTTTGAGACAGAGTTTTGCTCTTGTCACCCAGGCTGGAGTGCAATGGCCTGATCTCAGCTCACTGCAACCCTCCCCCTCCCAGGTTGAAGTGATTCTCCTACCTCAGCCTCCAGAGTAGCTGCGATTACAGGCGCCCACCACCACGTGCAGCTAATTTTTGTATTTGTAGTAGAGACGGGCTTTCGCCATGTTGGTCAGGCTGGTTTCGAACCCCTAATCTTAGGTGATCCCATCGCCTTGGCCTCCCAAAGTGCTGGGATTACAGGCATGAGCCACCACACCCAGCCTAGCAACCTCTCCTCAAAATGAATTTTGAAGCAAGAACATTTACATCTCAGGGGGACCTACATTAAATTTTAAGATTGTACTAGAAGGGCCAGGTGCAGTGGGAGGTAGAAGCTACCATGAGCTGTGATTGTGCCACTGCACTCCAACCTGGGCGACAGACGGAGGCCCTGTCTCAAAAAAATAAAAAAGATTGTACTAGATTTGCCATGTAAGAATAATCAGGACATTATTTTATTTATTTCTTTATCAAGCAAGTTAAAGGTAATAGTAGAATTTCTGGGTTGAAATGATGGATTGAACATATGTATCTAACTTCACTTCCTCCTGAAATTCCACCAACCCTACAATAAACAAACGAACACAATTAGAAACCAACAAAGAGACAGGAGAGGAAAACAGCAACCACCGTTTGGAAACCAGAAAGCCAGTGAGCTGAGGGGAACTGGTTTAGAAACCCCAAGAAAGGCAGTTTCTGCACTGGCAGAGAGCGGAGCTGAGAGTCAACTTGGTTTATGCCGCAGAACCTCACAAAAGTACAGGAGCTGGCAATGTCAGGGCCTCTGGCACCGGAGGAACAAGGGAATGGATGGAAATCAGGACTGCTGGAAGCTGTGAGTCATTGATGGATTCCTGGATGCCCTCTACTCCACGTGGCCGGGTGACAGCTCCACCCCAGGCCCATCTCTGTAAAACAGAATGTCTGAATTGGGGGATGCTGGGCATGGCTGAAGATGTGGCCTCCATACCAAGTGCACGTGAATATTGGATTCAGATTCCCCACAGCCTCCTACTGTGCTCCTAGAAGGCTGGCAGCCAGGCTGTTACTCTCCAGGAAGAAAACTGAAAGACTATTTCCTGGGGAATTTGGCTAGCCGTGAGGAAGTAGCTGAAGTTATTGACAACAGGTGTTCCCCTAGTAAGTGGATAACCTGATCACCAAGAAGGAGCACAAAGTCGGCGATTCCCACTCACACGCAGAGCTCCCAATATGTGTTCTTAGCCTCCGTGTCTTAATTGCAAATAGAAAAACAAGAATTATTGAAAATTTGAGAAAACTGATCTGAGGAAACCAAAAGAAACAAAGAGGAAAAAATAGTTTAGAGGAAACAGAGACTATGTAGAGAAAGAAAACTAAATTTAAAAAACAGGCCGGGCGCGGTGGCTCACGCTTGTAATCCCAGCACTTTGGGAGGCTGAGGCCAGCAGATCATGAGGTCAGGAGATGGAGACCATCCTGGCTGACATGGTGAAACCCTGTCTCTACTAAAATACAAAAAAACTAAAGGGGCGTGGTGGCGCACGCCTGTAGTCCCAGCTACTTGGGAGGCTGAGGCAGGAGAATTGAGTGAACACAGGAGGCAGAGATTGCAGTGAGCCGAGACTGTGCCACTGCACTACAGCCTGGGTGACAGAGCAAGACTCCGTCTCAAAAAGAAAAAGAAATAGCATAAAGACCAGAAAGAAAGAAGAAGTGAAACTGTATTTGTGTATGACATAACTATTCACATAGCAAACAATAAGAATCTGCAAAAACTGAGTAGAATAAGTTAAACAGAGATAGAAGGTCAGCGTACAAAAATAATTGTATTTCTATACAGTAACAGCAAATACATCTTTAAAAAGTTAAATACCATAAAAAAGGGCAAAAGAGCTGAATAAACACCTCACCAAAGACTGTATATGGATAGAAAATAAACATATGAAAAGGTGCTCAACATCATACATCAGAAAATTACCAATTAGAACAACAAGGACCAGACGCAGTGGCTCATGCCTATAATCCCAGCAATTTGGGAGGCTAAGGTGGATGAATTGCTTGAGCTCAGGAGTTCAAGGCCAACATGCACAACATGGTGGAAACCCGTCTCTACTAAAAATACAAAAAATTATCCAGGCATGATGGCCCACACCTGTAGTCCCAGCTAATCAGGAGGCTGAGGTGGGAGGATCACCTGAGCCCAGGGAGTTCGAGGCTCCAGTGAACCATGATCATGCCACTGCACTCCAGCCTGGGTGACAGAATGAGACCCTGTCTCAAACACAAAGCAAAACAAAAAACCAGTGAGACACCACCACACACTTATTTGAATGGCTAAAATCCAAAACACCGATAATGCCAGATACTGGCAAGGATGTGAAACAAGAACTCTCATTTGGCAAGATACAGTGGCTCACACCTGTAATCCCAGCACTTTGGGAGGCTGAGGCGGGCGGATCATGAGGTCAAGAGATCGAGACCATCCTGGCCAACATGGTGAAACCCCATCTCTACTAAAAACTACAAAATTAGCTGGGCATGGTAGCGCATGCCTGTAGTCCCAGCTACTTGGGATGCTGAGGCAAGAGAATCACTTGAACCTAGGAGGTAGAGATTGCAGTGAGCTGAGATCATGCCACTGCACCCTAGCCTGGGTGACAGAGTAAGACTCCATCTAAAAAAAAAAACAAAAAACACTCTCATTCATTGTTGGTGGAAATACAAAATTGTACCACCTCATTGGAAGGCAGCTTGGCAGTTTCTTACAAAACTAACCATACTTTTACCATAAAATCCAGCAATCACACATTTATTCAAGTAAGTTAAAGATTTATGATATTGAACTCGAGTTGGAAGAGGCGAGTCCGGTCTCAAAGTGGCAGTAAAACCGCCGCCCGGTCGCCCCCAGCCCGACTCCGGCCGTCGCCATTGCGCCGGGGGTAGGAGGGCCATGATCCAAAGGAACCAGAGCAGTTGAGAAAACTGTTTATTGGTGGTCTGAGCTTTGAAACTACAGATGATAGTTTAAGAGAACATTTTGAGAAATGGGGCACACTTACAGATTGTGTGGTAATGAGAGATCCCCAAACCAAACGTTCCAGGGGCTTTGGTTTTGTGACTTACTCTTGTGTTGAACAGGTGGATGCAGCTATGTGTGCTCGACCACACAAGGTTGATGGGCGTGTAGTGGAACCAAAGAGAGCTGTTTCTTTTTTTTTTTTTTTTTTTTTTTTTTTTGAGACGGAGTTTCACTCATGTTACCCGGGCTGGAGTGCAATGGCGCGATCTCAGCTCACCACAACCTCCGCCTCCTGGGTTCAGGCAATTCTCCTCCCTCAGCCTCCTGAGTAGCTGGGATTACAGGCACGCACCACCATGCCCAGCTAATTTTTTGTAGTTTTAGTAGAGACGGGGTTTCACCATGTTGACCAGGATGGTCTCGATCTCTTGACCTCGTGATCCACCCGCCTCGGCCTCCCAAAGTGCTGGGATTTCAGGCTTGAGCCACCGCGCCAGGCAAGAGAGCTGTTTCTAGTGAGGATTCTGTAAAGCCTGGTGCCCATCTAACAGTGAAGAAAATTTTTATTGGTGGTATTAAAGAAGATACGGAAGAGTATAATTTGAGAGACTACTTTGAAAAGTATGGCAAGATTGAAACCATAGAAGTTATGGAAGACAGGCAGAGTGGAAAAAAGAGAGGATTTGCTTTTGGAACTTTTGATGATCATGATACAGTTGATAAAATTGTTGTTCAGAAATACCACACTATTAATGGGCATAATTGTGAAGTGAAAAAGGCCCTTTCTAAACAAGAGATGCAGTCTGCTGGATCCCAGAGAGGTCGTGGAGGTGGATCTGGCAATTTTATGGGTCGTGGAGGAAACTCTGGAGGTGGTGGAGGTAATTTTGGCCGTGGTGGAAACTTTGGTGGAAGAGGAGGTTATGGTGGTGGAGGTGGTGGCAGCAGAGGCAGTTATGGAGGAGGCGATGGTGGATACAATGGATTTGGTGATAGTGGCAACTATGGCGGGGGTCCTGGTTATAGTAGTAGAGGGGGCCATGGTGGTGGCGGACCAGGATATGGAAACCAAGGTGGTGGATATGGTGGCGGTGGTGGAGGATATGATGGTTACAATGAAGGAGGAAATTTTGGCGGTGGTAACTATGGTGGTGGTGGGAACTATAATGATTTTGGAAATTATAGTGGACAACAGCAATCAAATTATGGACCCATGAAAGGGGGCAGTTTTGGTGGAAGAAGCTCGGGCAGTCCCTATGGTGGTGGTTATGGATCTGGTGGTGGAAGTGGTGGATATGGTAGCAGAAGGTTCTAAAAGCAGCAGACAAGGGCTACAGTTCTTAGCAGGAGAGAGAGCGAGGAGTCGTCAGGAAAGCTGCAGGTGACTTTGAGACAGTCGTCCCAAATGCATTAGAGGAACTGTAAAAATCTGCCACAGAAGGAGCGATGATCCATAGTCAGAAAAGTTACGGCAGCTTAAACAGGAAACCCTTCTTGTTCAGGACTGTCATAGCCACGGTTTGCAAAAAGTGCAGCTAGTAATTAATGCAATGTAGTGTCAATTAGATGTACATTCCGGAGGTCTTTTATCTGTTGTAGCTTTGTCTTTTTTCTTTTTCTTTTCATTACATCAGGTATATTGCCCTGTAAATTGTGGTAGTGGTACCAGGAATAAAAAATTAAGGAATTTTTAACTTTTCAAAAAAAAAAAAGATTTATGTCTGCACAGAAACCTGCAGATAGATGTTTATATCAGCTTCATTCATAATTGCCACATTGAAAGCAGCCAAGATGACCTTCAATGGGTGGATGGATAAGTAAGCTGTGCTACATCCAGACAATGGAATACTATTAAGCCCTAAAAAGGAAATAAGTTATCAGGGCATGAAAAGACCTGGAGGAACTTCAATACACATTGCTAAGTGAAAGAAGTCAACTGACAGGCTACCAAATGAATGATTCCAACTATACAATGTTCTGGAAAAGGCAAAACCATGGAGACAGTGACAAGATCACTGGCTTCCAGGTGTTGACGAAGAAGCTTGATTCAGGCCAAGTCCCAGCTTTGTTGACAGGGACTGGGCCCCAGGCCAGGACCTGTGGCGTCTTCTGGAATCCTAAGGCCTCAGCCTCCCACCTGAGAGAGGGATGCAGGAATGTGTTGGGCTGCACAGGAGGAGCCTCTTGAGTTGGCGCTGGGAGCCATGAGGCAGCCGGGGCTCTGGTGGGCACGCTGTAGGGACTGGGCAGGCAGGATTCCAGCCTGAGCCCCTCTGCTGTGCATCATGGGCAAACTCTTAACCTCTCTAAGCCTCATCCATAGAGTGGAGGCTTTTTTTTTTAAATTGAGGTGAAAATTACAAACAGTAAAATGCAGACTTTTGTAGTGCAATTCAATTAGTTTTGACAAAGTATAACCAAACCCAAATCAAGTTCTGGAGCATGCCGACTCCAGTGAATTCTCTCAGACAAGTCCCTGTCCCTCCACCTGCTAGGCACTAATCATCTATCGCCAGAGATTAACTTTGCCTTCTTGGACCTCCTACGAATGAAATCGTATGATATGTATTCTCCGTGTTGCTTCCTTCCATACACTGTTTCTGAGATTTGTCCATATCATTGCATGTATCAGTACTTCATTCCTTTTTTTTACACATTTAAAATTTTTTTTTTAGAGATGGGGTCTCACTCTGTTGCCCAGACTGGAGTGCAGTGAGTCATAGCTCACTGCAGTCTTGACCTCCTGGGCTCCAGCGATCCTCCCACCTCAGCCTTATAAGTAGCTGGGACTACAGGCCCATGCCACCTTGCCCCACTCATTTTTTTTTTTTTTTTTGAGACAAAGTCTTGCTGTTTCGCCAGGTGCCAGGCTGGAGTACAGTGGCCCGATCTCAGCTCACTGCAACCTCCACCTCCCACGTTCAAGCAATTCTCCTGCCTCAGCCTCCCAAGTAGCTGGGACTACAGGTGTGCACCACCAAGCCCAGCTAATTTTTGTATTTTAGTAGAGACGGGGTTTCACTATGTTGGCCCAGGATAGTCTCGATCTCTTGACCTTGTGATCCGCCCACCTCGGGCTCCCAAAGTGCTGGGATTACAGGCATGAGCCACAGCACCTGGCCCGCCCCACTAATTTTAAAATTTCTTGTAGAGATGGGGTCTCCCTGTGTTGCCCAGGCTGGTTTTGAATTCCTGGGCTCAAATGATCTGCCTACTCTGGCTTCCCAAAGTGCAGGGATGACAGGTGTGAGCCAGTGCACCTGGCCCCTTCATTCCTTTTAATTCATATTCATCATTTTATGTATATAGCCCTATTTATTTATTTTTTTTTTTGAGACAGCGTCTCTCTCTGTTGCCCAGGCTGGAGTACAGTGGCGTGATATCAGTTCACTGCAACCTCCACCTCCCAGGTTCAAGAAATTCTCCTGTCTCAGCTTCCTGAGTAGCTGGGACTACAGGTGCATGCCACCATACCCAGCTAATTTTTTTTGTATGTTTGGTAGAGACAGGGTTTCACCATGTTGGCCAGGCTGGTCTCGAATTCGTAGCCTCCAGTGATCCACCTGCCTCACCCTCCAAATGTGCTGGCATTACAGGCATGAGCCACTGAGCCCAGCCCCATTTCGCTATCCCTTCACCTGTCTACGGGAAGGTGGGTGGTTTCCAGTTGGTGCTGATTATGCTAAAGGTGCTAAGAGCATTTTTGTATCACTTTTTGTAGACAGGTATTTCCATTTCTGTGGGGTAAATATTTACACAATGGCCACAGAAGCACACCAGTCATGTCTCCCCCAAGAGAACCTGCCACTGGGGGCCCAGGTGGCCAACAGCCAGCACTGCCCCTTGGGATGCACTTCCCTTAGCTCCTCCCCGCCCATGAGGGGGGATGAGAGCTGGTGCTGGCCCACTCCTGCAGGGCACAGTACTCCCCACTGGGCTCTTGGGCTCAGGGTCTCCCCATCAGCCTGGCTGAGATTTTCTCAGAGCTGCACTGAGACCTGAGGCTTGCTTGCTCTTTTCTTTCTTCTTTCTTTCTTTTTCTCTCTCTTTCTTCCTCTCTTCCTTTCTCTCTCTCTCTCTTTCTCTCTCTTTCTTTCCTTCCCTCCCTCCCTTCCTTCTTTCTTCCTTCCTTTCCTTTCCTTTTCCTTCCTTCCTTCCTCCCTCTCTCCTTCTCCCTCTCTCTCTCTTTCTCTCAATAGTGTCTTCTCTGTTGCTTAGGCTGGAGTACAGTGGTACGATCTCGGCACACTGTAACCTCCACCTCCCAGGTTCAAGCGATTCTCCGGTCTCAGGTCTCAGCCTCCTGAGTAGCTGGGATTTCAGGTGTGCACCACCACCCTCAGCTAATTTTTTGTATTTTTGGTAGAGGTGAGGTTTCACTATGTTGGCCAGGCTAGTCTCAAACTCCTGATCTCAGGTGATCTCTCCAGCTTGGCCTCCCAAAGTGCTGGGATTACAGGAGTGAGCCACCGCACCTGGCCTCTTTCTTTTTTTAAAAATAGAGTTTCCCTCTGTTGTCCAGGCTGGAGTGCAGTGGCATAATCTCAGCTCACTGCAACCTCTGCCCCCAAGGTTCAAGTGACTATCATGCCTCAGCCACCCAAGAGTAGCTGGGATTCCAGGTGTCCACAACCACGCCCAGCTAATTTGTGTATTTTTAGTAGAGAAGGGGTTTCGCTATGTTGGCCAGGCTGGTCTAGAACTCCTGGGACCCGAGGCTCTTTCTATCCAAACCTCCTTTCTTCCCCACTCCTTACACAGGGGTGAGACCTGTATTGCCACCTGAGGGCCCTCCCCGATCCTCCTGCTTCCTCTCCTTATCCTTCACAAGCATTTCCTCCATCGCTGTCTTACATGTCCAATCCTGTCCTGGTATCTTCTTCTTCAAAGACGCACACTGACATTATCCAGGGATGACATGGTGGGCTCACGCATGGCCCACATTTTGGGGAGGACAAGCCAGTGAGGCGGTAGGTGGGAAGCACCCTGCATGGAGCCGGCCCCCTCCCTGGGAGATCAGCTGGGATTCTTGTCGGCCAGGGCAGGAGGTGAGTCTGTGGCTGGAAGTGGAGAGGAGATGCTCTCTTGCACACTCGGTGCTTCAGGCAGGAAGGTGCAGGAAATCCCTGACACGTGGGCAGCCCTCAGGTTCTCCTGGCTCCAGAGCAGCAGTTTCAGAGCAGGAAAGGGCCTCAGAGGAGCCTACGGAACATGGGGAAACTGAGCCCAGAGTGACGGTGCTGTGCTTGAGGTCGGCAGGCACTTGAGCCCATGGGTGCCTCAGTGGCTCTAGACTCAGGATTTGGCTGACACAGGGATAGAAATAACACCCAATGGCATTGTCTGCCTGAGTTTAAGGAGACCCTGGAGGTGTGTGCACTCTACTGGCTGCATTCAGTTCCATGACACAGCCAACCTGTCTCCCCAATGCACCACCCCCATTCACCAGTCTGTTACTTTAAAGACTTAGGTGAGGCCTAGCATGGTAGCTCGTGCCTGTAATTCCAGCACTTCGGGAGGCCGAGGCAGGCGGATCATCACCTGAGGTCAGGAGTTGGAGACCAACCTGGCTAACATGGTGAAACCCTGTCTCTACAAAAAATACAAAATTAGCCAGGTGTGGTGGCAAGCATCTGTAATCCCAGCTACTTGGGAGGCTGAGGCAGGTGAATTGCTTGAACCCCGGAGGCAGAGGTTGTAGTGAGCTGAGATAGCACCATTACACTCTAGCCTGGGTGACAAGAGTAAGACTCTGTCTTGAAAAAAAAAAACAACATAAACTAGCCGGGCCTGGTGTCGGGCTCCTGTAATCCCAGCTATTTGGGAGGCTGAAGCAGAATCACTTGAACCTAGGAGGCAGAGGTTGCAGTGAGCCAAGATCATGCCACTGGACTCCAGCCTGGGTGACAGAGTGAGACTCTGTTTTGAAAAACAAATAAGTAAATAAATAAAAAATAAGCAAAAAGACTCAGGTGAGCCAGCTCCCTAACAGGCAGGTGATGACATGGGGCCCTACACAGGCAGGTGAAGGTTCAGGCCGCCATCTGCTGATTGCAAGACTCTGAGATTATCTGAGCTGCCATGCGGGGGGTGGGGGGAGGGCGCTGGGGGGGAGAAAGGGAAAGTTGGAGGGGCTTCTGGAGGACAGTTAGGGTCAGAGGCATTCACTGACGAGACTGACGCAATTGCAAGAGTGTGGCAGGCAGCGGGGCAAGGTCTGGGATTCAGTGGGAGAATAAAAACACAGGGAGGAAAAGAAGGAAGGGAAGAAGAAAGGAAGGAAGGAAAAGGGTGAAAGGAAGAAAGTTAAAAATCGACAAATCTCTTTATAGGTTATAAACACTTTCCCCGCACACTGGCTTTTCTTTTCCTTTTTTTTTTTTTTTTTTTTCTTTTTTTTTTTTTTTTTTTTTTTGAGACAGGGTCTGGCTCTGTCACCAGGCTGAGTGCAGTGACATGATCTTGGCTCACTGCAACTTCTGCCTCCCAAATAACTGGGATTACAGGCGTGTACCACCACACCTGGCTAATTTTTGTATTTTTAGTAGAGACAGGGTTTCACCAAGTTGGCCAGGCTGGTCTCGATTTCCTAGCCTAAAGTGATCTGTCTGCTGTGTTCGGCAGGCAGAGCAGGTCCTGCTGGCTGGCCTTCGAAGTCCTGCTTCTAACTCAGCCCCACGGCTGGGCTGGGGCCAAGTGAGGAGACCACGTGAGGCTAAACTATCAATTCCCTGAAATGACATTTCTCTTATCAGTGGTTCTTTACCCTGGCTGCACTTCAGAATCCCTGGGGGAGCTTCAGCAATTACCACAGCCAGGGTCCATCCCGGGGCTTCTGGAGCAGGGCTGGGGCCATTGGTAGGGTTCAGGAGCTCAGCAGGTGATTTTAACGAGCAGCCAGGGTTGAGACAGCCTCGGTGTGGCTGGCACGTGGGAGGAGATTGACCACGCCCACCAGAAGGATCCAGACCAAGGGCGAGGCTGACAACTACCTAATCAAGAGGCAGAAGATGGCAGCCATGTGTCCATGTCCGCTGATGTGCCCGGAGTCCTGCCTCTCATGCTTCCCATCCACATGTGGGCACCTTCCGGAACAATCTCTTCCGGGGTCATAGGGAGAAGGAATGCATGCAGGTGACACACCCATTTTGGAAGGAATGAGATGTACTTGTGATTGTTGGCCACAATGTCAAAGGCTTGGCCGGGAGCGGTGGCTTACACCTGTAATCCCAGTGCTTTGGGACGCCAAGGCAGGCAGATCATGAGGTCAGGAGATCAAGACCATCCTGGCCAACATGGTGAAACCCCATCTCTGCTAAAAAAAAAAAAAAAGTACAAAAATTAGCTGGGCATGGTGGTGCATGCCTGTAATCCTAGCTACTTGGGAGGCTGAGGCAGGAGAATTGCTTGAACCAGGGAGTCAAAGGTTGTAGTGAGCCAAGATCGCACCACTGCACTCCAGCCTAGTGACAGAGTGAAGCTCTGTCTCAAAACAAAAATAAATAAAAGACTGAACCAGGTCCTTCCACACCTTTCAGGAACACAGTAAAACGTCCCTATCAGGAGATACCTGGGCGCAAGGAGAGAAGAGTGTGGTGCTTCGGGGAATGTGGGAAGTAGAAAAGTTCCTTTTTAAGTTTCCTTTCTTGTTAAAGCATAAGTGTGCTGCTCTTTGAGGAAGATGCAGTGGTTGTTGCGGATCCTGGATCTGCTCCTGCTCCTGCTCCTGCTGTGCTCCTGCTCCTGCTCCTGCT
>NW_016107550.1:393454-398256 GCF_001604975.1 Cebus imitator
AAAAAAAAAAAAAAAAAAAAAGAAAAAGAAAAGTTTTAAGTTGTTAGCTGGTTAGGTTTTAGTTTAGATTGTGAGGTCTGGCTCCAGTCAACAGAGATCAGACACAGCAGTAAGGATGACCCCAAATGCCTAAGGGATAAATGTGTGTGTTTTCCTTTGTTGATTGTACTCGCATGGCACAGTGGCTAGCAAGGGTACCCTTCCTGCAGCCCAGGAAGTAAAAATTGCACTGCTGAAAGATCCTTTGTCTCAGTGCTAATTTTTCTTTGCAGCACCCAGCATCTATTTCCAACAGGGAAGTAACCATTTTCCTGCTGGGTTCACCTTGCATCCCCAGGGTGGCCCCATTTCTTTGACTGAGTGATGGAGTGACTATTGCCACTAGCTTTGGGGCCAGACCCTCCAAGTTCCAGTCGTGGCTCCACGCATCAAGTCCCAACCTAAAGGCATGCAAGATACTTTGTCCCTTGGTCTCTTTAGCCATAAGCAAAAACTAGTAACAGTAGTTACCTCTTAGTACGTTCTGGGGGGTAAATGAGAAACCAGTGTGAGGAAGCCTGGCCCCTCCTAAGGGCTGGACGAATGTCAACTATGTAGTTCTAAGCCTGAATGGGCCATCCCAGGATGATCAGATCTGTCACCATTACAACACGCCAGGAGTTGAAGTGGGCAAAAAACATCAGGTCAGACATGCTGGCGGGCCAAGGGCTTTGCAGCTTTCCACCAGACACTCAGACCGTGAGAGCTGCGGGCTCGGCATCCTGCTGGCCAGGAGTCCCCAAACCTGGCTGTGCTTCAGAGGAGATGAGGGGCTTAAAAGGCAACAGACCAAAAAGCTCTCCAGGTGATCCTGATGGGTGGCCAGGTTCATGGACTGCTGAGCTGCTCTAGCTCCCTTACGGAGGGCGGTGGTGGGGAGGTGGAGACGCAGGGAGAAATGATCTGTCCAAGTTCCTGCAGTCAGTGGCCAAGCTGGGCCCAGCACTTGCCGTGTGACCTCAAAGCCCCCATCGTCTACCCTCAAGGGTTTCCTACAGCACTGACAGTCAGGCCCTCTTGGCCAGAAGCCACCTGGGAGGAAGTGACCCAGCCAGGAATCATCCCGAAGCTGCCTGAATGCCTTGTGTCCTTGGAAGCATTTTTGTCATCTAAAAGGTGGAAGACTGCATTTCCTGCTAACATAGTTAAACACGTTCCTCTAGAAGAAAGGCTGGGGCCGGGCACAATGGCTGGCTGGGCACATTGGCTCATGCCTGTAATTCCAACATTTTGGGAGGCTGAGGCTGGCAGACCACTTGAGGTCAGGAATTCAAGGCCAGCCTGGCTGACATAGGGAAACACCATCTCTACTAAAAATACAAAAATTAGCCAGGCATGGTGGTGCGTGCCTATAATCCGAGCTACTCGGGAGGCTGAGGCAGGAGAATCACTTGAATCCAGGAGGCAGAGTTTGCAGTGAGCCGAGATTGGGCCACTGCACTTCAGCCTGGATGACAGAGCAAGATTCTGTCTCAAAAAATAAATAGGCCGGGTGTGGTGGCTCACACCTGTAATCCTAGCACTTTGGGAGGCCGAGGCGGGTGGATCACATGGTCAGGAGTTCAAGATGAGCCTGGCCACGATGGTGAAACCCCATCTCTACCAAAAATATGAAAAAATTGGCCAGGTATGGTAGCGGGTGCCTGTAATCCCAGCTCCTTGGGAGGCTGAGGCAGAGAATCGCTTGAACCCCGGAGGCAGAGGTTGCAAGATCACACCACTGCACTCCAACCTGGTCAACAGAGTAAGACTCCATCTTAAAAAATTAATTAATTAATTAAAATAAGTAAAAGAATGCCATCCCTTCATGAAGGGTCATTTTAGCTGAATCTAAGTAGGAGCCTTCACCTTGTGGACACAAAGGACACCCTGGCTGGGAGGCTGGGTTGAGCCCTTTACACTTGGAGAATTGTTTCCTGCAAATCAGGAAGCGCTGAGCTCAGCCACCTGTTTTAGAATCCCGTCTTTTCAGGAGGAGGGTAAATATCTATGTTTGCAAATGAAGCATAGGTGTCAAATGACAGTCATTTCTCTTTAATGGCAGACATTTGTTAATGATTATATAAGTGTACAGAGGTGAGGCTGTCACAGTCTGGACATCACGATTTCCTAGAAATATATTTGCATTGAGGACCAGATGGCATTTGGACTGCCAGAGACACCGAGGCTCAGATGAGCAGGTCTTTGCTCCTGCCTCTCTCTCCTCCTGCTGGCCCGGCTGGCAGTGCCAGGGAGGGGCCTTGTCAGCTGACTCCTGCACTGGTGGTCTCCCCTGGGAGGGAGGGAGAGAGGAAGGGTTCATGGGACACATGCAGGCCTCACCATCAGGCAGCTTCGGGATGATTCCTCGCTGGGTCACTTCCTCCCAGGTGGCCTTTGGCCAAGTGGGCCTCACTGTCATCACCAAAGAGCGTGGATAATGCCACCTATGTGATGCAAGGAAGGTGCCCGCCCAGAGCCTGGCAGTGGGTGTGCTGTGAGTGACAGCAGCTGTGGTCACCAGGCCTGGACTCCTCCCTGGCCTGACCTGTTTTGGGGCTGAGACGCTGGCTCACTGCCACGCTGTGCTCTAAAAAGGGAATGTAGTCTCAGGTCCCAGGCAGGGCAGGAAACAGAGCCTCATTCCCAGCCCACGTGCTCCTCACAGGCCTCAATCTCCCCATGGAAGATGAGGGCCAGAGGGAGGGGCTCTGGAGCTCTTCCAGCCTCAACAGGCTACATATTTGAATGACTGGAGGCTTAGACTGGCTGCTCATTAAAATCACCTGCTGTGGCTGGGTCCAATGGCTCACGCTGTAATCCCAGAACTTTGGGAGGCCAAGGCGGGCAGATCACCTGAGGTCAAGAGTTCAAGTGAAACCCCATCTCTACTAAAAATACAAAAATTAGCCAGGCGTGGTGGTGGGTGCCGGTCAACTCAACCACTTGGGAAGCTGAGGCAGGAGAATCTCTTGAGCCCAGGAGGCAGAGATTGCAGTGAGCCGAGATGGTGCCACTGTACTCAGCCTGGGTAACAGAGTGAGACTCTGTCTCAAAAAAAAAATAAAAAGCATAAAATCACCTGCTGAGCTCCTGAACCCTGCCAATGGCCCCAGCTCTGCTCCAGAAGCCCCAGAGATGGGCCCCAGCGTGGCATTTGTTAAAGCTCCCCCGGGGATTCTGACATGTAGCCAGGGTAAAGAACCACTGATAAGAGAAATGTCACTTCAGGGCATTGATTAGCTTAGCCTCACGAGGTCTCCTCACTTGGCCCTGTCCCAGCCATGGGGCTAAGTTAAAAGCAGGTCTTCAAAAGCCAGCCAGCAGGACCTGATCTGCCTGCCCTGGCTGGGGAGAAAACAGGTTGGCGGAGGCGGGAGACTGGCATGGGAATCTTAGGGGAAGAGGTCAAGCATAACCTGGGCTGTGGTCCTGGGAGGGCTTCCTTGCACATGCGCAGAGGGTCCTACTCCCAAGCACACCTACCCTGGGCTGGGAAGGGCAGCCCGCTCCAGGATGGAAAGCACAGTTCTTTCTACCTTTCCCCAGGCCTCTTTCCAATAGCTAGGCCAGCCAGGCAGCAGCCTCTGACCCCTTCCAGGTCTTTGGTGGTCTGCAAAATGCTAAGGATTGAGACGCCAGTGATTTTTCTTTTCTTTTCTTTTTTTTTTGAGATGAAGCCTCACTATGTTGCTCAGGCTAGTATTGAACTCCTAGGCTCAAGTGATCCTCTTGCCTCAGCCTCTCAAGTAGCCAGGACCACAGGTATGAGCCACAGGCCCTGTGAGGCCCAATTGTTTTAACAACATCATCACCATCCATTTCTTCAGGGCTGGCTTAATATCCCGCCAGTACTAACTACTTTACATACATTAGCCAAGACCGGGGGTGGTAGCTCACACCCGTAATCCTAGCACTTTGGGAGGCAACATGCCTGGACAACATGGTGAATACCCAACTCTACCAAAAACGTACCAAAATGAGCCAGGCATGGTGATGCACGCCTGTAGTCCCAGCTACTCAGGAGGCTGAGGTGGGAGGATGGCTTGAGGCTAGGAGACAGAGGTTGCAGTGAGTTGAGATCGTGGCACTGCGTTCCAGCATGGGTGACAGAGCCAGACTCTGTCTCAAAACAACAACAACAACAACAAAAATTAGGCAAAATTTAATTCCCACAGCATCCCAATGAGGCGGGTGGTATGGTCCCTATTTCATAAAGAAATAGGCGGCTCAGTGCAGTGGCTCACACCTGTAATCCCAGCACTTTGGGAGGCTGAGGTGGAAGGACAACTTGAGCCCAGAAGTTTCTGACCACCCTGGGCAACATGATGCAACCCCATCTCTATAAAACATTTTAAAGGGCTGGGCACAGTGGCTCACACCTGTAATCCCAGCACTTTGGAAGGCCGAGGCAGAAGGATTGCTTGAGCCCAGGTGTCCGAGACCAGCCTGGGCAACATAGTGAAAACAGTGAAACTTCATCTCTACCTGTAGTTCCAGCTACTCAGGAGGCAGAGGTGGGAGAATCACTTCAGCCTGGGAGATCAAGGTTGCACTAAGCTGAGATCGCACCACCGCACTCCAGCCTAGATGACAGAGTGAGACTGTGTCTCTTAAGTAAATAAATAAATAAATCAGCTGGGCATAGTGGTACGCACATGTAGTCCCAGCTACTCAGGAGTCTGAGGTGGGAAGATGGCTTGAGCCCAGGAGGTTGAGGTTGCAGTGAGCTATGTTCATACCACTGCACTCTAGCCCGGGTGACAGGACAAGGCCCATCTCAA
>NW_016107550.1:398486-400707 GCF_001604975.1 Cebus imitator
TGCCTGTAATCCCAGCTACTCGAGAGGCTGAGGCAGGAGAATTGCTTAAACCCGGGAGGCGGAGGTTGCGGTGAGCTGAGATCTTACCACTGCACTCCAGCCTGGGCAACAAGAGCGAAATTCCTTCTTAAAAAAAAAAAAAGTAAAAGAACTGAAAGAAAGAAAGAAACTTGGTAACTGGCTCAAAGTCTCACCGAGAGTAAAAGTGCCAAGCCAGAATTCACTCCTAGTCTGACAGGCACAATTGCCCATGCGCCACCTTCTGCTAAACCACCCTGCTCCAGCCCCCCATGTGGCTCTGAGTCTATACTGCGTAAAAATGCAACCTTGTTGGTGTGCGTGAAGCTGGGGTCCAAGCTCTTCACAGCTAGTTCTTTCAGCTATGACCCACTTGCAGCAAAGCCCCATTCAAGAGTTCATCAGGGATTCTGCTTCCAGCTGTGATGCAATAGCTTTGAGCATGCCAATGTTCCCCCTGAAAACAACTAGAAAAACCAGATAAACACACACACACATGCACAGAGTCTGTCTGAAAGTATATGATGACTCCTGAGACAGCTAGAACTTAAAATAATAGTAAATACTTGATTTTTCCAAAGAAGGCAAAAAAGAGAAAAAAAAAGAAATAAAACAGGTAAGATAAATAGAAAATAAATATTAAAGCCAGGCGCAGTGGCTTACGCTTGTAATCCCAGCACTTTGGGAGGCTGAGGCAGGTGGATCACCTGGAGTCAGGAGTTCAAGACCAGCCCGACCAATATGGCAAAACCCCATCTCTACTAAAAATACAAACAAAATTAGCCGGGCGTGGTGGCACATGCCTGTAATCCCAGCTACTTAAGAGGATGAGGCGGGAGAATTGCTCAAACCAGGGAGGTGGAGGTTGCGGTGAGCTGAGATTTCGCCATTGCACTTCAGCCTTGACAACAAGAATAAAACTCTGTCAAAAAAAAAAAAAAAGAAAAAGAAAAGAAATATTAAAGTCCTCTATTTAAATACAAACATATCATTATATAAATGTAAATAGACTAAACGCTTCATTAAAATAACTTATGTTTCTAGTGGTTTGATGTAGAATGGCATATTCTGAGGACTGAAGCCCATAAAATTCTTCCATGTAAGACTGCACTGCTGATTTTTAAAAGGGATTGGAAAGAAACTGACTATTCTGAACAATAGTGAAATAGCAGATCCAAAAAGGGCATGGAGAGAATGACCTCAGAAAAAGTCGACACAAGGTTGAAAGCTGCCTCAAATCTACACCACAGGGGCACACGGAAGGCAAGGAAATCACAAAAGCAGCCAGAGGCTGGGCGTGGTGGCTCATGCCTATAATCCCAGCACTTTGGGAGCCCGAGGCGGGTGGATCACGAGGTCAAGAGATCGAGACCATCCTGGCCAACATGGTGAAACCCAGTCTCTATAAAAATAAAAATAAAAGCCATCAGAGAGAATGAATGGATCATGTTAAAAAAATTAGACTGACAGTAGCCTTATGAAGGAGAGGGCAGTAGGCTAATGCCTTCCAGGGGGAGAAAATCACTGGCAACTCAGAATTGTAAATCCAGACAAAGTATTTTTCAAAGGTGAAAATGAAAATAAAATTATTCACATAAACAAACCTGGGAGACTTTACCACCAACAGAGACTCACTAAAGAAACTTCTGGGGCTGGGCACGGTGTCTCATGCCTGTAATCCCAGCACTTTGGGAGACCAAGGTAGGCAGATCACTTGAGGCCAGCCTGGCCAACATGGCCAAACCCCATCACTACAAAAAATACAGAAATTAACCAGATGTTGTGGCACATGCCTGTTATCTCAGCTACTTGGGAGGCTAAGGTACAAGAATCACTTGAATCCAAGAGGCGCAGGTTACAGTGAGCCAAGGCTGTGCCATTGCACTCCGGCCTGGGGACAGAGTGAGACCCTATCTCCAAAAAAAGGAAACTTCTGGCTGGGCGCAGTGGCTCTTGCCTATAATCCCAGCACTTTGGGAGGATGAGGTAAGAGGATCGCTTGGGCCCAGGAGTTCGAGACTTGCCTGGGCAACACAGGGAGACCCCATCTCTACAAAAAATACAAAAATTAGCTGGGCATGATGGTGTGCACCTGTGGTCCTGGTAATTCTGGAGGCTGAGATGGGAGGATCACTTGGGCCCAAGAGGTCGAGGCTGCAGTGAGCCATGATCTTGTCATTGCGCTACAGCCTGGACGACAGAG
>NW_016107550.1:401717-405958 GCF_001604975.1 Cebus imitator
AAAATAATACTACTGTTCTTACTAAGTGTTTTCGTTTTAGAAAATGTAGTTACTTGGATGGGTGCGGTGGCTCACACTTTTAATCCCAGCACTTTGGGAGGCCAAGGTGGGCAGATCACTTGAGGTAAGGGGTTTGAGACAAGCCTGGCCAACATGATGAAACTCTGTCTCTACTAAAAGTACAACAATTAGCTGGGTGTGGTGGTGGGCACCTGTAATCCCTGCTACTCAGGAGTCTGAGGAACAAGAATCGCTTGAACCCAGGAGGTAGAGGTTGCAGTGAGCAGAAATCACACCACTATACTCCAGCCTAGGCAACAGAGTGAGACTCTTTCTCAAAAACAAAAACAAAAACAAAAACAAGAAAAGGAAAGAAAATATGGTTACTTTTCACTTAAAAATGTTATTTGTATTCACATTAGTGGGTTTATTATTTTTGTTTTTTTTAAATTACGATACTTTAATTCTGGGGTACGTGTGCAGAACATGCAGGTTTACATACATAGGTATACACGTGCCATGGTGTACACACATCCCTCCCTCAACTTCCCCCGCCAGAGGTCCTGGTGTGTGATGTTCCCCTCCCTGTGTCCACGTGTTCTCATTGTTCAACGCCCACTTATGAATGAGAACATGTGGTGTTTGGTTTTCTGTTCTTGTGTCAGTTTGTTATTTCAGAAACGAATGGATGAAAATTTTAAGTTTCCTCAATTTTGTAACCAGGTGCAGTGGCTCTCACCTGCAAAGCCCAGCGCTCTGGGAGGCAGGGTGTGAAGGGTGCCTGAGTCGCTTAGTTTGAGACCAGCCTGGGCAATATGGCAAGATCTCATCTCTACCTTTTTAGAAAATACAATAAAATAAAAATAAATATAATGCCCTTGATTTTCATTTTTAATAGGAGTCATTGATAAATATAATCCACATAACAAAACTCTTTAGGGTCCCCAAATATTTTAAGAGTCTGAAGAGGTCCTAGGACCAAAACATTTGAGAGCTGCTATTTGAGCACAATAAAAATAAAAACTTAAATTAATAAAATCTGCCAGCAACTGTGAAAAAGTTTTCCCACAGTAGAAGCCAAAACTTCCCCAGTAATTCATCAAACTAACAGACTTTCATATTCTCTTCCTAGTTTTTGGGGGGTAGCTTTGAAGAATATGTATTCGGATTTTTAAAATTTCTTTGAGCTTCTAAATTTCTCTCTTTAAAAATATTAGACACCATGCTCTTAAAAAGCTTAATAGCCCTCAACTGATCCATCCATAACCTGTCCACCACAACACAGCCCAACATTCATTAAAGGAATACAACAAAATATAGCAATCTAAAACACAAATTGTACAATGTCCAGTACCTACTTAGAAATTACCAGGCAGGCCGGGCACAGTGGCTCACACCTGTAATCTCAGCACTTTGGGAGGCCGAGACGGGTGGATCACCTGAGGTCGGGTATTCAAGACCAATCTGACCAACATGGAGAAACCCCATCTCTACTTTAAAAAATAAAAACAATTAAAAAATTTTTTAAAGAAAAATAAATAGCCGGGCGTGGTGGTTCACGCCTGTAATCCCAGCACTTTGGGAGGCTGAGGCAGGTGGATCACGAGGTCAAGAGATTGAGACCATCCTGGTCAACATGGTGAAACCCCGTCTCTACTAAAAATACAAAAAATTAGCTGGGCATGGTGGTGCGTGCCTGTAATCCCAGCTACTCAGGAGGCTGAGGCAGGAGAATTGCCTGAACCCAGGAGGCAGAGGTTGCGGTGAGCCGAGATCGCGCCATTGCACTCCAGCCTGGGTAACAAGAGCAAAACTCCATCTCAAAAAAAAAAATAAATAAAAAATAAATAAATAAATAAATAGGGGAGAGGCCGGCCGGGCGCGGTGGCTCACGCCTGTAATCCCAGCACTTTGGGAGGCTGAGGCAGGTGGATCACGAGGTCAAGAGATTGAGACCATCCTGGTCAACATGGTGAAACCCCGTCTCTACTAAAAATACAAAAAATTAGCTGGGCATGGTGGCTCACACATGTAATCCAAGCACTTTGAGAGGCCGAGGCGGGTGAATCAGGTCAGGAGTTCAAGACCAGCATGGCCAAGGTGGTGAAACCCCATCTTTACTAAAGATACCAAAAAAAATAAATAAATAAATTAGCCAGGCATGGTGGTCGGCACCTGTAATCCCAGCTACTCAGTAGGCTAAGGCAGATTATTGCTGGAACCCAGGAAGCAGAAGTTGCAGTGAGCCAAGATTGTGCCATTGCACCCCAGCCTGGGCAACATGAGCAAAACTCCATTGGAAGAAAAGAAAGAAAAGAAAAGAAGGAGGGATGGAGGGAGGGAGGAAGGAAAAAGAAAGGAAGAAAGAAAAAGAAAGGAAGAAAGGAAGGAAGAAAGAAAGAAAGAAGGGAAGAAAGAAAGAAAGAAAGAGAAAGAAGAAAGAAAGAAAAGAAAGAAAGAAAGAGGGAGGGAGAAAAAGAGAGGGAGGGAGGGAAGGGAAGGGAGGAAGAAAGGAAGAAAGAAAGGGAAAATATCTTTTTTTAAATGAAGGCAACATAAAGACCCTTCTCAAAGGAAAAAAAAAAAAAAGCCAGGCAAGATGACATGCACCTGTAGTCACAGCTACTCAGGAGGCTGAGGCAGGAGGATCGCTTGAACCCGGGAATTTGAATCAACCTGGGCAACATAGTGAGACCCCATTTCTAAAAGAAAAGAAAGAAAGCCAAGGGAATTGGTGACTCAGGCCTGCAATCCCAGCATTTTGGGAGGCGGGCAGATTACAAGTTCAGGAATTTGAGACCAGCCTGACCAACATGGTGAAACCCCATCTCTACTAAAAATACAAAAATTAGCCAGTCATGGTGGCACACACCTGTAATCCCAGCTACTCAGGAGCCTGAGGCAGGAGAATCGCTTGAACTTGGGAGGCAGAGTTTGCAGTGAGCCAAGATCGTGCCACTGTACTCCAGCCTGGGCAACAGTGGTCCTAACTACTCGTGAGGCTAAGGCAGGAGAATTGCTCGATCCTAGAAGTTTGAGGCTGCAGTGAGCCATGATCAGGTCACACACACACACACACACACACACACACACACACACACACACCCAGACACATATGGCTTCACCAGATAATTATTTCAAACAGTTTAAGAAAAAATAACCCCAGTGTTACACAAACTCTTCCAGAGAATGGTAATAAATGGAACACTGCGCAGCTGATTTTACAAAGCCAATACAATCTTGATTTTAAAACCCGAGCAGGATGTTTATTTATTTATTTATTTATTTATTTATTTTGAGACGGAGTCTCACTCTTCTTGGCCAGGATAGAACAATGTCTCGATCTCAGCTCTCTGCACCCTCCGCCTCCCGGGTTCAAGCAATTCTCCTGCCTCAGCCTCCTGAGGAGCTGGGATTACAGGCATCCATCACCAGGTCCAGCAATTTAATTTTGTATTTTTGGTAGAGATGGGGTTTCTTTCTCCATGTTGGTCATGCTGGTCTCAAACTCCTGACCTCCGGTGATCTGCCCGCCTCGATCTCCCAAAGTGCTGGGATTACGGGCGTGAGCCACTGTGCCCGGCCAGAATGTGATAAGAAAGGAAAATGACAGGTGAATCTCTTTCAGGAACATGGATGTAAAGTCCCTTAGCAAAATATTAGCAAATGAAATCCAGTGAGATATGCAAAGTGAATACCTTTAACAAGAAACTTGGTTTATTCTACAAATGAAAGATTATTTTAACTTTTAAAAATCAATCAATATGATTTACCACATTTAACTCAAAAAGGGAGAAAACCATATGTGTTTGATTACATTTTATATTCATTTATAGTAATAAAAAGAAACTTACCAGAAAACAAGGAATAAGGCTGGGTGCAGTGGCTCATGCCTGTCATCCCAGCACTTTGGGAGGCCGAGGTAGGTGGATGGCTTGAACCCAGGAGTTAGAGATAAGTCTGGGCAACATGGCAAGACCCATCTCTACACAAAATACAAAAATTAGCCAGGCGTGGTGTCACGTGCATCTAGTCCCAGCCACTCAGGAGGCTGAGATGGGAGGATGGCTTGAGGCTGGGAGATGGAGGCTGCAGCAATTGAGTACCTCAAAAAAAAAAAAAAGAAAAAAGGAAGAAATAAGAAAGAAGAAAGAAGGCCGGGCGCGGTGGCTCACGCCTGTAATCCCAGCACTTTGGGAGGCCGAGGCGGGTGGATCACGAGGTCAAGAGATCGAGACCAT
>NW_016107550.1:406088-408400 GCF_001604975.1 Cebus imitator
AAAAAAAAAAAAAAAAAAAAAAAAAAAAAGAAAGAAGAAAGAAAGAAAATAAAAGATTATAGAAGTTTAAGGAAACATTCTCAGTCTCATAGAATATCTGCCAAAAAAGAAATTTACAGAAAGTATCTTATTTTTATTTATTTATTTTTTTTTTGGAAACTGAGTCTTGTTCTATTGCCCAGGCTGGAGCAGCATCTCCATCTCGGCTCACTGCAACCTCTGCCTCCCAGGTTCAAGCGATTCTCATGCCTCAGCCTCCTGAGTAAGTTGGGATTATAGGCATACGCCACCATGTTCAGCTAATTTGTGCGTGTGTGTATTTTGTAGAGATGAGGTTTCACACCACATTGCCCAGGCTGGTCTCAAACTACTGAGCTCAAGTGATCCCTCTGCCTTGGTCTCCCAAAGTGCTGGGATTACAGGTGTGAGCCACCGTACCCAGCCAGAAAGCATCTTACTGAATGTGGAAAATTGAAAGCTTTCTCTCTGAGATCAAGCATGAGACACATACTTTTATTTAACATTATATTTGAGGCCCAAGCAAGTATGAAAGGTAGAAAGAGAAGTGAAAAGTGTACAGATTGTGAAAGAAGAAATAAGGCTGTCTGTATTGACAGGAAGCATGACTGTATACACAGAAGGGAAAACAATTGTAAACTCTTAGAATTAGTAATCAAAGAAAAGAAAAGAATTAATAATCAAATTTAACAAGGTTACTGAATACAAGATCAGTATCAACAAAAGTCACTTGCCTTTCCATGCACTCGGAACAAACAAGTAGAATGTAAAAATGTTAAGTGATACTGTTTACAATAATACAGATGTGCATACAAACATGAAATACACATCGACCACCTGGGAGCAAAACAAATGAAAGGCATGCAAGCTCTCCTTACCGAGTCCAAGGCAGTATGCGGAGAAATTAATCAAGACCAAAATTCATGGACAGCTAGTTCATGGATTAGGAGACTCAATATTGTAAAGATGTCAATTCTTGCCAACTGGTCTATAGCATCAATGCAATATTTTTTAAATCTCAGCAAGATTATATGGGACATGCAAAAATTGACAAGCTAATTCTGATATATATATGGAAATGCAAGCAGCCAAGAGTGACCAAGAACGAAGCTACAGGATTTATACTACCAGATAGTAACAGTTATTGCTAGCCTACATTAAGATAAAGAGACCTCTAGAACAAAAGAGAGCTCAGGCCAGGTGCAGTGGCTCACACCTGTAATCCCAGCACTTCGTGGGGCCAAGGCAGGCAGATTACTTGAGGTCAGCAGTTTGAGACCAGCCTGGCCAACATGGCGAAACCCCATCTCTACTAAAAATACAAAAATTAGCTGGGCATGGTGATGGGCGCTTGTAATCCCAGCTACTCGAGGGGCTGAGGCATGAGAATTGACTGAACCCAGGAGGTGGAGGTTGCAGTGAGCCAAGGTTGGGCCACTGCACTCCAGCCTGGGGGATAGAATGAGACTCTGTCAAGAAAAGAAAAGAAAGGAAAAGAAAGAAAGAGAGAGAGAGAGAGCGGGAGGGAGGGAGGGTGGGCAGGCTGGAGGGAGGGAGGGAGGGGAAGAAGTAGTGGGGAGGGAGGAAAGAAGGAAAGAAGGAGGGAGGGGAGGGAAGGAGGGAGAGGGAGGAAGGAGGGGGAGGGAGGGAGGAGAGGGAGGGAGGGAGGAAAGAAAGAAAGAAGAAGGAAGGAAAGAAAAAGAAAGAAAGAAGGAAAGCAAGCAAGCTCAGAAACAGATCTGTGTCTAATTTATGACAAACATAATAATTCAGGGCAGTAGGAAAGGATAATTTTTAACAACTGGGGCTGAATCATCTAGACATTCTTTTTTTTTTTGAGAGAGAGGGTCTCACTCTGTCGCCTAGGCTGGAGTGCTGTGGCTATTTACAGGCACAATCAGAGCACACCGCAGCGTTGGCCTCCTGGGCTCAAGCATTCCTCCCACCTCCTGCTCCCAAGTAGCTGGGACTACAGGTGCATGCACCATGCCTGGCTAAGGTTTTTGTATTTGTAGGGATGGGGTTTCCCCATGTTGCCCAGACTGTCTGAATATTCATAGGGAAAAAGTAAATGTTGGCCTTTAGATTACAAAATATACAAAAAATATAACTATTCCTTCATACCATATACAAAAGTTAAAATGTGAAAAGTTAAAACAATAAAGCTTCTTAAAAAAAACCACCCGAGGCCGGGCGCGGTGGCTCAAGCCTGTAATCCCAGCACTTTGGGAGGCCGAGGCGGGTGGATCATGAGGTCAAGAGATCGAGACCATCCTGGTCAACATGGTGAAACC
>NW_016107550.1:408575-425484 GCF_001604975.1 Cebus imitator
AAAAAAAAAAAAAAAAAAAACCACCCAAAACAAACTCAAAGTTTCATGGCCTTGGGTAGGTAAAAATTTATTAAACAAGATACTAAAAGAGCCATAAAGGAAAACAATTGGTAAATTAGACAAGATTGTAATTATGAATTTCTGTTCAGCAAAAATCATTTTTGAGAGAGTAAAATGGCCTGGTGAGGTGGCTCACACATGTAATTTCAACACTTCAGGAGGTGGAGGTAGAAGGATTGCTTGAGTCCAGGAGTCCGAGACCAATGGCATAATCTTGCCTCTACTGAAAAAAAAAAATCAGCTGGGAGTGCTGGTGTGCACCTGCAGTCCTAGCTGCGTGAGAGAATCACTTGAGCCTGGGAAGTGGAGGCTGCAGTAAGCTATGATTGTGCCGCTGCACTCTAGCCTGGGTGACAGAGGAAGACCCTCTGTTCCCTCCACCCAAAAAAAGAGTAAAAAGACAAGCTATTAAATGGGAGAAAGAAGATAGTTGGTATATATGTGTGTATATATATATATATATATATATATATACATGCACACACACACACACACACACACATATACATTGACATGCATGTATATTTTAAACCTCATATCTGGAATATCTATAAGAAAAAACAGACAGCATGTCAGAAAAACAAGTGCAGGACCAAACAGGCTCCTCAGCTTCCGGGGCAATGCAACTGCAAATCGCAGCGTCTACACGCTAGGCAGAATGGCCTACACGATTCACACTGACAATGCCGATGTGGTTGAAGATGGAGCTCCTGGAAGGCCCACTCTTTGCTGTGGGAGTGTGAACTGGCGGGACAACTTTGAGAAACTGTCGACTGTATCTACTAACGCTGACTATTTGCAGCCTTTCTCACCAGCAGTTCTCCCTTAGCTATCTATAGACACCAAATAAATGCAGACACCTGACATCTGTTTCCCGAAACACACAACGAGAATGTTCACACCGGCAGCATTGGCACCCTCCTTTCAAAAGTCTCAAATGTCCATCAACAGTTGGCCATTAGGTACTCAATAACCTGAATCAATCATGCAAGCATCACGTCGGGTAAAAGAAGCAGGGATGTCTACAACCAGACAAAATCAATTTCTGTTGAGAGAGGATCACAGAGTGAGGGGTAACGACCAAGGGGGACATGAAGGGGCATGTAAGCCACAGGCATGTTCTGTTTTTATGTTTGTTCTTTGTTTTTTGAGAGTCTCATTCTGTCGCCCAGGCTGGAGTGCAGTGGTGCCATCTCAGCTCACCGCAACCTCTGCCTCCCAGGTTCAGGTTCAAGTGATTCTTCTGTCTCAACCTCCCGAGTAGCTGCGATTATAGGCACCCACCACCATGCCCAGCTAATTTTTTTTTTTTTTTTGAGATGGAGTCACTCTCTGTCTCCCAGGCTGGAGTACAAGGGCGAGATCTCAACTCACTGCAACCTCTGCCTCCCAGGTTCAGGTTCAAGTGATTCTTCTGTCTCAACCTCCCGAGTAGCTGCGATTATAGGCACCCACCACCATGCCCAGCTAATTTTTTTTTTTTTTTTGAGATGGAGTCACTCTCTGTCTCCCAGGCTGGAGTACAAGGGCGAGATCTCAACTCACTGCAACCTCTGCCTCCCAGGTTCAAGTGATTCTCATGCCTCAGCCTTCCAAGTCACTGGGATTACAGGCATGCACCACCACACCCAGCTAATTTTTGTATTTTTAGTGGAGACGGGGTTTTGCCATGTTGGTCAGGCTGGTCTTGAACCCGTGACCTCAGGTGACCCACCCACCTCAAACTCCCAAAGTGTTGGGCTTACAGACGTGAGCCACCATGCCTGGCCAAATGTTCTGTTTCTTAATGTCCGTGCCGGTTACATAGATATGTTCACTTTGTGAAAATCTGACAAGAAATACATGTATAGTTTGTGTCCTTTTTTGTATATATGTTACACCTTGATAAAAACCTACTGGAACAAAAGAGAAGGGAAGGGAAGGGGTGGTGAGAGAGGGAGAGATGGAGAACAGAAAAGAGAAAGAGTGAAGGAGAGAGAGAAGGTGCTAAGAAAATGGGGCTGCAATGGGTCCCACCTGGTCTCCCGGTGCCTGGAGCACCCTCTCCCAGCGTCCGCTCAGGCACAGCGCACTCAGGCCGGGTCGGGAGCAGATGGCTAGAGCAAGGTGCCAGGGCTCTCTCTTGCCATCCCCCTTCTCCTGAGGGCTTGGATGTCACTGAGCCTCGCCCGTAACTCTGTGCCCACTCTCCCTGGGTGGGTGGAGATTTGAATGCCAGCCTCCGGATGAAAAAGGGGATTAATTTGATCCTCCACCTGGGTACCCATGAGCAGGCAGGCCAAGGACTGAGCAGGTGGAAGGTGTGGATGAGCTGCAGAAATGAGGTTGACTTCTGCTGGATATAGCCTTCCCTGTCACAGCCTGAGCAGGGGGAGGAGGGTGCTTACCAGGACAAGGGCCACAGAGATTGCAGCTGCCCCAGGCAAGTCCCCTTACCCTTCCTGCTCTGGCCAGCCTGCATCCAAGGTGCCAGGACACTATGAAGAACGTCCCGGGCTGGGCTAAGGACAGCCATGCTTCCTGAGCAGGATGCCAAGCCCCGTGGGGGCTCAGAGCAAATGCTCCAGCCTGTTCTTTGTTTATTTCAATCTGGGACGAATGTTGCCGGAGAGGATCTCTGCTGTCCTTCCTGAGCTGACATTCTCCAAGCCCGTCATGGTCTGGAGCAGACACAGCTGTAAGAGGAGGCAGGAGGCCTGGGCTCTGGGTCTTTCAGTGGCTCTGTGACCTTGGGCCCATCACCATGCTACTCTTGCCTCGGTTATTCCCTCTTTGTGAAATGAGGGGTCAGCATCCTATGTCGTCCAATATGGTAACTACTAGCCACATGGCATGCAGCTTCTTAAATCTAGATTTGAATGAATTAAAATTGAATGAAATTTAAAAAGTAGGCCGGGTGCAGTGGCTCACACCTGTAACACGAGAACTTCACTTGAGGTCAGGAGTTTGAGGGCAGCCTGGGCAACAAAATGAGACCCCATTTTTACAATTTTTTTTTTTTTGAGACGGAGTCTTGCCCTGTCGCCAGGCTGGAGTGTAGTGGTGCGATCTCGCCTCACTCTATCTCAAAAACAAAAACAAACAAACAAAAAAGACTTTGTCCATAGTTTCAAGTTATGTCTATGTGAGTGGAACTCGGAACTGTTAAGTAACTGCTCTCTGGAAATAATAAGCATAGCGTAGATTCCTGGCACACATGTAAGATAGGAAGTTAGGAGATGCATTTTACACAACTTAACCCTTAAAGAGTTCATCTCAATCTGTCACAATCCTATCCTTTTTTTCACTTCCAGGCTGGAGTGCAGTGGCGCAATCTCAGCTCACTGCAACCTCCACCTCCTGGACTCAAGCGATTCTCCTGCCTCAGCCTCCTGAGTAGCTGGGATTACTGGTGTCCGCCACCATGCCAAGCTAATTTTTTGTAATTTTAGTAGAGACAAGGTTTCACCGTGTTGGCCAGGCTGGTCTTGAACTTCTGACCTCAGGTAATCCACCTGCCTCAGCCTCCCAAAGTGCTGGGATTACAGGCGTGACCCACCTCGTCTGGCTCTGGACAAGATCTTTTGGATGATACACATTCTAGTACAGATAAATCATGCTTCACATCAGTTGAGACCGAATGGCTCCATCTCTACCAAGCAGAACCCACAACTGGTTGGCCGCAACAAATGTCCCAAATTTGTACAGATTTACTTTGCAATAAAACACCTCCCAGACTTGTTTGTATGTGAGCTGGACTAACAAGGGTCTACATCTCCTAATACTTAATACAACCTAAGGGAAAACCTGGCAGGAAAGGCATTGTCCAGCCTTTCCTGTAAGCATGACACAAAAATCTTTCAAACAGGCTGGCTGTGGTGGCTCACGCCTGTAATCCCAGCACTTTGGGAGACCGAGGCAGGCAGATCACCTGAGGTCAGGAGTTCAAGACCAGCCTGGCCAACACGGTAAAACATGGTCTCTACTAAAAATACAAAAGTTATCTGGCTGTGGTGGCACACGCCTGCAATACCAGCTACTCGAGAGGCTGAGGCAGGAGAATCGCTTGAACCCATGAGGTAAAGGTTGCAGTGGGCCAAGATTGTGCCACTGCACTCCAGCCTAAGCGACAGAGCTGGAGTGCAGTGCCTCAGAAAAAAAAAAAAAGAATCTTGCAAAGAGAGTATCTGCAAAACCAAGGAGATCCACCTTACATTTTAAGACTCAAAACATCCATGTTGCAGTAGACACATTCGCCTTAAGAAAAATATAAAGAATTGCTCCAGTTTTGAATTACCTTCAATCTCTGAAGTTATTTCTTTCTTTCTTTTTTTTTTTTTTTTGGAGACGGAGTTTCGCTCTTGTTACCCAGGCTGGAGTGCAATGGCGCGATCTCGGCTCACCGCAACCTCCGCCTCCTGGGTTCAGGCAATTCTCCTGCCTCAGCCTTCCGAGTAGCTGGGATTACAGGCACACGCCACCATGCCTAATTTTTTGTAGTTTTAGTAGAGACAGGGTTTCACCATGTTGACCAGGATGGTCTCGATCTCTTGACCTCGTGATCCACCCGCCTCGGCCTCCCAAAGTGCTGGGATTACAAGCGTGAGCCACCGCACCCGGCCTTCTCTGAAGTTATTTCTTAAGTGTTTCTTGGAAATTTAGGAGATGGGTTCTGAACTAAGTAAAGTTGAACAGACTCCAGATTTATTAGGAAAAAAAAGATCAGTGTCAAGGCAAAACAAAATGCGATTTTTACCTGGAAATGAGATAAAGGTTGACTGCAGGGAAGACAGCAGCCCCACCAAGGCTGATCTCATGCTGGCCACAGAGCTGAAAAATTCAAGCGTGGGGAAGAAACCCAGAGAATCAAGAATGTTTCCAGCATCACCTTTAAGGTGGTGTGCATGAATAACTCATGTAATCAGTGACCACCATTTCTGAAGTCTTTTGTTATATAAACACTAACTGCAGAAAAGTGATAAAATGCAAACAAGTGAAAGAGAAAAAAATCATCCATCTTGCCACATCTTGGGACAACATTGTAAACACTTAGGTGAATATCCTTCCAGATTGTTTTCTATCAAGAACAATACTAGTTTTTCCCCACAAAAATCAGATCAAACATACCGTTTGGAAACCTGGGTTTCTTTATTTGGTGTCTTCCATGTCAATAATTTTTTTTTTTTTTTGAGACAGAGTCTCACTCTGTCGCCCAGGCTGGAGTGGAATGGCATGATCTCAGCTCACTGTTAACTTCTGCCTCCCAGGTTCAAGTGATTCTCCTGCCTTAGCCTCCCTAGTAGCTGGGACTACAGGCGTGTGCTACTACGCCAGGGTAACTTCTGTATTTTTTAGTAGAAATAAATTGGACAGGCTAGTCTCGAACTCCTGACCTTGTGATCTGCCCACATCGGCTTCCCAAAGTGTTGGGATTACAAGCACGAGCCACCACACCCAGCCAAGAAATCTTTTTTTTTTTTTTTTGAGACAGTCTCAATGAGGCTGGAGTGCAGTGTCAAGATCTCAGCTCACTGCAACTACCACCTACGGGGTTCAAGTGATTCTCGTGCCTCAGCCTCCCCAGTAGCTGGGATTATGGGCATTCGACACCACGCCAGGCTACTTTTTGTATTTTTAGTAGAAATGGGGTTTCACCATGTTGACCAGGCTGGTCTTGAACTCCCAACCTCAGGTGATCCACCTGCCTCAGACTCCCAAAGTGCTAGGATTACAAGTGTAAGCCACTGTGAGTGAGCTTACTTTGTTTGAATAGAGACAGGGTTCCACCATGTTGCCCAGGCTGGTTTTGAACTCCTGAGCTCAAGGGATCCGCCCACCTCAGCCTCCCAAAGTGCTGGGATTACAGATCTGAGTCACTGTGCCCACCCATCTTTTTGATTTCTACCTCAATATTGTTAATGGCTGCAAAGACTATTTCTTCTGGAGTGTATCAAAATTTAACCATTCCCCTACATTAGCATTCATGTCACTTCCTGGTTTTTGCTATTACAAATATACTGCAACGAGCTTTCTTTTGTTAAGCACTACATTCTGGACCACATGTCACATCTGGCATCCAGAGGGACATTTGCTTGCAGATGTTACAAAGCCTCACTGCTAGAAGGTACTCCTCCCCCCATCTCTAGGGATCAGAAGAACCCCAGAGTAACCCAGTTTGGAGGTACTGTATGTCCTGACTCACCTTATTTAGGACATTACAAAAATCACTGTATAAAAGGAAGACAGCTAAGCTACATCCTAGATTTTTCCAAAATCTGTATGTCATAAAGTTGATAAGTAAACATTTTACATTATTTATTAGCACCACATTTACAAATCCATTTGCCTTCAGGTTTCCTGCCTGTCTGGCAGAATTCAAGTTTGCTATGGGAAAGGACGAAGCAGATCCTATTGAAAAAAGAAAGATCTTTCAGTAACTGAAATGAAACCTACAACCACGTAAGTCAGACCCAGAACACAGTTAATAACCATGAGTTATTTCCACTATATTTTTATTTCACATCATCTCAGATTCTTTTTATCTCCTTAAAACACAGACTTACAAGACAATTTAAATATTTTTGTTAAAGCAGTTATGGTCAATGCCCCACTGTGTCTGCAATTAAAAAATACATATCCTGAATATTTGGGGATGAGATTTCTGTTTTAATTTGACTCCAGAAAAAGCAAGTACAATACGTAATTGGGCATTTCCAGACTTTGAAGTGAAAGAATCCAGTCTCCTTTTCTCCAAATTCTTGGAGGTGTTGAGTAGAATCCTAAAACGCTGTAATTCGCACGTTAAAACCCTGCTGGAAACACTCTCCCCTTGCATTTCGGAAGAGAGACACATCACTCAATCGGAATGGCACCCTAAGAATCCAGAATACATGTGTTAGCCAGCCGACCCTCCTTCTAAAGTGACCCCACAATTCCTAAGACACTCTTGGGTAACAAGTTCTACAGTATCTCCATTGTTAGGGGATCCAGGCTGAGGAATCACTTTAAACAAGATCTGTTCTTCTGTGGAAGATGCCTTTTAGGGCCCTTTCCAAGACTCGGTTTTATACTCAATTGATACTTAGTCTTGTAGGTAACCTGAAATCAACAGAAACGTTTTGGAAACTGAAACTTCTGAAAAAAACACAACATTTGAGCAAGTGGTGTTCCTGGATTTCTCCTGAAACCAGCCTGACAAAAGCTTTGTATGAGGTGAGTTTTGATACCCTTTAAAAAGCTCTTCCAAGTTCATTATGAATTGCCAGGATGAGTACACTGGGGCAAGGCCTCATCTGGTGCCGAGACAGACTTGAAAACAACGGTACCGTGATTAAGTAAGTTTTTATTGTCACATTTAACCGCTTTGTCAGATATACATTGTAGGTTTCAGTATGGCATCAAAATAAAAATATTTTCCTGAATGTCAAAACCTGAACCAAGGAGATGGCAATGGCACTCAAAAAATAAACTCACGCTGGTGCTGAAGCTGCTGAGTGGGTAGGTAGCTGATCACAACTGGAACACATTTGCAGAGACAGTGGTCTGCAGCACTTTAAATCAAATGGCAGTGGTGTAAGGCCAACAAAACCAGGAGAGTAGTTAACATACAGATGCCCATAGAGCGGCTATCCAAGGGATGGCAGTTGCAGCGTTTCACTTTTGGTCTGTATCATATCGTCTAATTTAGTACTGGAACTGGAGCTGAGTAAATGTCTATCCTATAAACCGAAACTACTTTTTCAGAACCCAGATTTTAAGCCTCTCCAACAACTTCTTTATTCTTACAGGTTTTAACTAGTTCAAAGGAAAGGCAGTTAAACTCCAAGTATTAACCTTGTGGCCGTCCTTGTCATAAATGGCGGGTCTTGCCATTTCCAAACCAGAAGCCGACAGGCTCCTGAGTGTCTTAGTGGTTTCACACATTGTGGGCAAAACTAGAAAACAAGTAGTCATTAAATAAAAATTTAAGTGCATCCCAAGAGAGTCTCTACACATACTGTGATTATTCCCCAAATGGCAACTTAAAATAAGTATGGTTATTCAGCTTGAAAATGAATCTTTATTCACCAATATTCCCAAACAGTTTATTATTAAATGTCTTTCCTCCACAAATAAAACTAACACTAGGATTTGTCAGAAGATCTAAATGAGTTATATCCCTTCTGTATGAACTCAGCTAAACCTACCGTGTCTGGAATCTGTTCATTATAAAACTCAGGTCTGGTACCTAACTCCCTCTGTTATCCACAGCTGTGTGTCCTTTAAGATTCCAGAACAGAGACCATAAATGTGCTAGTGCAACACAGCAGTCACTGTAATCCACCAAGAAAAAAATAATTAATTTATTTTATGACATATTTATTTTGATGATTACTTACTGGTAGTTAGTATCTCTACTTTTTTTTTTTTTTAAAGGCAACCATTTTAAGTGATAATACATATCAGGCTAGTAGAAAAAAGTTGAAAGCCCTCTTTTTTGATCTCACAAATTCATGCAGACAAGAGAAGGTATATTTGATTTGTTCCAATCAGGCTTCTTAGAATTAACAAAATTTCTTTTCTGGCAAAGATGAATTTGGCTCATCATAGAAAGAAGTTCTTTGAAGGCTGCTGCTAAACTTGTTTCCCTTTGAAAAAGTAAATTTCAAGGCATGATAGTGCAAGAGGTAAGTTTTTGATTTATAGAACATTTATAGACTAATTGTGCTTAGTCTCTAATTTCCAATTTATTTTAAAGAACAGAAACTACACTGATAAGTTTCACTTTGCCTAAATTTACCAGTACATCCATGAATCGCACCAGAATTAGGACAATTTGATTATCTTAATTATTCTGTCATGAAACTTGCACCCTACATCCAAAGGTAAAGACCAGCGGATGGAGGCTCCTACCAGTTCTGTGCACAAGGACTCTCTTCTTGGGAGTCAAGGTATCTGAGAAAGCAGTTCTCCCCCCAGATTAAGTTATCAAAAACCCTCTCGGTAAGCAATGAAGAAAAACAGTGCTAGGTGCAGAGTTTCTTTTGTTTAGTTAAATCTGGGAGGTCTGAGTGTTCCTGGGGTCCTCGTCGGGATGTGTCATGGGTCGAGAATCCTTCGAATGTGAGTACTCGCTATTAGAGGGCTCTGTAGGGTCAATCAAATTTTCATAATCACTGTCGTCTGAATCCTCGCCACTGTCTCCAGCTGCTCTTTGGGAAGGAGGAAGGTCGGCTCCACTTCCAGGATACTTCAGTCCGGCACTGGTGGAAGCATAATTGGAAGAGCCCACAGCTTGAGGTCGAGGCATAAAAACACTCCTTTCCATGCGAGAGTGGCTCAAAGTACTTTCTTGATTGTTTGGGTGAAAATCAGAATAGGGGGGAGGAGGATCAGAGGCCTCTGCATCTCCAAGGGTACTTCTACCTTCAGCTGCAAACCCAGAATAGGGCATCCGAGGACTGAACGCTGGTTCCAAACTTTCACACGGCACCTGTCTGCTTAACACTGCCTGCTGCAATCCTGGATGAAAACAAAGAAACTTCTAACACTTTCTAGATTCTCACAGCTTTTCATCTCAATATATAACAGGGTCAACCCAAACGTTCTGGAAAGTAGCAGTGGGGCAATGAAGTTGACTGCTACTAATTATTTTACAATTGCATACTGCTTTATAATTTACAAAGCATTTCCCTAAACATTAAATTCATTTAAGCCCACGACAAATTTCTGAAGTGTTATCATTATCATTACTATTACGGTTTCCATTATATATGCCAAGAAACCAGAGTTCAGAAAGGTGAGGTGATGTGACTCTGGGGACAGCGGGAAGTGGGCCTGAGACTCAGAATGCAGGCTGTGTCACTCCACATCCTGTGCTAGTTCCCGGGTGTGGGGCTCACTGCCTGACACTGTGGGGCCCCAAGGTTGAAATGGTAACGTCCTATACACGGCATGGGAGTGTGAGATTCTTTTCTCAGCAGCATCCTATCAGAAAACCAATTTATTTATAGCTACCTGTCATAATACACTTATACACCTCTTTCTCGTTAAAACTTTAAAAGCCCTATTTGTTAAGTAGGTACTGAACCCACAGCTTTACTCTATTTTTATTAATGTTCTGAAAGAACCCACATAGTCTATATAGCCTTGAAGGTTTTTCTAGGTAACATTTAAATTTTTCTTAAAAACTACTATACAACTGATGCACACTTGTGCAATATTTAGAACATTTAGAAACAAAGAAAGAAAATAAAAGCTGCCCACAATTCCATCACCCCAATAACACCATCAGGATAAAAAGAGCACAGGATTTCAAGTGAAGAGACCTAAATTGTAAATACCAGGCCCTTACTTCCTAGCAGTATTACAGAAGTCACTAATCCTTGTTGAACTCCAGTTTTATTACCCAGCTTTGAGTGTTTGTCTGTACATGTACATGTTTGTCTGTACATGGCTGAGATGACCCTGTTTATACTGTTTTATATCCTAGGTTTTTGTTTGTTGAGACAGGGTCTCACTCTGTCACCCAGGCTGGAGTGCAGTGACACAATCCTGGCTCACTGCAGCCTTGACCTCTTGGGCTCAGGTGATTCTCCCACCTCAGCCTCCTAAAGTAGCTGGGACTAGAGGTGCACGCCACCATGCCTGGCTAATTTTTTTTTCTTTCTTTAGTAGAGGGGGTTTTGCCATGTTGCCCAAGCTGGTCTTACACTCCTGGGCGCCAAGTGATGCACCTGCCTCGGCCTCTCAAAGTGCCGTGATTAGAGGCGTTAGCCACCATGGTAGGCCTAGTTTTTTTACTTAAAATTATACATTGGGCATTAACTCAAATTCACTTCAATGGTTGTATAATATTCCATCATACATATATATACCACAATTCAAAGAAAATTTACAACGGTAAATTGGCAAATTATACATATTTGTAACATACTGTAATTTATTCAATTATTTTACTTTTGTTAACTACTTTAAATTCCATTTTGGCCAGGCACAGTGGCTCACACCTGTAATCCCAGCACTTTGGGAGGTGAAGGCAAGAAGATCATTTAGAATCCAGGAGTTTGAGACCAGCCTGGGCAACAGAGTGAGACTTCATCTCTAAAAAATAAAAATAAAAATAAAAATTTCTGTCTTCTTCTCTCCTATCTTCTTCCTTCCTATCTCCTTCCCTCCCTCCCTACCTCCCTCCCTTCTTTCTTTTATTTGACAAAGTGTTGCCCTGTTACTCTGGCTGGAGTGCAATGGTGATATCTCAGCCCACTGCAACCTCCACCTCCCAGGTTCAAACGATTCTCCTGCCTCAGCCTCCTGAGTAGCTGAGATTACAGGCACCCACCACTACATCCAGCTAATTTTTGTATTTTTAGTAGAGACTGGGTTTCACCATGTTGACCAGGCTGGTCTCGAATTCCTTACCTCATGATCCGCCCACCTCAGCATCCCAAAGTGCTGGGATTACAGGCGTGAGCCACTATGCCCAGCCTTTTTTTTTTTTTTTTTTTGAGACAGAGTCTTGCTTTGTCACCCAGGCTGGACTGGAGTGCAGTGGCATGATATCGGCTCACTGCAACCTCCATCTCCCGGGTTCAAGTGATTCTCCTGCCTCAGCCTCCCCAGCAGCTGAGATTACAGGTGGGTGCCTCCATGCCTGGCTAATTTTTGTATTTTTAGTAGAGACAAGGTATCGTCATGCTGGCCAGGTTAATCTTGAACTCCTGACCTCAGGTGATCTGCCCGTCTTGGCCTTCCAAAGTGCTGGGATTATAGGCGCGAGCCACCGTGCCCAGCCCTATCTGCATTTCTGATTATTTCTAGAAAAATATAACAGTAAATTAGACTGTTATATTTGCCTGGAAACATAAATTACATTTTAATTGGATTATATATATTCTTATTAAATTAGAAAGGTTAGCCCCAACCTTATCTTTAACACTTGATATTATCTGCCATACGTTTATACGTTTTACACACAGATATTAATTTTGGTGGTGTTACAGTAAACATGTCTCCTATGCTGGGATTATTAGGTTCCTCAGCCTAATTTTCAACCACTTGGTTCCTCAGCCTAATGGTGTCTATCCATCCATGGCTACCAAAATTAGACATTTAAAACCTTTACTGTGACCGAACATAAAGCTGAAAGAATATTCGATAGCTCCTTTATGAGGCTATATTTAAGACAGGAAACAGTGCTTGCCTGCTGGGCACGCCAGGGTTAACTTAGTAATGCCCACCACGTTCACTGTAAGTAGATCCGACTGTCAATATATACACAAATCCGTATCAATAACTTCTTGGGATTGATTCTAATTTCCACTTCAGCTTTTCTACCTTCAGTTTTGTTTTTCTTCAAGTGTCAGAGAATTAGGGGTAACTACGAAAAACGGCACTTGCCCTCCAGAGGAGCTTAACAAGAGACTACTCTGCCCCAGTCAGGCTCATCTGAGACTTGCTGAGCATAGGAAGAGGCACACCGTTTATTGTATGATATAATCTGATGTTTAAAACAACTTTTCCCTGATACTAAATGGTAAAATTAACAAGAGACTTACTTCTTTCTTGTTCCTTTTCATTTTTCCTCTGAGTGATTTGTCTTCTTAATTTGTTCACTTCTGCCTGACAAGATTCAACAACCCGCTCACTCTTTTCAACATCTGCACACACTGCCTGAGGAAAAAAATGACAACAAGCAAGGTGAGCAAGTTCAAGCTCAAGGCATTCCATAAATTCAGTGCGGATTACAACTCCAGAAAAAGTCCAGATGGTTTATGGAGTTTAAAAGCAGCCACATAAGGTAGAACAAAATCACGAAAGCCCAAAAGATTAGAATTGTTACTATTCACTGATTTGCTTAAGATGATTATGCTATTTAGCTTATAAATTCTTGACCAATAGGGTTAAGATAGGAAAGATGTTTTCTTTTCCTTTGATTAACCATTTTTATTGAAATGAAAAGGGAACTCTTGTTACCAGTTTAGCATAAAAGGAAGAACAAAAGACGGAAATAAGATGCTTCCAACTTTTATTACCAACACTGAAAAATCAGATAAGACAGTTTACCAGAAAATGTTCATAAAGAAAAGTCGAAAAAAACTTTCAAAGTCAAGGTTTAATAAAAGATAGCTATTTGAGACTGCTTCTATGTAATTTAGCCATTTATAATCCCGAGAACACTCTATGTGATTTGGTATTTTCAAAGCAGGGCTTATTCAATCAACAATGAAATGTAACAGCCACTTTTGGCCAGTGCTAATATTCTGAAAAGGGCATGGTCATGAATTCAGGACAAAAAGCTGTTTTCCACTGTACGTTCCTTCCATAGCAGAAATACCAGAAGCTTCCAGAAAGTAAGCTGGTTACCAGTGAGCCTGTATAAAGTTCCCTACACTGGTCGGTGCACAGTGACCCTAGTTTGGAACACTAGACTGGAATTGGCTCTTGTATGCTTCTCCTTTTGCCCTGCGTTGAACTCAGCCTGTTTTCCTCTTTTTCATTACCTGCCTTCATTCCTCTTTCTACTCATTGAGGCCTTAATCCTTTTAATTTCATATTTTAGAGATGGGGACTCACTCTGTCACCCGGGCTGTAGTGCAGCAGTAAAAGTGTAGCTCACTGCAGTCCAGCCTTGACCTTTTGGGCTCAAGCAATCCTCCTGCCTCAGCTTCCCAAGTAGCTGGGGACTATAGGTGCATGCTGCCACACTGGGTTAATTTTTAAATGTTTTTACAGAAATGGGGTCTCATTATGTTGCCCAGGCTGGTCTCGAACTCCTTGGCTCAAGCGATCCTCTTGCCTAGGCCTCCCACAGTGCTGGGATTACAGGTGTGAGCCACCATGCCTGGCCAAAGCCTTTTTCCTTAAAGTCAGGCTTTCTCTAGGTCTGGGAGAGCTTCATCAACTTTACCACTTTCCTTGCTGTACTCAAAGGCAAGCTTAAAGGCTCTTTTGTTCTTAAGGTTTAGAGTAAACTACTCCTGAGAACACAGCAGGGATAATGAAAAGAATGTGGGAAAGTATCATTAGCACCTAGCTCAGTATTTGGCTCACAGGAGATGTTTCCATCGATGTCTGCTGCATAATGACTAGGAATGAACAGGCTCCACTGAGACTCTCCCACTCGATGGAGGCAGCTGGGGCAAAGTGAGTGAACTAGGATGAAGAGGCAGAGCTGCAACCAGTTATGAGTGCCTTTTGATATAGTCTCTACTTAGAATATAACTGATGGAGACAGCTGTGTTCTTAGCAAGCCTTCCTTAAATATGGAATACAGTTTCCTAGAAAAACTGCTATCACGAATGGGGCCGTAAGTATTTGTCAACAGCCTGACTCTATTCTGGGAAAGCAGATTCTGAGCCGGGTGCAGTCGCTCATGCCTGTAATCCCAGCGCTTTGGGAGGCTGAGGTGGGCGGATCACCTGAGGTCAGGAGTTCAAGAGCAGCCTGGCCAACATGGTGAAACCCCATCTCTATTAAAAAATAAAAAAATAAATAAAATAAAAAGAAAAGAGATTCTGACTTTCGGATTCTAACTCTATTTGTCAGTTGGAAGATAATTAAAGTAGAATTAAAAGCTTTTGGGCAAGACAAATAAGATGAAAACTAATAAATAAATCAGTTACCTGCACTTTCTCCTGAAGTGCATTATAAACCTGATAAATCGCCCTGATGTCTTTCATTACTCCATCCTTGTCAAAAAAGTCAGTACTAGAAGACAAAGAGAAAAAAGATGCCACAAGGTTATCGTAGCTGCTGTGAAACAGAAAGGCATTTTTCCCATCTCTTCCACTTTATTCTACTGTTTAAATGCTGTGCCTCTATCTAAACATTAAAGTGCTTAAGGAATAATGCCCAGACAACAAGAATCATGGAAGAGAAATAAAAAAGAATCCATGTTACCAAGGTCATTTAGAAAATAATAAACAGGTATGTATTCTTCAGTGACTATGGTTAGCTTTTAGAATCTCAGAAATAATACTCTATCCAAAACTTTTGTATCATTGTGCCAAATGATTTAAAAAATTCGTAAATTATCTTTTCAACAAGAATATAATTTTGATATACGCTGGTGGTATCCAGATAATTACCTTACTGTATTCTTCAATTTTAATCATCTCAAACTTGGTTTTACATTTTTCCATACACCTTTAAATGTTATTAACCAAAGAAATATTGCTGATAAAAGAAAAAACCAGCACTTTACCTTTCAACTTACCCATGTTCTTTAATCACTTTGGCATAACTCTGAGAAGTATTTGGCACTGAAGACACTTTGTACTCTTGCTGGCTAGTATTTCCTAGATTGGGAATAGCAAGTGATATCCTTTGATTATACCTATGGGAAAAATTCAGAAAGAGATCATGTTAAATGTACCATTCTATCATATACAAGTGAGATTGACAGTTTTAAAAAAAGGGGTGCTGGGTGTGGTGGCTCAAGCCTGTAATCTCGGCACTTAGGGAGGCTGAAGGGTGCAGATCACCTGAGGTCAGGAGCTCGAGACCAGCCTGGCCAACATGGTGAAACCCTGTCTCTACTAAAAAATACAAAAATTAGCTGGGCGTGGTGGTGCACACCTGCGTTCCCAACTACTATGGAGGCTGAGGCAGGAGAATCACTTGAATCCAGGAGGCAGAGGTTGCAGTGAGCCAAGATTGTGCCACTGCACTCCAGTCTGAGCAACAGAGTGAGACAAGACTCCATCTCTAAATAACTAAATATTTAAAAGGGCATACATGCTGGCATGTGCCGTCCCAGCTACTTAGGAGGCTAAGGTGACAGGATCAGGAGTTCAAGGTTGCAGTGAACTATGATAGTGTCACTGTACTCCAGCCTGGGTGACAGAGCAAGACCCTGTCTCTAAAATAATAATAAAATTAAAATAAATAAAGTTAATTAACTAAAAAAAGAATGGGGCATGGTGATAGGAGTCTTAGTTGCTGACACTGAGTTAACAGGAAGGTCTCATGGAGCACCTTCGTCTACAGACAATTCAAAGATACATGAATTAGAAATTTTTTCCCTTCTTGTAAAGTAGAACCTTGCTTATCAACTCCTTGAGAGCAGAGGTCATGCCTCACACATCTTTTGTATACCCAGTGACTGACTCAATGCTGAGCCTGTTATAAATGCTCAAGAAATACCTACAGATTACAAAATGAAATCTTACAAAAGCCATTTTAACAATTAACAATTATTTTCACTGATGTCAACTTAATTTATTCTACAACAAATAAACCTCCAGAGGGAAACCATTCGGCTGTTTATAAACAGACAACATGATCATATAATCATATGTTCTTTTTTTTTTTTTTTTTTTTTTTTTTTAATAAGTTCACAATGCAAAACCCTTATTAACCAGCAGGTGGATCAATTTTACAATTTTGTATTTGAAATTTACGTTTCAAAATTATAATCAGACTTCCACAGCAATAAAACTGCATTTCCACATAGTGGATTCTGGAGACGTAAATGACAATTTCCAGCTATTTATTCCTATAAGAATTTATGCATAATAAACATGTCTTATTAATGCTTCTTGATCGAAAAATAATTTTATGTAAATAACTGACAGAAAAATACCTTCTCTAGGCTGGGTGCAGTGGCTCATGCATGTAATCCCAGCACTTTGGGAGGCTGAGGTGAGCAGATCACCTGAGGTCAGGAGTTCAAGACCAGTCTGACCAGCATGGGGAAACCCCTTCTCTACTAAAAATACAAAATTAGCTGGGCATGGTGGCACATGCCTGTCACCCCAGCTACTCAGGAGCCTGAGGCAGAAGAATCGCTTGAACGCAGGAGACGGAGGCTGCGGTGAGCCAAGATCGTGCCATTGCACTCCAGCCTGGGCAACAAGAGTGAAACTCCAACTCAAAAAAAAAAAAAGAG
>NW_016107550.1:425814-440740 GCF_001604975.1 Cebus imitator
AAAAAAAAAAAAGCATAAAGTACACTATAAGGCACATTTTTGACATGAACCTCAAAGACCTGTACCAACGTCCTTCTTTTTTATTTTTATTTTTTGAGATGGAGCCTCGCTCTGTCACCAGGCTGGAGTACAGTGTCGCAATCTAGGCTCACTGTAACCTCTGCCTCCTGGGTTTTAGCAATTCTCCTGCCTCAGTCTCCCCAGTAGCTGGGACTACAGGCACATGCCACCAGGCCCAGCTAATTTTTGTATTTTTAGTAGAGACTGGGTTTCACCATGTTGGTCAGGATGGTCTCTGTCTCTTGACCTCATGATACACCTGCCCTGGTCTCCCCAAGTGCTAGGATTACAGGTACGAGCCACTGTGCCTGGTCCCAACGTCCTTCTTATATGTGAGGCAGATGGAAAAGCAAGCTTTACCTTCTATTTGGTCTAAAGAGTACGTATTCTAAAGCATGAGTTGAATTGTTGGCAGTGGAGATGAAGCTGAAGAGAAGAAAGACAAGGTCAGGCACGCCGAGGATGCGGGTGAGCTGCTTGTGAAGAACCTGCTCTCTGTAGGACATCTGCTGCTGCGTGTTGCGCCGGAATCTGTACCACCCGATGACTTTCTGAAAGAAAAGTATGGAAAGTTGCGTGAAATCTTACAAATTTAATTCTGAAGGTATCCATACAAACACGTGCACACAAATGTTCACAGCAGCTTTATGTGCAATAGCCCCACATTGAAACAACCCAAGTGTCCATCAGCAGGAGCAGGGATAAACAAATTGTGGTTATGCATACACTGGACTCCTGCTTAGTCATAAAAAGGAACATGGATGAGTCCCAAAATAATTATGCTGAGTGAAAGAAGCTAGATACCTCCTCACTAAAAAAAGTACAGGTTATAGGATTCTATTTACACAAAATTCTAGAAAAGGAAAACTAACCTACAGTGACATAAAGCAGATCAGTTGTTAACAGGAATGAGGAGAGAAGGTAGGAATGGAAAGGCAAGAGGAAGCTTTTGCAGGTGACAGAGATGCTCATTATCTTATGGTGATGGTTACATACATCAGCCTTGTAAGAGTATACTTTTGAAATATGTGCAGTTTATTATATGTCAATTTTACCTTAATAAAACTATTTTAGAAGTTCAGCTTTGTCAGCTCTAACTACGGCATAACTAAACTGGCTAATGAAACTGTTGTGCTCTCTGGAAGAATACTTCTTATAATGGGCTTTGTTGGTGGTCCAGAAGTCAGATGACTGCAGAGCTATCTGAAAGACTGCTGTAGTGCAGACTCCCAAATCTGGGAGGGCCCCACCCAAATCTGCAGAATCAGAACCTTAAGACAGAGCCAGGAATCTGAATTTAAGATGAGTTTGAGTTCTTCTTTCATATATTGAAATTTTAAAACATCTGCTGTCAAAACATTTAATTCTTTATTAGAAGATCAATCTTCATACAGCTTCCTTCTTTGAAACAAACTCTGGGTTAAAATCTTGTTTTAAGAAGTAAAGGTAGTTTAAATCTAATAGTGTCATATTAAAATTAATAGTAAATTGAGATATTTTGACACTTTCATGTAGAAAGAAAGTAAATCAACTTTTGCTGAGGCAGCTATGTCACAAATATTTTCACTAATTATTACACCACACTAAGTGAATAATGTTTTCTCCATTGAGTTCATATCACATGCAAAGAACTCCAAAGAACAAATCAGTAACAGTTCCTAACTCCATGAGTACTACTGAACATAAAAGGTAACTTCCCATAGATTAAAGCAATTAATTCTGATATCCCTTAAATAGAAAGAAAACCCAAGCCTTTCTTTCAGTGTATAATCTTTTTTTTTTTTTTTTTTGAGATGGAGTCTTTCTCTCTCCCCCAGGCTGAGTGCAGCGGCGCAATATCGGCTCACGGCAATCTCTGCCTCCCAGGTTCAAGCGATTCTCCTGCCTCAGCCTCCCAAGTAACTGGGATTATAGGCATGAGCCACTATGCCTGGCTAATTTTTGTATTTTTAGTAGAGATGAGGTTTTACCATGTTGGCCAGGTGGGTCTCAAACTCCTGACCTTAACTGATCCACCCGCCTCAGCCTCCCAAAGTGCTGGGATTACAGGCGTGAGCCACTGTGCCCAGCCTCAGTATAATCTTATAAAAGAGATGTTTTGTCCAAAGTCACACAGCTCATGAGTGACAGCCAAGACGTGGAATCAGCATGCCTGCCTCTTTCCACTGGGCAACACTAGCTTTCACATTCTACTTAAACATGATGGTGGTCATAAAAAAAGGTAAAAGTAGTTTTCCTTTCAAGAAAATGTGGATACAATTAGACAGAGCTATTGATGTATGTGAACATGGCATATTTCATTCTAATATTCAATACTCTGTACTTAACTCCTCTGTGGTATGTTGGAATTCCCTACTCAGCAGAACCCAGGCATGCCTGGTACTTCCCCTGCCTTCCTGCAGAGACCTGATCAGTGCTCAGCACATGGGCTGTTTTCATGAAATACTCATTGACTAACAGAATCTTGCAAGTGGCTATCGGATGACTAATAGTATTCTCAGTTATGCCAATTTGAGCTATTTTATTTCATTTTTTTCCTAGCTGCTTTTTTTTTTTTTTTTTTTTTTTTTTTTTTTTTCTTTTTTTTTTTTTTTTTTTTTTTTTTGAGACAGAGTCTCACTCTGTTGCCCAGGCTAGAGTGCACTAGCACGATCTTAGCTCACAGCAACCTCCACCTCCCAGGTTCAAGCAATTCTCATGCCTCAGCCTTCCAAGCAGCTGGGATTACAGGAGTGTTATCACCACAACCAGCTGCATTTTTAGTGAAGACGGTGTTTCACCATGTTGGCCAGGCTGGTCTCAAACTGCTGACCTCAAGTGATCCGCCTGCCTCAGCCTCCCAAAGTGCTGGGATTATAGGCGTGAGCCACTGTGCCTGACTGATTTCTTCTTTGTTTTGTGAATTTCATGTTCATGGTCGTTACTCATTTTTCTCACTTATTTTGAAATCTGCCAGGTGCAGTGGCTCACACCCTGTAATCCCAGCACTTGGGGAGGCTGAGGTGGGTTGATCACTTGAGCCCAGGAGTTTTGAGACCAGCCTGAGCAACATGGCAAAACCCCATTTCTACTAAAAACACAAAAAAATTGGCTGGGCATGGTGGCTCATGCCTGTAATCCCAGCACTTTGGGAAGCCAAGGTGGGCGGATCACCTAAGGTCAGGAATTTGAGGCCAGCCTGGCCAACATGGTGAAACCCCACCTCTACTAAAAATACAAAAATTAGCCAGGCATGATGGTACTTGCCTGTAATCCAAGCTACTCGGGAGGCTGAGGCAGGAGAATCGCTTGAATCTGGGAGGCAGGGGTTGCCGTGAGCCGAGATCGCACCATTGTACTCCAGCCTGGGCGACAGAGCGAAACTCCATCTCAAAATTAAAAAAAAAAAAAATTAGCTGGACATGGTGGCATGCACCTGTAATCCCAGCTACTCAGGAGGCTGAGACAGGAGAATCGCGCGAATCTGGGAGGTGGAGGTTGCAGTGAGCTGAGATCGTGCCATTGCACTCCAGCAACAAGAGCAAAACTCCATCTCAAAAAACAAAAACCAAAAAAAATTAGCCAGGTGTGGTGGTGCATGCCTGTAGTCCCAGCTACCAGAGGGTGCTGAGATGGGAGGATCATCTGAGCCTGGGGAGGTCAAGGCTGCAGTGGGCCAAGATCATGCCAGTGCATTCCACCCTGGGTGACACCATGAAACTCCCATCTCAAAATAAATAAAAATAAAATAAAAATCTGAAATCTGTTTTTAAAAAATACTTACTGGTACTTCTAATATGTAGTGAGTGCTCTAAAAAATTGTGCTCCAAAAAGAATCTTCATAGAACAAATTTTAGTTTTAGAAAGTATAACAAAGATTCATGGCCAGGTGCAGAGCTCATGGCTGTAACCCCAACACTTTGGGAGGCCGAGGCACGTGTATCACTCAAGCTCGAGAGCAGCCTGGGCAACATGGTGAAAGCCTGTCTCTACTAAAAATGTAAACATTAGCCGGGTGTGGTGGCGCACGCCTGTAGTCCAGCTACTTGGGAGGCTGAGGCAGAAAAATCACTTGAACCCAGGGGGTCGAGGTTGCAGTGAGCTGAGATGGCACCATTGCACTGCAGCCTGGGTGACAGAGCCAGACTCCATCTCGAATAAATAAATAAATAAATATTTTAAGTATAAAGATTTACAATTTAAAATATGAAAAATGAGGAGGTAAGGGAGCATCTGAGAGATGAGGGACAGGTTGGGGCTAAGAGATTCCGGAATGTCTGCTCCCAGGCAAATTGCTGAAATGAGAGCGCTGGACCACATGATGTGTGTGGCTGCTTTAACACCCTTTCCTGGTTGGGCAGGCAGCTTGGTTAGACTACCAGGAGGGAGCACCTCTTGAACTTACTATACACAGAGCCATTTGCCTGTCTTCTGACCGATCCTTCCACATTTCCTATTCTTCCTTTTATCCTTACCTGCTTTTCTTTCCTCTTTTACATGGAATATGCCCATCAGTGGTACTTGGAAAGTCTTGTACATTAGAAAGGCTGTTGTTTTAATCTAACTGCAGTTAAACTCCTGACACGGTTTTTGTTTTTGTTTTTTAAATAAAGACGGGGTTTCACCATGTTGGTCAGGCTGGTCTTAAACTCCCGACCTCAGGTGATCCGCCCGCCTTGGCCTCCAAAGTGCTTGGATTACAAGCGTGAGCCACCATGCCAGGCCAACTCCTGACGCTGTTAAACAAAGGTATTTTGTTTCCTGTTTGACAAGTTGAAAGCTTTTATTGGTACTTTCTTCCCCAAGACATGGTTAGTAACTGATCTATTTTTCTAGAATTAATATCCCAAGGTAAAAACAGTAAAACTCATACATAGTACAACACAGTAAACTACAAATGGCACTATTAGACACTACTGCAGCAATAAAACTTTGGTTTATTTCCACTTGTGTTCAGACTTGATAACCCAGTCTACACATACCTAGACTGTCATATGCAAATGTTGACAGAAATAATAAACACATGACCTTTTGGAAAAACATCTGTGTTTAACCTTTTTAAACTGAGATAGAGTCTCGCTCTTCACCCAGGCTGGAGTGCAACAGCGCAATCTCGGCTCACTGCAACCTCCGCCACCCAGGTTCAAGCAATTCTTATGCCTCAGCCTCCCGAGTGGCTGGGACTACAGGTGCACGCCACCACATCCAGCTTACTTTTTTGTATTTTTAGTAGAGATGGAGTTTCACCATGTTGCGCAGGCTGGTCTTGAACTCCTGACCTCAGGTGATTCACCTGCCTTCTCTCCCAAAGTGCTGGGATGACAGGTGTCAGCCACTGTACCTAGCCTGTGTTCAACTTTAATTGAACTTGAAAGAGTAAACTATCCAAAGCTGTTTGATTGCAACTTACATTTTTCAGAAATACTTTTTCTGATTTTAAGATTAATGTATGTATATTAAATACCTGCAAAATTATGTTTTTAATTACAAAGCAGAAAGAACCACCTAGAGTCAAATGAACTACTGTTAACTGTCCAGATTATAGTTCATGCTTTCCTTCTAATTTTTACCTAATGGAATCATGCTATAAATATCTAAATTTTTTTATATTAATATATCAAAAAATCTACATAGGTTAACAAAACTCTTAAATATTACCATACATCTCATTGTTCCATTTTACATTCCTGTCTGGTTTTAGCTTTGGGTGATAAGGAATGACTTCAGAATCATGCTGGGCAACAAACAGAACACACCTTCCTCCGATCTTTAAGAATCCTATCCAGACTCTCCTCATTCACCTTGCTTGCGTAGTCATAAAAACTGTTTAAGAGAAAAAAATATTTTATTAAAACCATATAGTATTGTGACATAGACACGCTTAGCTACATGTGCCTATGGGACAGCTAACCCTAATGAAGACCTAATTTCTCACCTTACATAGGTACATAAAGAGAAATCAGTCTAAATGCTTTTCTGAAATGAGGTACCTTTTGCATTGAAGAATACTCAAGAGATTGCTACATTCAAATGATATTATTTCCACACGTGGGAGGTGTTGATAGCAAGTAATTATAAAATGTGGGGTTTCAAATGGCTGTGACATCTTTTCTTTGTTTCTAGGTATCAATTACTTATGAAAAAAAGATAACCTAGCAGCTCATTTTCTGAGAAACGAAGAAGGGAAATAAGCATTTGTTGAACGTGTAAGAAGACACTGGGCTGCATACTTCCTCAGGCTGTTTCATCCCCTTCTTGCCTCAGTGCTGGGAGGTATTAGTTTGACCCAACAATTCCACAAATTGTATTTCCAATTTTGTAGATAAACGCATGAAGGCCAAGTGACTTTCTCCAAATCACAGAGCTGGCAGACAGAAGGACTAGAATTTGAAGCCAGGTCTGGCTAGCTTCAAACCTAATATAATCACCTCCAAAAGAGACCAACATGACCATGACGGGTGGGCCTCCTCTACCACTGAACTTGGGATTGGGAAGGCCACCCCTCTACCTCTCCCTACTACCATAGGCTCAGTCAGGCCTTCTAAGCCAGAAAGGAGTTCAAGATATGGTAAACAAACAAACAAACAAACAAACAGAAACAAAAAAACACTGACTTGGAAGGTAAGAGACACAAGCTCCAGCTCTAGTTCTGTTTCTTACTGTATGATCTAGGGCAAGTCACTTAACCTGGTTTCCATTTCATTTTTTGCAAAATAAGGAGTTTGGAATAGACATGTTATCTAAGGTTTCTTTTGGCTCTAATAATTGAGTCTATTCTTTAAACTCAAATCCATGTTCTGGTACCACTTTGCTGCTGGTATTTTAATGACTCCTCAGAAGGCTAGGCAGGGTACACTTAGTGAGGCTTTGGATAGTCAGGACCAAATCAGACACCTTCGTAGACCAGACAGAGGCAATGTGTGAACCAGAGTCTAAACAATTTCACTTGCTTGGAGATTCCACTCAAATGAACTGCTGGCTGCTCGTCTTGCTTCCCCAGTCTTCTTTCAGTTAAGTGTAAATCTAAAAGAGGCAAGGTTCTCAGCCATCGTTGGCTTCCTTTATAGGTAGCTATCTTGCATGATGACAATTCTCTGAAGCAATCAATAGGTGGGGGTGGATGTTGGGGGGTGAATGTGACACAGGTCCCCAGGGGCTCTTGGGTGCAAGGGGGCTAGGTGTTTGGGCCAGCTGACAGTGGGGGAGTGGTCAGGGTGAAAGCTATAGGGAACACACAGCAGGAAGAGCTAAGCAGAAAGGGCTGGCTGGTGTTACAGAAGGAAGTGCTGATCAAGAACACTGATTATAATCATGTGGGCAGTGCCAGAAAGAAAGAATTTGCCTGGCTTCTGGGAAGGGGTAAGAAGTAGGGTCTCAGGGAGTTTTATGAAACATAGAGTTGAAATCATGACCCTAGCCATTAGGTGAAAGGGTTTGGGGCTGAGAAAGGGGGCATAGGCCTGGTGGTGCTTTGCGGGGGAAGTCCAGTGAGTAAGAGACCCTGAACTTTCCAGATCCTTCTGTTGTATCTTTTCTCCCTTGTGAAGAGAAGGGAGAGTGAGCGAGCACATTCACATAACTTCAAGCATCTCTTACTGTGTCTCATTCATAAGTGGAACTTCATCAAAGGTATGTATCTATAGGAAAAACCGTAGTACATATAGACAGGGTTCAGCCCTATCCACAATTTCTGGGAGCTTTGGCACATATCCCCCAAGGATAAGCAGGGACTACTGTATTAACTTAAACAAACACAAAAAGAAAGTTTTATGCTCCTTTTTCCTACATTTTTAAAGTTGAACATTAAACACTTCTTATTCCTCTTAAAAACATCCATTAAGTTATTTTATGTTGATTAATTTTGTTCTCTGTAATTGAAGAGCTCTGGATAGGCTGAGTGATTCTGAATCACTAAGGCCACAACTTCCACTCTCCCCCTTCCCCTCTCCTCACCTAACACAGTGCTGTGTACATAGCACTCAATAAATACATGGATTTGGGCACCCTCGCAACTTTACAGCCACAATCAGCTACACGCCTAAGTTCACCAGTTTTTCATCAATCAATCCTTTTAATAAGGACTAAAAGCTTACATGTGGCTTACCTAAAAAGTTTTGAACAAGGCTGATGGTTGTGGATTTCTGTAATTAGAAAGAGGAAATACATCTTAGTTAATCATGAAAGGCATGGGCAACTATAAAATAGCTCAGGATTTTTTGTTAAACCAAAATCTCTGACAACAAAGACAGTTTTTTCCTCTGCCAAACAGTTGCTATGTGTCCACTAGTAAGGGCAGGGTGACTTCTGAACACTCACCCTGAGTGACACACTCTCAGAATAAAGGAGACTACAGAACCAAAGTTCTATTTGTCCATGTATGAAGGGCACATATCTGAAAGATATTATTCAGGAATACGCAGCTATTGTGTGCCTTATTCAACCTTGTCTATTTTAAAAAAAAAGGAAAGAAAAGTTCATTTGCCTAGCTAGACAGTTAGCTAACCCTCACCTCGGCTGGTCTGAAGGTAGAGTTATCTCAACTGATTGTTTATGGTTATAGACCTGAACCGTTGTTCTACTCTTTACCCCCTCCCCACTACTTCACTTGACTAGTCTTATACACTAAAAAGTAAAAATAGGCTGGGCGTGGTGACTCATGCCTGTAATCCCAGCACTTTGGGAGGCCTAGGCAGGCAGATCACGAGGTCAAGAGGTCGAGACCATACTGGCCAACATAGTGAAACCTTGTCTCTACTAAAAATACAAAAATTAGCTGGGCATGGTGGCGTGCACCTGTAGTCCCAGCTACTCGGGAGGCTGAGGTAGGAGAATTGCTTGAACTCAGGAGGCGGAGGTTGAGGTGAGCCGAGATCGCGCCATTGCACTCTACCCTGGGTGAATGAGTGAAACTCCGTCTCGAAAAACAAAACAAACAAACAAAAAATTAGCTGGGTGTGGTGGCACGCATCTGTAGTCCCAGCTACTCAAGAGGCTGAGGCAGGAGAATTGCTTGAACCCGGGAGGCAGAGGTTGCAGTGAGCCGAGATCACGCCACTGCACTCCAGCCTGGCACCTGGTGACAGAGCAAGACTCTGTCTCAAAAAAAAAAAAAAAAAAGTAAAATTAGGCCAGGCATGGTGGCTCACACCTGTAATCCCAGCACTTTGGGAGGCCGAGGTGGGTGGATCACCTGAGATCAGGGGTTCAAAACTAGCCTGGCCAACATGGTGAAACCCTGTCTCTACTAAAAATACAAAAATCAGCCAGGCATGATGGTGGGTGCCTATAATTCCAGCTACTTGGGAGGCTAAAGTGTGGGAGAATCACTCCAGTCTGGGTGACAGAGAGAGACTGCATCTCAAAAAAATAAATAAATAAAACCTCATCTAGAAATATTTGCTTCCTTTTATCACTAAAAATGATAGAGGCCGAGTATGGTGGCTCACGCCTATGATCCCAGCACTTTAGGAGGCTGAGGCAGGCAGATCAGATCAAGACCATCCTACCCAACATGGTGAAGCCCCATCTCTACTAAAATATGGAAAAATCAGCTGGGCATGGTCCTGTGTGCCTATAGTCCCAGCTATACTAACACCTACTTGGGACGCTGAGGCAGGAGAATCGCTTGAACCTGGGAGGCAGAGATTACGGTGAGGCACGATCATGCCACTGCACTCCGGCCTGGCAGCCTGGCAACAGAGCAAGATTCCATCTCAATAAATAAATAAATAAATAAAAATTTTTATTCTGGAGGATAAGCTATGCCAGAAAATCTCTTTATACAACTGGTAGTGAATATTACTCAATGCACTTCACCTAATGTTTGACTTTTCAACCCAGGTTTTCCAGAGTTCCCAGTTTATGTTTTCATATATATATTTATCTATTTTTGAGACAAGGTCTTGCTCCACCCAGGCTGGAATTCAGCAGCATGATCACAGTTCACTGCACCCTCAATCTCCTGGGCTCAGGCTGAGGGCTCTCCTATCTTTTGCTGTACAATCTTTAACTTATTAGTGACATTCAGTTTATTGAAACGATTATGGATCTCATGGACAAAATGTTTGCTAGTATCTTAAATTTGTTGTTCCCATTGTAACGTTTTTTGTTTAAAAATAAATATAGTGAGTGAGGTGGCTCACACCTGTAACATTTTCGAAGGCCAAGGTAGGAGGATCGCTTGAGGCCAGGAGTTCAGGGCTAGCCTGGACAATATAGTGAGACCCTGTCTCTACTAAAAATACAAAATTAGCCAGGCGTGGTGGTGCATGCCTGTAATCCCAGCTACTCAGGAGGCTGAGGCAAGAGAACTGCTTGAACTCAGGAGGTGGAGGGTGTGAGATCATGCCATTGCACTCCATCCTGGGCAACAAGTGCAAAACTTGGTCTCAAAAAAAAAAAAAAAGAATTTAAATTATTTTATCATTTTATTTCTTTAAAAATAAATAAAGCCAGGGTTTTAATCAGAAGTGCTATTTTTGTGATCATGCCAGAGAATAGGTCTTTCTTTCATGGTTTGCCGTCCATTAACTGCAGCTGGCAATTTAACCTTCACCTACCAGAGTATGTTTGAAAACCCAGATGCATATAATAAATAACTCCACAGATGTTCTAAGAAACAAAATTCTGTTTTAGGATTTTAAAGAATGAGGCAAAACAAAAACACCCTTGATGAAGGACTAGCTATACCATCTGACATAGACCAAGTCTTTTTTCTTTTTTGAGATGAGATCTTGCTCTGTTGCCCAGGCTGGAGTGCATTGGTATGATCACAGTTCACTGTAGCCTCAAACTTTCAGGCACAAGCAATCCTCCCACCTCAGCCTCCTGAGTAGCTGGGACTACAGGACAGGAACACATCACCACACCTAACTGTAAAAATCTCTTGTAGAGACAGGGTCTTGCCACCTTGCCTAGGCTGGTCTTGAACTCCTGGTCTCAAGCAACCCTCCTGCCTCAGCCTCCCAAAGTGTTGGGATTACAGGTATGAGCAACAGCACCTGCCCTCAAGCCTTTACTTAGTAAAGAAGTCAATAATGTGATGAGTGGGTTTGATAGTTTTGATCCATTAGGGCAAGGGTATCCAATCTTTTGGCTTTCCTGGGTCACACTGCAAGAATAATAGTCTTGAGCCACACATAAAATATACTAACAATAGCTGATGAGCTTTAAAAAAATTGCAAAAAAATCTCATAATGTTTTAAGAAAGTTTACAAATTTGTGTTGGGCTGCATTCAAAGCTGTTGTGAGCTGTATGCAGCCTACGAGACATGGGTTTGGCAAGCCTGCATTAGGAGGCAGTTCAGTCTCTTGATTCCTCCAATCCTAACCTAACCTCAATACAAACCCTTGGGGCCAGGCACAGGTAGCTCTTGCTTGTAATCCCAGCACTTTGGGAGGCTGAGGCAGGTGGATCAATTGGGGTCAGGAGTTCGAGACCAGTCTGACTAACATGGTGAAACTGTATTTACTAAAAACACAAAAATTAGCCAGGCTTGGTGGTGCGCACCTATAAACCCAGCTGCTCAGGAAGCTCAGGCAGGAGAATCACTTTAACCCAGGAGGCAGAGGTTGCAGTGAGCCGAGACAGCACTACTGCATTCCAGCCTGGGTGACAGAATGAGACTGCATCTCAAAACAAACAAACAAACAAACAAAACCCACACCCTTGTCCCCTACCCCACGTCCTAGAAACCTATCAGAACAAGCTTGAAATTATTTGCTTGCAACATGACCAAACTTGCCAACAGCATTTTTTTCTTTTTTTTTCTCTTTGAGATGGAATTTCACTCTTGTTGCTAAAGCTGGAGTGCAATGGCACAATCTCGGCTCACTGCAACCTCTGTCTCCCAGGTTCAAGTGATTCCCTTGCCTCAGCTTCCTGAGTAGCTGCGGTTACAGGCATGTGTCACCATGCCCAGCTAATTTTGTATTTTTAGTAAAGATGGGGTTTCTCCATGTTGGTCAGATTGGTCTCAAACTCTCGACCTCAGGTGATTCGCCCGCCTTGGCCTTCCACAGTGCTGGGATTTCAGGGGTGATACACCATGCCCAGTGAGCCAACAGTATTTCAAACCACAAACCACTCATCCCCACTTATCTGTATTTTAGTCATCAAACAGGCCAGATTCCCTTATGTTCTCTGCAGTCCTCGTTCTGTGCTCCCATGAATGTACTGCCCATTAGGGTTACCTCCTTACTGGCATCTCTACTCATCTCCCCATTAGCAGTTTTCTCTCTCCTTTGGGAACTTGGGGATTTTCTTTGTTACTTTCTTACAGCACTCTTCTTGCACGGTCTGGTATTTCTTCCTGCCTGTCTAATCCTGCTCACAGCTCTAGAAGGCAGGGGTGATTCTGGGGATTTCCTTCACTGCACAGCACATGCCTCACATATGAAAGTTCTTCAATAAACGTTTGCTGCATAAATAAATGAAAAGTTCCTTGCTTTGTTCAGAGTATTAGGATATGCGGTTTGGTGATTTGCCTGAAGTTTACTCGAAAGGACTGTGGCCTCCATTTATCAAAAGGAGACTGATCCAGAGAGAGGAGGTGCATCTATATCTATAAAGGCGCCTTCATCCTCCCCAGATCTCTCCTCCAAAATGGGTATTTGGCTTATCCCTCAGAAGGCTGTATAGGTTTAGCAAACATCCCATGTAAACACATGTAAACATTCTTGCTGGATCCCTTTAGAAGGACCAGCACAATACATGCATTCATCATAGTACAAGGTGATAATGGCAATGGGAAGAGCCTAATTTGGAAACCTGAGGTTTGTGGTGGTTCACTCAAGTGGTCACACAGCAATTCAGTAAAAGTCACCCCCATTGGTGGGTAAGGAATACTTTATAGAAGACCCAAAATTATAAGACACTCTGTTTTCTCTTTTTTTTTTTTTTTTTTTTTTTTTTTTTTTGAGCCAGTTTCACTTTGTTGCCCAGGCTGGAGTGCAGTGGGGCAATCTTGGCTCACCGCAACCTCTGTGTCCCCGGTTCAAGCAAATCTACCTCAGCTTCCTGAGTAGCTGGGATTACAGGCATGCATCACCACACCTGGCTAATTTTTTATTTTTAGTAGAGACAGGGTTTCAACATGTTGGTCAGGCTGGTCTCAAACTCCTGACCTCAGGTAATCCGCCAGTCTCGGTCTCCCAAAGTGGTGGGATTATAGGCATGAGCCATGGCGCCGGGCCTCTCTGACTTTATACTGACATGAAAATATCTCATATCATTTATTAGTGCAAATAATTTTAGTGTTTTTCTTTTTTCTTTTTTTTGAGACAAAGTCTGGCTCTTGTCACCCAGGCTGGAGTGCAATGGTGTGATCTTGGCTAACTGCAACCTCTGCCTCCCGGGTTCAAGCGATTCTCTTGCCTCAGTCTCCCGAGTAGCTGGGATAACAGGTACCTGCCACCATGCCTGACAAATTTTTGTATTTTAGTAGAGAAGGGGTTTCACCATGTTGGCCAGGCTGGTCTCAAACTCCTGACTTCAGGTGATCTGCCCGCCTCGGCCTCCCAAAATGCTGGACAGGCATGAACTACCACCTCGGCCTTATTTTAGTTTTTTTTTTTCTATATACTCTTTAGGATAAAATCAGTTAATGGTAAAACAACAAAACAAACAGTGGGTAAATACACAAAAAAGGTATTTACTTACCAATTACTTGCAGAAATTCTGTGTTGCTGATTTGTGAGTCACTGATGCTAAAGGTTTCCTCTTGTCTTACCTCTCCCAGCAAAAATCCTTCCTAAAAGTAATAAAAGAAAATAGTTGTAGACTAAAAATAAAAATGACTTTTACTGAAATTAAGAGGAACTGAGGTCATACAAACTTATAGCGATTTTCACAATAATCCAAACAAGCTTCCCATGTGAACCACTGTTCTATAAACCAACAAATAAAGCAATCTGAGCCATATCTATTAATTGGATTGTTCCAAAAAAGGATTCTATAACAAGATAAAATATTATTTTAATCCCTTCAACTCTTCCCTGTCTTTTGAAAAGTTAATTTCATCACCTAAATCTTAAGTATCATAACCAATGTTAAAAAACTCAGGAAGTAGAAACATTTCAAAGTTGTTTTCTTGAAATCACATACAATGTATTTCATTGTCATAAAAACGTTGCTGATGATGAAAAGATAAAGCTAACATAATGACAAGTAAATGCTTTTATACAGGCTGGCATAGAAAATTAGGATTTTAGCAAAACAATTAAATTTCCTATCATCCACATGAACATTTTTATTTAATAAATGCAGAGGTTAACTGATTTACAGTTTTGGAGGGCATTTACCACCACTGTTGATTCTAGATTACTGGCTTATTACCGACTCTTTGTGTACTTGCAACCATGTTCTGCACAAGCACAGCTGGGAGAAGACATACTCTAAATCCTAAAGTAACTTTCCTGTACAGAGGGTGAACTGAGAAGCTGTCCTGGAATCTCTCTGCCCAGACAGCCCAGGGCTTCCTCCTTTCCTGCATTCAGGTCTTTACTCAAATGGCACCCTATCAGAGAAGCCTTGCCCGATCAACTTCATGGAAATAGCATCTGCCCACTTTACCTTACAGTCTTTATCTTCTTAGTCTTCTCACTATCCATCATATTATATATTTATAAATAAATGCATTTATTATCCCTTGCCAGAATGTAAAGTCCATGAGAGCAGGGACTTTGTGCTTGTTCACTGCTCTGTCTCAGCACCCAGCACAATGCCTAACACTTAGTAGGTGCCTCGCTAACACTGGTTGAATAAATTTGTTGAAACAATGCCTTTGTACTATATATCCTTCTATTCTAAGTTCACCCTTCAAATCAATTAATGAAATTTCCTAGTTTAAAAACATTTCCAGTTTAGTGAGAAGCTATAGGAGGGGAA
>NW_016107550.1:441279-458880 GCF_001604975.1 Cebus imitator
ATATATATATATATATATATACACACACACACACACACACACACACACACATATGAAATATATATATTCCTTTAAAAAAAAGCTTTCTCAGATCCAAAGGAGTGTCCATGACTGCTAATTTAAGAAACATTGGCTAAATAAGCTTGTTTTACTCTATGAAAATCTTTCAGTTATGAATTCTCACCACAAAAGCAGCTTTGTCTTGTCACAAGCAAAAGACAAACAAAATAAGAAACTCCACTTTCAAAAAATCAAAGTGAAAAAATAATTTCATATTCACACAGAACTTTAGACCTTAAGAATATAGCTGGATTTGGATTCCTAGTGTTCTATGGTATTGGGTTGCCGGATTTAGCAAAAAAGATACAAGACACCAAAATTTTATTTTCAGATAAATAATTATTTTGTAAGTTTTGGGATAACTTATACTATAAATTAATTGCTATTTATCCAAAATTCAAATTTAACTGAGTGTCCTGTATTTCATCTGGTAATCCTACAACAGTCTTCCGTTTGAGGAATAATGATATAAATCGACAGTGACATCAAGAAATTCTAGGTCAGATGAGGTGGCTCATGCCTGTAATCTCAACACTTTAAGAGGCCAAAGAGGGAAGATCGCTTGAGGCCAGGTTTGAGACCAGCCTGGGCAACATAGTGAAACCTTGTCTGTAGCTTTTTTTTTAAAAAAAGGACATTCTGCGGCTGGGCACAGCGGCTCATGCCTGCAATTCCAGCACTTCGGGAGGCCGAGGTGGGTGGATCACCTGAGGTCAGGAGTTCGAGACCAGGCTGACCAACATGGAGAAACCCTGTCTCTACTAAAAAATACAAAAAATTAGCTGGGCGTGGTGGCACATGCTTGTAATCCCAGCTACTCAGGAGGCTGAGGCAGGAGAATTGCTTGAAACCGGGAGGTGGAGGTTGTGGTGAGCTGAGATCACACCATTGTACTCCAGCCTGGGCAACAAGAGTGAAACTCTGTCTCAAAAAATAAAATAAAATAAAAACAAATAGGGATATTCGAAAGCCAAGTACAAGAGGAAGGTTTAGACATACACTGGTCTGGATTATCTGAATCACTATTACTTTATAATAGGAGTTAGCAAACTGTGGCATGGGGACTAATTCCAGCCTAATGCTTATTAATGTACAACCTGTAAGCTAACAGTGGTTCCTATGTTTTTATTTTATTTTTATTATTATTTTTTGAGACGAAGTTTCGCTCTTGTTGCCCAGGCTGGAGTGCAATGGCATGATCTCAGTTCACTGCAACCCCCACCTCCCAGGTTCAAGCGATTCTCCTGCCACAGTCTCCCGAGTATCTGGGATTACAGGCTTGTGCCACCGTGCCCAGCTAATTTTGTATTTATAGCAGAGGTGGGGTTTCTCCATGTTGGACAGGCTGGACTCGGACTCTCAGCCTCAGGTGCTCTGCCTGCCTCAGTCTCCCAAAGTGCTGGGATTACAGGCATGAGCTACCACGCCTGGCCAAGAATACAGTCTCCTTGAATCCTTTACTGTCTATAGCTGCTTTCTGCTAATAACAGCAGAGTTGAATAGTTGCTATAGAGACCATATGGCATACAACGCCCACAGAGTTTACTATCTGGCCCTGTACAGAAAAGTATGCTAGCCCCAGGTCTACAGATGAGTGGTCTTAAATTAATTTCTTGCCTGGACAAAATAAGCATGTACTGCAAAAGTAAATTGTTGCTTCTTCAACCTTAAAATTGAATTTATTTTCAAGGATTCCACATCTATAATTGTGGCAAAGTTATTATCAACAAATATGGATGGTCATACAAAACACAGTTGCCAACTATTGGCATTGGTGAAAATTTCTATGAAGTCTAGTACCACACCTTGCACAGAGTAGATATTAAGGGAATATCTCTTGAATTAATTGTTTTCAACAAGTAGCTGCTTGTTCTTACAGTAATCTTGTCACACAAATAAACTGTGATTATAACCAGGCATTCTAAGAAATAGGGTAAAGGACCCATATTTAATAGTCCATAGACACTAAAACCCTTACATATGGAACTATATTACATTATTAAATAGCTGGCTGTAATATCCTAGGCCATAGTGTTCAAGGCTGCCTCTGGAAAAACCCATGCTGTATATATTCCTATTCCTGTCATTAAGTTCTACCATCAACACTGAAGAGATGAAAGGTACAATAATTTAATTGCATTCAGTTTACTAACGGAATCACCTCTCTGTGAAATCAGTTTTTATTAACGGAAGCTAAGATTGCTGACATCAAACCAAATGCAGTTCCTCCTTCTGCAGTGTACCATTTTGCTTCGTAATGACAACCAAAAGCCCCACACATAGGTTTAATGAGTTTGAATCATTCACTGTTAACATCACTTAAAATAATCCCCAATTTGGTGGCCAGATTTTATACTTCCTTTAAGAGAGAAGTGATCTAGTTTCACAATGCATTGCTAATCAGAGGCCAATGACGTTAAAAGACAACTTGTAAAATAAAGACACTGAAACAGAGAGGATCTGCTCCTGCTACGGGCTCCAAAGCCTATGCATTTCCGTTCACTCACTCGGGGGCCTGTCACTTCCCTATTTCACTGTGACTAGTCCCGTGCTCTGAGAACTCTGGCCAAAGAACTAAACACGCAACTTCAAGGAAATACAAATAGACCCTGCACCTAAAAGCTCTTATTTACATTCTCCATTTTGCATCGGGGCGAAGAAAACACACAACCGTGTCTAACAAGTATGAATAGTGACAGCCATGGTTTCACTCGTAGCACCCCCACGACAACCTGTGAGATCGGCGGGCGGGGCTGAGTACCTCGCCTCCTGGACTAAACGCCCGGCCTCTAGATTCCTTCCCGACCCCGTACGCCCCTCGTTAAGTCTAGAAGCCTGACTCTCAGGGAGGGGCAGGCGCTCGGTTTACACCTAGCGACTCCTGACACTGCAGGAGGCCAAGCGGGGCAGCTTCGCTGCACAGGAGACGGCTGTCCCGGGACGGCTGAGCGGCGGAGAGCGCGAAGCGAAGGGGCCAGTCCCGGGGACGAAGGAGCCCCCAGAGGCAAGAGCTCACCGGGGGCGGGAGCCGCCCGGGTCACCAGCTCCTCCGGCCGGCCCTGGTGCCCAGAGGGCGAGCCGCATGCGGTCCCAGCTTGGCCGCGAGCGCCGGTCTGAGACAGAGGCTGAAAGCCCCCAGCGGCTGCGGCAGGGGGCCCGGCACCTACGTGGTCCGCGTTGCTGTTGGCGCTGTGGAAACACACAGCACTGAAGGTGTAGCCCGAAATGGACGCCGCCATGATGGAAATCTTCAGCTCCCCCATCATGCCCCGCGGAGGGCACACGGGCTTCCGGCCGACCCGACCCCTCGGCATCATGGGAAATGGAGTCTGCAGCTGGCAGCCGCTGAGAGCCCTGAGCGCCCCCTAGTCCTGAGGGCTGAAGAACGGCGGTTTTCGCGAGCGGAAGGACCCAGGCACTGTATCCTCCACAGGGGTGTCGCTCCTTACACGCCTCAGACAGCGGTTGATCGTTCCCTAAACAGTTCTTTCCCTTTGCAAATGAAACTCTTAGTACTAAAAGCCAACATTCAGGCCCGGCGCGGTGGCTCACGCCTGTAATCCCAGTACTTTGGGAGGCCGAGGAGGGCGGATCACGAGGTCAGGAGATAGAGATCCTGGCTAACAAGGTGAAACCCCGTCTCTACCAAAAATACAAAAAATTAGCCCAGCGTGGCGGTACGCGCCTGTAGTTCCAGCTACTCGGGAGGCTGAGGCAGTAGAATTGCTTGAACCTGGGAGGTGGAGGTTGCAATGAGCCGAGATCGCACCACTGCACTCCAGCCTGGGTGACAGAGCCAGGTTCCATCTCAAAAAAAAAAAAGCAAACAGGCTCACGCCTGTACCCAGCACTTTAGGAGGCCAAGGCAGGAGTTCAAGACCAGCCTGGCCAACATGGTGAGACCCTCCCCCCAACCCATGTTGGAAGCCCTGCTCTTGCTCTTGGGAAGGGGACCTCCTGTGAGGGGCTCAGACCTCCCAGGGAACTTCCCTGTGTCCAGCCCAGAGCAACTCCCTCCAAAGGTGACCTTAGGTGTGTGGCTCAGGGCAGGTGCGTCCTGCTGAATGAGAGGCCGATTGCTCGGGCAGCAAGGTTTTCCTTGTGAAAGGACGGCTTTCTGCTTCACCTAACTGTACTTGTGAGTACCTGCCCAGTCCACGTGGCCACAGCCAGGGAGACTGAGTCAGCACCGAAGGCCATCCTGGAGCTGTATTTAACTTGTGAAATGGTACAGGCAAAGGAAGGTGGTGAGGTCCTGGGGAAGGAGCCTCAGGAGGCTGAGGCATGAGACTTGCTTGAACCCAGGAGGCAGAGGTTGCCATGTGCCAAGATTGTGCCACTGCACTCTGGCCCTGTCTCAAAAAAAAAGCCAACATTTACTGCACTCAAGGATGAAAGGAGGGAGATAATTTGGGCAAACAAACAGTTTGGTATAGTAGTGACATAATGTGGTAACAGATAACACGACTGCTCTGGTTGCAGAGTTTGGTGGTTCAAGGCACCATCATCTCTCTCTGTCAGATTTTTGTAACCTCTAAGTCAGGGAGTTTGAACTGGTGGCAGTTTTGGCCCCCAAAAGGCATGTGGCGATATTTGGAAACATCATCAGATATCATAATTTGGAGTCAGGTGCCACTGGCATCTGGTGGGTGGGTAGAGGCCAGCGAAATGGCTAAACATCTTACAGCACACAGGGACAGGCCCACAACGAAGAAGGATCCGTGGTGACAAGAGTGAGAAATCTCGTGTTCCTGCTTCAGCTTTTAATCCCCTCCTTGCCAAATCTAAGCTCCACACAGCAAAACGGTCCACATTTAAATGTAAAAATTAAACCATGTTGTTTCTTGGCCAAACACCAAGTCTTGCCAAGACCTGGCCCCTTTTACTTGCCTGATTTCAGTATCTGCTACTGCCCCCTTTGTTTACTGAGGTTTAACTACATTAGTCTTTTTTCTGCTTCCTGGACACCCCTAGCTCATTCTACCTCAGGGCCTTTGCGCTTGCTGTTTTCTTTGCCTGGGATGCTCTTCTCCCAGGCAATGGCATGGTTTACTATTTCTGCCCTAGATGCTTTGATGTGCTACCCAGACCTCCTGTCAGCCTTGCAGGATTGATTGATTCCTGCAGGTCTGCTCTCTCCTGTAATTATCCCTAGTGTAGAGAGCTTCATGGCCTAAGGCCACTCCTCCCTTCCTGGGCATCCAGCATTGAATGCCTGTTCAAGGTAGAGGAATAAATAGGAGGGTTAGGAGGGATTTGCAGAAGTTCTGTTATAGTGGTACCTCAGTGCAGCTACTTCATTCATCCAATCCTGCTTCTTTTTCTTCCCCAACAGATCATGATCCTCAAAATACTTCCTAATCAACTTCCTCCCTGTTCATCTCAGTCTCAGACTTTGCTCCCTAGGAACAAAACCTATGAGAACCTCTTTTAGGTTTTCCCTCAGGGGAAGTCCTCAGTGCTGCCGCCCCCTCAGGGAGTCCTTTCCTGGTACCCTATCAAGGACTGCAGCCTTCACTCCATGTTCTCAATATGACTTCCCTGTTGTACTTTTCCCTTTACCACTTATCATCTAGCAGCATCTCTATGTTATTCATATTCTGTTACTCATGTTCTGAACTTCATGAAGACAGGGATTCTTCTTTTTTTTATTTTTATTTTTAGATGTGGGGTCTTGGTCCACCAATAGCTCACTGCAGTCTCAAACTCCTGGACTCTAGTGATCGTCCTCCTCAGCCTCCTGAGTAGCTGGGATTATAAACGTGAGACACCAGGCCGGGCGCGGTGGCTCACACTTGTAATCCCAACATTTTAGGAGGCTGAGGCAGGCGGATCACCAGATCAGGAGATTGAGACCATCCTGGCCAACATGGTGAAACCCCATCTCTACTAAAAATACAAAAAAAAAATTAGACAGGTGTGGTGGTGTGTGCCTGTAGTCCCAGCTACTCGGGAGCCTGAGGCAGGAGAATTGCTTGAAACTGGAAAACGGAAGTTGCAGTGAGCTGGGATCACGCCACTGTACTCCAGCCTGGCGATAGAGCGAGACTCTGTCTCAAAAAAATAAAATAAAATAAAATAAAATAAATGTGAGACACCACATCTGGCAAAGACAGGGATTCCTGCTTATTTACTGTTGCATCTTCATCACCTAGAATAATGGCTGGCATGTAAATATTGCCCAATATATGACTGTTGAATGAATAGTGCATGAAAAAGTGGGAGGGTCCCAGGGAAGATAATTGTGTTTGATCAGCAGCATGCTAGAGGGGGATGGAGACAGAAGCAGCTGATAAAAGGTGTAGGCTTGCTAATAAGGAGGTGCCTAGGTTTGCTCACTGAAGAAACAATTTGGGATGTAGGAGATGAGAGAGGAAGGAGACGCAGATGAACTGGGCAAATTTAGGGGGTAAAGGAGAAAGAGAATGAGAAGACGAGATGAGTGGTTGCAGTGAGATTCTGGACTTTGGGCACAGAGAGAGGAAGACAAAGAATTTTTAGGCTCTGACCAGGCTTGGTGGCTCACACCTGTAAGCCCAGCAATTTGGGAGGTCGAGGCAGGTGGATTGCTTGAGCCCAGGAGTTTGAGATCAGCCTGGGCAACATAGTGAGAACACCAGCTCTACAAAAAACATTTAAAAAGTTAGCTGGGCATGGTGGTGGGTGCCTGTAACCCCAGCTACTTGGGAGGCTGAGGTGGAAAGATTGCTTGAGCCCAGGAGGTCGAGGCTGCAGTGAGTTAACTGATCATGCCACTGGGCTGGGCACAGTGGCTCATGCCTGTAATCCCAGCACTTTGGGAGGCAGAGGCAGGCGGATCATTTGAGATCAGGAGTTCAAGACCAGCCTGCCAACATGGTGAAATCCCGTCTCTACTAAAAATACAAAAAAAAATGAATTGAGTGTGGTGGCAGGCGCCTATAATCCCAGCTACACTGGAGCTGAGGTAGGATAATTGCTTGAACTCAGGAGGCGGAGGTTGCAGCGAGCTGAGATCATGCCATTGCACTCCAGCCTGGGCGACAGAGTGAGACCCTGTCTCAAACAAACAAACAAAAGAAAATCTTCAGCAAAACACCTATAGTGATACAGCATACTCATGTAGTGATTATGCTTGAAAACTTTATGGTAGATTGCTTGGGTGCCAATCTCAGCTCCAGAATTTACTGTAACCTTGAGCAACTTCTATGTGCCCTAGTTAGCTCATCTGTAAAATGAGGCTAATACTCTTATCTACCTCCTGTGGCTATCTTTAGGAGTAACTGAAATAATACATTGGATGCACTGAACACAGTTCTTGGCACACAGTGACAGTTGTATGATTGCTAGCCATCATTTCTATTATCATGAATTAGTTTAAAAGATAAGAGATCTAGGCCAGGTGCAGTGGCTCATGCCTGTAATCCCAGCACTTTGGGAGGTCAAGGTGGGTGGTTCACCTGAGGTCAGGAGTTCGAGATCAGCCTGACCAATACGGACAAACCCTGGCTCTACTAAAAATAGAAAATTAGCTGGGTGTGGTGGAGCATGCCTGTAATCCCAGCTACTCAGGAGACTGAGGCAGGAGAATTGCTTGAACCGAGGAGGCAGAGGTTGCCGTGAGCCAAGATTGCGCCATTGCACTCCAGCCTGGGCAACAAGGGTGAATGAAACTCCATCTCTGAAAAAAAAAAAAGAAAAAAGAAAAAGAGCAGGAGGTGGGCTGGGCATAGTGGCTCATGCTTGTAATCCCAGCACTTTGGGAGGCCAAGGCAGGAGGACTGCTTGAGTTCAGGAGCTTGAGACCAGTTTGGGCAATGTTGTGAAACCCTGTCTCTACAAAAAATTAGCTGAGCACGGTGGCACAGGCCTGTGATTCCAGCTATTTGGGAGCCTGAGTTGGAAGGATCACTCCAGTCTGGGAAATTGAGGCTGCAGTGAGTTATGATTGCACCACTGTACTCCAGCCTGGATGACAGAGCAAAAAAAGCCGGAGGTGGTGGGAAAGCAAGGAGGGGTTTTCAAGTGGGATGTGCTCAGAGGTGTTGATTGCTGTGGAAAGTCAAGAAGGAGGGTAAAAGCCTGGAATGTGACCCTTGGTTTGCCAACTGAGAATTGTCTTGAGAACTCTTTGAAGCACAATTTCTGAGGTGTTGCAGTAATGGGGTGCCAGGCTGCAGGGAAGGGAAGAGGGAGGAGACAGGCAGCCACCTGACTGCAGACTCCCTCTGTCTCAGGTAATGGGCACTCAGTGAAGGGACTGTGTTTTTTTTTTTTTTTTTTTTTTTTTTTTTTTTTTTGAGATGGAGTCTTACTCTGTTGCCAAGGCTGGAGTGAAGTGGCATGATCTTGGCTCACTGCAACCTCCTCCTCCCGGGTCCTGGTTCAAGCAATTCTCCTACCTCAGCCTCCTAAGTAGCTAGGATTACAAGCATGAGCCACCATGCCCAGTTAATTTTTGTATTTTTTAGTAGAGATGGGGTTTCACCACGTTGGCCAGTCTGGTCTTGAACTCCTGACCTCGTGATCTGCCCGCCTTAGCCTCCCAAAGTGCTGGGATTACAGGCGTGAGCCACTGCGCCCGGCCAGGGACTGTGATTCTTGGCACATACTTGGTTCTCCCTAGTGATGGGCGGCTCTGCTCAGAATGAGCTTCTGTACCCTCAACCAAAAATCCTGTTGCCCTGGGTGATCAGAGGTGGTACCCACAGCCTTCAGGACTAAACAGCCACAATAATCCTGCCTGGAGCCAGAGAATGAACTCTATATAAACCGTGGGGTTTTCTGGGGCTCCAAACCAACAACTGTTTATAGCTTTTATCATACAGCAAAAATATCTTAAGTATTGGCAAGACACCAGGTTGAAGGCAGGCTTATCTTTCATGAGTGCTTCTTAATTAGAACCTAAAACTCTTTTTTTTTTTTTTTTTTTTTGAGATGGAATTTTGGTCTTGTCACCCAGGCTAAAGTTCAGTAGCACAGTATTGGCTTTCTTCAACCTCCGCCTCCCGGGTTCAAGCGATTCTCATACCTCAGCCTCCAGGAGTAGCTGGGATTATAGGTGCGAGCCACCAAACCCGACTATTTTTGTATTTTTAGTAGAGATGGGGTTTCACCATGTTGGCCAGGCTGGTCTCGAATTCCTGACCTCAACTGATCTGCCCACCTGGGCCTCCCAAAGTGCTGAGATTCAGGCATGAGCCACCACACCTGGCCTAGAACCTAAAACTTTAAAGGCTCACTGACCCCCACTCAAGCTTGCTTTATCTAGCATTTGGAACCTAGAAAAGATCAAAGCAACCACTCGTCCAGGGCAGCACTAATTGGCAGTGGCATCCAGTGGTTTTATTGCTCTGTAATAAGGTTACTTACTGTCTTTCTTGAACTTATTTATTTATTTTAGACAAAGTCTCACTCAGTGCCCAGGCTGGAGTGCAGTGGTGCAGTCTTGGCTCACTGCAACCTTCGCCCCTCTGGTTCAAGCAATTCTCATGCCTCAACCTCCTGAGTAGCTGGGATTACAGGTGACCACCACCATGCATGGCTAATTTTTGTCTTTTTAGTGGAGATAGGATTTTCATGTTGGCTAGGCTGGTCTCGAACTCCTGACCTCAAGTGATCTGCCTGCCTTGTCCTCCCAAAGGGCTGGGATTACAGGTGTGAGCCATGGCGCCAGATCTTTTCTTTAACCACTATGCACATGGCTTCCCATCTGTCTTTTACCTTATCCTGTCACTCTGCCTGAAGATCTCAGAACACCATGTATAGGAGATGCGCATCTGAGGATTTCTGATGCTGTTTATCTTTAGGGACTTGTTACTGGGCTTCTGTCTGCCACGACAACAGAAATGTGCCTAGTAAACAATTCCTTTTTGTTGGAAGGCAGTCTTGCCAGGGGCCTTTGAGGGCCTTGCCTAGTATATTAGCCCAACAGCATTTCTTTTCTTTTTTCTTTTATTGCTCTGTAATAACGTTACTTACTTTCTTTCTTGGATTTATTTATTTATTTATTTATTTATTTTAGACAAAGTCTTGCTCTTGCTTAGGTTGTAGTGCAGTGGCTGTGATCTTGGCTGACTGCAACCCCCGCCTCCTGGGTTCAAGCGAGTCTCCTGCCTCAGCCTCTCGATAGCTGGGATTACAGGCGCGAGCCACCACGCCCGTCTATTTTTTCTTTTTTTTTGGTACTTTTAGTAGAGACAGGGTTTCACTGTGTTAGCCTGGATGGTCTCGATCTCCTGACCTCTTGATCTACCTGCCTCAGCCTCCTAAAGTGCTGGGATTACAGGCGTGAGCCACCACGTCCGGCCTGGACCAGCAGTATTTCATAACTACTACAGAAAATACCCCAGACTTTTAGCCCATAAATCTCTTGTATAATTCTGCAGATCTACCAATGGCAGACCGAGAGGCAGATGCAATCTCCGGTTCGCGATTTGGGGAGTAGTCTTTGAAATAGTCACCGTCTAGCTCTGGCATGCTACAGGGAGGAAACGCGCAGAGCTTAAGACTTAGACAAGGCCAGGTGCCTGGGTCGAGGCAGAACTGAGGCTTTTCCAGGCGTCTTCTCGCTTAGCAGTCTTTCTTTTACATCACACTGATCCCCGTGTTCGGCGTATTATGGGGAGTCGCAGGGCATTCCTTTCCATGGACATAAATTCCCACGTCTACTGGTGACATCAAGTCACAAGAGGCCAGAGTGCAGTTTTCTTTTCTTTTTTTTTTCCAAGACGGACTTTCGCTCTTGCTGCCGAGGCTGGAGTGCAAGGGCGCAATCTCGGCTCACTGCAACCACCCCCTCAAGGGTTCAAGCGATTCTCCTGCTTCAGCCTCTCAAGTAGCTGGGATTACAGGCATGCACCACCACACCCGGCTAATTTTGTATTTTTAGTAGAGACAGGGTTTCTCCATGTTGGCCAGGCTGGTCTCGAACTCCTGACCTCAGATGATCCGCCTGCCTCGGACGCCCAAAGTGCTGGGATTACAAGAGTGAGCCACCACGCCCGGCTCGGAATGCAGTTTTCAAGTCAAGACTCCAGCCAGAAACGAAGTTGGCCTCTTCCGGAGGAGCCAAATAACTGGATGGACACTCCCACCTGCTTCGCAGACTGGCGCACACGGTGGAGAGGTGAGGGGCTTTCTGCGTTTGGGTAGAGTGGCGTCGGCTTTAAGTGTCCACGGTAGGGCAGTAACTCTAATGGTCCCTGGCAGTCCCCAAATATAGTCGCCCTTGGACCTTGACGAAGGGGGTGTCACCAACCCTGGGGGGAAAGCGCAAGGTCAGCGGCAGCGCCAGGAGCCGGCGACAGTGCGGAGGGAGTAGCGTCACCGGCCCAGCCCCGGAGCGGGCCCTGGAGCAGTCGAGAAGGCGGCCTCCTGCCGCCTAGAGGCGCCGGCCCGTTCGTGCGCTCTGCCTGTGCCTCGTCTCTATGGCGGCCCCAACGGCCGTCCAGGACGTGGAGCGGGATGAGCGCGGGCGCTGACGGCAGCGGTGGCCCTGCGGTGGCGGCGCGGTCGGGCGAGGGCAGTCCCGGGGAGGACGGTTTCGTTCCGTCGGCGCTGGGGACGCGCGAGCAGTGAGTGTGACGCAGGGCAGGGCAGGGTGAGCCGTGCTGCCCTGCCTGGGCCCCGAGAAGGGGACGGCGGGGTGGATACCCGGGGCACGGGGACCAGGAGACCCTCGGGGGCGTGACGCGAGCAGGGCCGCCTTGCGGGAGGCTCGGGGATTTGAAAGGGTGGAATACCTTGGGGTCACCATGCGCGGTTAACCGACATTTCAAGGGATTGGAGCCCAACGGGCTTGTGGGTGGGGGACAGGCTTTGAAGCTCTCGCGGAGGCCTTTTGGGAGTCTCGAACCCGAGGGCCAGGCTTGGGGGAAACGGGGAGAGGGCGAGGCTGGCGAATAGGGCTAGTCGGCGAGAGTGGGAGACCGAGGGAGAAGTGCCGGGCCTGGGAGTCGAAAAGGCTCAGGGCAGGAGGGAGCTGGAAGGGGTGGGAATAACGGATGATCCAAATGGGGAGCGAGGAGATAATGGGGCATCTTGGGGTGAGAGAAAGCGATCTGACCTAAAACAGACGCTCAGGATTATTAAATGAATTAATGGATGGATGAGTGGATGAATGACTGCAGAGAACAGTTAGGGAGAGGTAAGTTGTAGCGATGAGAAGGAGCAGGGATTCTAGAGAATCATTGTAGGAAAAGAGAAGGCAAATTAAAAGGAATCAGAGGGCCAGGCACGGTGGCTCACGCCTGTAATCCCAGCACTTTGGGAGGCCGAGGCAGGGGGATCACGAGGTGAGGAGATTGAGACCATTCTGACCAACAAGGTGAAACTCCGTCTCTACTAAAAATACAAAAATTAGCCAGGTGTGGTGGCGCACGCCTGGAACCCCAGCTACTCAGGAGGCTAAGGCAAGAGAATCGCTTGAACTCAGCTGGTGGAGGTTGCAGTGAGCCGATACTGTGGCGCTGCACACTCCGGCCTGGTGACAGAGCGAGACTCTGTCTCAAAAAAGAAAGAAAAGAAAAAGAAGAGAAGAGAAAAGGAAAGGATTCAGAGAAAATTTAAACAGAGGGCTAGAAGACTGGAATAGGCAGAGGCAGATAGCACAGGAAAGAGACTGTGTGCCTGCACGCTTGAGACCAGATGTACTTGTTTCATCAAATTTTGGACTTGGGTCAGGGACTTAGGGATACATGGACAAATGTCTCTGTATTTTTTTTAGGCTAAAACTTATTGTTGTGCATCAGATATTGTCCTAAATGCTTTAGATGTACAGTATAAACGTATTTTGCTTGCCCACGTATTAAATTCTTTTACCTCAAGGATGTTAAAAGATTTAACTATGTGTACTTATTAGTAACACTAGTGATGCTTTAAACCCCTGTCATAAATAGTTCTGTAATGTATTAGATACATACATTTAATTCATAATACAGTTTAATTCAAGAGTCTCACTTTGCATTTCATTATTTACATAGTTGGGATGCTGTCTATGAGAGAGAACTGCGAACTTTCCAAGAATATGGAGATACAGGTGAAATCTGGTGAGTTAGGAAAAGGATCAAGTTATAATCTAGAAGATTGTATGTATATGTGTGTGTTTAAAAAAATATGTGTAGCTGGGCGTGGTGGCTCACGCGTGTAATCCAAGCACTTTGGAGGCCAAGGCAGGTGGATCACCTGAGGTCGGGAGTTAAAGACCAGCCTGACCAACACGGTGAAACCCCGTCTTAAAAAAAAAAAAAAATGTATATTCACTAGGGGAGGGACAGTGGGGAGTGGGGAATTGGGGAGGGATACCATGGGGAGAAATGCCAGATATAGGTGATGGGGAGGAAGGCAGCAAACCACACTGCCATGTGTGTACCTATGCAACAATCTTGCATGTTCTTCACATGTACCCCAAAACCTAAAATGCTATTAAAAAAAAGTGTATATTCAAGTGCTTATACCCAAAGAAAGACAGCCTAAAAATCCTGGGAACCCTGGATTAAGTCTTGCTTTAGTGGGTAGATTTAAAGTCTGTCTCTTCTTTCTTTTATTTAAATTTTTTATTTTTTTTGCTGTTTTTAGAGAGGGTATCTTTCTGTCATCCAGGCTGGAGAACAGTGGCATGATCATCATAGCTCACTACAACCTGGATCTCCTAGGCCCAAGTGATCCTCTCGCTATAGCCCTCTTGGGTAGCTGGGACTATAGCTGCATGCCACCATGCCCAGCAAATTTTAAAAAATTTTTTGTAGAGACAGGGTCTCACTGTGTTGCCCAGGCTGGTCTTTGAACTCCTGGCCTCAAGCGATCCTCCCACCTTGGCCTTCCAAAGTGTTGGGAGAGTGGGTGTGAGCCCTCTTTTAATATCTCACATTTATTTATTTATTTATTTATTTATTTATTTATTTATTTATTTATTTATTTATTTTGAGACGGAGTTTCGCTCTTGTTACCCAGGCTGGAGTGCAATGGCACGATCTCGGCTCACCGCAACCTCCGCCTCCTGAGTTCAGGCAATTCTCCTGCCTCAACCTCCTGAGTAGCTGGGATTACAGACACGTGCCACCATGCCCAGCTAATTTTTTTGTAGTTTTAGTAGAGACGGGGTTTCACCATGTTGACCAGGATGGTCTCGATCTCTTGACCTCGTGATCCACCCTCCTCGGCCTCCCAAAGTGCTGGGATTACAGGCTTGAGCCACCGCGCCCGGCCCTATCTCACATTTATATTTGATGACAATATTTCATGCTATAGTTGTCCTTTTTCAATAAGCAATAAAATTTTGAACCACCAACATTTACAAGTATTAATGCTGATACAGAAAAACGTTAATCAGTAACATACTGACCTTGTCTATTCCTGGAGGTGGTTTCTCCTAAATTACAGTAGAGACAAAGCTTAAGCAGTCACAGATATTCTCACTTTCAAATAAGACTTTGAGCATGTGGGATAAATAGCTTAAATGGAATATAGTGGTGACCTTTGCTCTGTATCCCTCAATTATTTGACTGATGCTCTGTTTCTAACAGGTTTGGAGAAGAGAGTATGAATCGACTAATAAGGTGGATGCAGAAACGCAAGATTCCATTGGATGCTTCAGTGCTTGATATTGGAACTGGAAATGGTGTTTTCCTGGTTGAACTTGTTGGTACTTTTAGTATTTGTTTGTTAGAGACAAATTTTAAAATAAAAAATTTTAAAAGCCCAGCAATTGAGGGTATTAACTATCTAAATATGAAATAGTAAAGCTATTTACTTTGAGAAGTCACATAGTACAAAAGGGAGGCTACATGGATTGTGAGAGAGCACTAAATGAGAACCTGGGGGATCTAAGTCCTAGTCCTGATCCTTCTGGCTGTAGCCTGAACCTTGAGCAAGCTACTGAATTTTTCTAGGCTTCAGTTCTTTTCTAAGGAGTGTGACTAAGGTGATTGTGACTAAGGTGTGACACTAAGGTGTTGCTTTTGGTTTCTTGTAGCTCAAAACTCTGCACATCTGTTTATATAAAAAAAAGTTGACCTCTTGAAATTCCAGTAGGACCTACATATCTTATCTTGGGTGAGCATATGGTTGGAAAAGAGCATTTTTGTCCATGGAGTTGGGTTTTGGTACCCATTCCACTGTTATATGCCTGAACTGTGCTCTTCCTATACTGGGTGCAATGGAGGAATTATAAGACTTAGGCTTCATCCTAGATAGTTTTACAGTCTTAATTAGTACAGAAATAAACATAAGAGTTAAATTTGTTGAGTACCACATGCCAAGTGTCATGTTAAGCGTTTGCAACAAGAAAATTTGTACTTGAATTTTATTTTATTTTTTTTTTGAGATGGAGTCTTGCTCTGTCGCCCAGGCTGGAGTGCAATGGGGTGATCTCGGCTCACTGCAACCTCCACCTCTTGTGTTCAAGCGATTCTCCTGCCACAGCCTCCTGAGTAGCTGGGATTATAGGTGCCCGCCACCATGCCTGGCTAATTTTTTGTATTTTTCAGTAGAGACAGGGTTTCACCATGTTGGTCAGGCTGGTTTTGAACTCCTGACCTCAGGTGATCCATCCGCCTGGACCTCCCAAAGTGCTGGAATTACAGGCATGTGCCACCGTGCCCCATCCTGTACCTGAATTGTTTGCAGTACAATAGAGTATGGACTGACATATAGACAGTTGTGCTATCACTTGATGCATGCAGTAATATACCGAAAAGAGGATGATTAATTTTGGAATGGAGGGATAGGGAAACATTTTGGAGGAGTTAATATCCAAGTTGGGCAGAAATTTCAGAGACAGCATGGTGACCTAGTAGAGTGTAAAGAAGAAGAGGATTTCAACTGATGGAAGTATTTTCTAAAGGCATGAAGGCTGAAGCAGTATATTATGTTCTGGGCCTATGAATAACTTGATAAACTGAAATACAGAGCATATATGGAGATGGACAGAGATGAGGATTAAGTTAAAGGTAGGAACTATTTTATGCTTTGCCAGGCTTAAGAGCTTCGATTTTGCATTTAGGCTATGGAGAATTTAAAAATGTTTTTCGTAATGGAATACGGTTAGAAAAACTTGAAATAACCCTTTTTGAAACATTGAGATATAGCATATGTACATTGAAGTGCACAAACCAGAATGAATTGAATTATCAGAAAGTGAATACATCCACTTAATAATCGCTTGGTCAACATATAGAATATTACAGTACTCTAGAAATTCCCCTAGAACTCCCTAGCAATTACTATTCCCTCCTTCCTTTTTTTTTTTTTTTTTGAGGCAGAATCTTTCTTTGTCACCTGGGTAGGAGAACAGTGGTGTGATCGCGGCTCATTGCAGCCTCAACCTCTCAGACTCAAGTGATCCTCTCGCCTCATTTGTTGACCTCAAGGTCTCACTATGTTGCCCAGGCTGGCCTTCCTTCCTTTTTAAAAGTAACCACTATCTACCAATCATGAATCAAAGATGAGTTTTAAATCAGATTAATTTGCCTGTTTTTGAATGTATAAATGAAACTCATTAACTCCTGACTTCAAATCTGCCTGCCTTGGCCTCCCAGAGTGCTAGGATTATAGGTGTGAGCCACCTTGCCCAGCCAGTTTGTAGATTCCTTTAGATTTTATTCACATATAATTATGTATACTATGAATAGTGGCCATTTTGTTTTTTCTTTCCTAATCCTTTATAACTTTTCCTCTTAATTACGTTTTCTAGGACCTCCAGTAGAATGTTGAAAAGTAGTGATGATAGAAGGCATCCTTGTCTTTTTTTTCCCTTTTCAGAAAACGCTTTCAATATTTCAGTCTTAGGTGTCACGTTAGCTGTTTGTTTTGTAGATAACTTCTAACAGATTAAGGAAATTTCCTCCTATTCCTGCTTTGCTAAGAGTGGTGTTTGTGTATATGTGTATGTGTGTTTCTTTTTTTTGAGATGAAGTCTCACTCTGTCACCCAGGCTAGAGTGCAGTGATGCAGTCTTGGCTCACTGCAACGTCCGCCTCCCAGGTTCAAGCGATTCTCGTGCCTCAGCCTCCCCAGTAGCTGGGATTACAGGTGTGTGCCACCACATCCAGATAATTTTTTGTGTTTTTAGTAGAGATAGGATTTCGTTAGGTTACTCAGGCTGGTCTTGAACTTCTGAGCTCAGGTGATCTGCCCGCCTCGACCTCCCAAAGTGGTAGGATTACAGGCGTGAACCACCACACCTTGACGGTTTCTTTCTTTTTTTTTTAAAAAAATGTAGAGACAGAATCTCGCGCTGTTTCCCAGGCTGGAGTGCAGTGGTGCGATCCTAACTCCCTGCAGCCTTGAACACTTGGGCTCAAGCAGTTCTATTGCCTTGGCTTCCCAAGTAGGTGGGATTACAGGTATACAACACCACACCTGGCTGTGTGTGTGTGTTTCTTATGAACCTTGTTGTTTGTCAAATGTTTTTCCTGTTATCAAGATAATCAAGTGATTTTTCTCTTATAGTCTGTTAATGTTGATGAATTACATTAGGCCCATTTTCTATTTTTTTTTTTTTTTTTTTTTTTTTTTTTTTTGTTTGAGTCTTTGCTCTGTGGCCCAGGCTGGAGTGCAGTG
>NW_016107550.1:459919-461809 GCF_001604975.1 Cebus imitator
TTTTAGTAGAGACGGGGTTTCACCGTGTTGACCAGGATGGTCTCGATCTCTTGACCTCGTGATCCACCCGCCTCGGCCTCCCAAAGTGCTGGGATTACAGGCGTGAGCCACCGCGCCCAGCTTGGCCTGAACTTCTTAATTGAAGTGTAGTTTATGTAGAAAGCTGAGCCCAAGTGGTACAAAATGAACTCCTTGTGTTATTCACCAACCTGACCAAAAAATAAGACATTTCCAGTTCCATAGGAGCCTCCTTGTGCCCTCTCTCACTCCTTCCTTTCTAAAACTGACCACTGCTGTGATTTCTATCATCATGTAGTAGGCTGTTTTTGATATTAACTGTAGTGGTTTCTTATGGTTTTAATTTGCATTTCTCTAATGAGTAATGATGTTGAGCACCTTTTCATGTGCTTATTTGCCACCTGTATTTTTTTTTTTTTTTGAGTTAGAGTCTTGGTCTGTTGCCAGGCTGGAGTGCAGTGGCATGATGTGATCTCAGCTCATTGCAACCTCCACCTACCAGGTTCAAGCGATTCTCCTGCCTCAGCCTCCTCAGTAGCTGGTACTACAGGAGTGCACCACCACATCCAGCTAATTTTTTTTTGTATTTTTAGTAGCGATGGGGTTTTACCATGTTGGCTAGGCTGATCGAACTCCTGATCTCAGGTGAACTGCCCACCTCGGCCTCCCAAAGTGCTGGTATTACAGGCATTAGCCACCTCACCTGGCTTGAATATAGAATTCTGAGCTAGCTGGTTCTTTCAGTACTTTAAAAATGTCACGTCACTTGTTTCTGACTTCCATGTTTACTCATGAGGAATCCGTAGTCATTTGAATTGTTGTTGAAAAAATAAATGCATTATTTTTCTGGATGCTTTTAAGATTTTTTTTTTCTTTGTGTTTTGTTTTTTTGCTGTTTATGATGTGCTGCTGCTTGGTTTTCTTTGGCTTATCGTATTTGGTGTTCACTGAACCTTTTGTATCTCTAAGCTTATGTCTTTTGCCAGATTTGAGATATTTCTAGCTTTTGTTTTTTCAATTTTTTTCTGTATTACTGCCTTTCTCTTTTCCTTTACAGGCGTGAGCCACTGCTCTGGGCCCTGTTTCTTTGTTGTAGTTTTCAGTTCTCTGCTAGAAATCTCCCACTTGTCATTGTCATTCCTGTCAGTTGTTTTAAAATCTTTTATTTATTTATTTATTTATATATTTTAAGATGGGGTTTCACCATGTTGGTCAGGCTGGTCTTGAACTCCCGACCTCAGGTGATCCACCCGCCTTGGCATCCAGAGTGCTTGGATTACAGGCGTGAGCCACTACGCCCAGCCTGTTTTAAAATCTTTTTCTAATAATTCATTTATTTGGGTCTCCTGAGTGGTCTGTTTCTAAAGTCAATTTCTCCCCTTGGTTTTGGTTGTTTCCTTGAATGTCTGCTCATTTTTGGGTGCCAGAAATTGAATGTGAAAGACATTGGAGATAGTTTGAGGCCCTGAGTGATAGCTCTAGAAACCTAAAACATCTATATGTGATTTTTAAGTTGTACTAGAAGAATAAACAGGCATGAGAGAAGGAGGAGCCGATAAGAATCAGTTAATAGACTCATCCTGGGTTCTAGGTCTCCCAGAGAAGGAGTTAAGGGAAATGGGGAGAAAATGAGATCTCAAGGCATAAGGAGGGATACAGCTAAAAGGGAAGAAGGTTGGCATCAAAAAAGAGGATATCAGACCTTTAGATTAAAAGCAAAATAAAGGGAGCAATCTGCCTGTAGAAAATAATTGATATACTTTTTCCTTGAGTTTAGATTAGGAATCAGTTACTTAGCATTCAAAAGACTTGGTAGGTCTTAATAGATTTAGATGTGACAGTAAGTTAAGTTTTTTTTTTTTTTTTTTTTTT
>NW_016107550.1:461879-465029 GCF_001604975.1 Cebus imitator
GGGATTACAGGCACGCGCCACCAGGCCCAGCTGATTTTTTGTAGTTTTAGTAGAGACGGGGTTTCACCGTGTTGCCCAGGATGGTCTCGATCTCTTGACCTCGTGATCCACCCGCCTCGGCCTCCCAAAGTGCTGGGATTACAGGCGTGAGCCACCGCGCCCGGCCAAGTTAAGTTTTATAGGAAGTAACCATTTAGTAAATGGTGAAGAGCAGGAAGGGAATTTCAGGCTGTACTGTACTTTATAACTTACTTTGTTTTTCATGTTTCCTTTGAAATTATTTTTAGTCTCATTGGTCTAAAAATGTTTAGCCTTGTTAGCAGGTGTGTAAAGACCAGAAGCTACCGTGCTTTTGCCACAGACTCACACAGCCTAGATAGGTTAGTAAACACCAAACTCTCAAGTCCAGTGAGTTAAAGAAACTTTCTTGGGGATGCTGATAGCTGCCCACCCTACCTCACAGGTTTTTTGTAAAGATCTAATGGAATGTATGAAATATTTATTTTTTATTTTATTTATTTATTTATTTAAGATGGGGTTTCTCCATGATGGTCAGGCTGGTGTTGAACTCCTGACCTCAGGTGATCCGCCCACCTCGACCTCCCAAAATGCTAGGATTACAGGCGTGAGCCACCGCGCCCGGCCTTGAAATCTTTTTAAAAATGAAAAAGTATTGTTTTGAATACTGAAAAAACAAAACAAAACAAAAAAAAAATGAAAAGGTAATATACAAATGTAGGGTGGTTAAAAATCACATGGTGGAGACTTGCATAATGTATAATTACACTGAAGGGAAAATTTACAAATTGATAGCTTATTACATTTGCATTGATTTTATTCATATAACTTAAGTGGGTTAAGTAAAATTTATGACAAATTTATGTGTGAATTGGAAGTTATCAGCATCAAAAGTTAATGTTACCTTTTTCTGCCTAAGGGCTTATACATATATTTTCATTATTTTTGAGAACATGAATTTCCTTTTGGAAAAGAAATAAAATATTGTGAAAACAAAGGCATTGTCACAGTATATAAACTTTCAATTTTTATTTAGAGTCTACAATAACATTTAAAAATTATGAATTATTGGATTATATGTCATGTTCTCTACAACAAAAATAACTCCAGTCCTATAAAACATCATATTAAAGCTTTTACCAACTAAAGTATAAAATTATTTCTCTCTAGGCAAAATTTGGTTTCTCTAATATTACTGGAATTGATTACTCTCCTTCTGCAATTCAGCTTTCTGGAAGTATTACAGAAAAAGAAGGTTTATCCAACATTAAGTTAAAGGTAACTATTATTTATATTACTATAATATTTATAATAGAAGTTAAATGTTTCTAAAGTATATTAATTGACATTTTATTTTTTATTTTATTTATTTATTTTTTGAGACGGAGTCTGGCTCTGTCACCCTGGCTGGAGTGCCATGGTGTAATGTCGGCTCACTGCAACCTCTGACTCCTGGGTTTAAGCAGTTCTCTTGCCTCAGCCTCCCGAATAGCTGGGATTACAGGTGACTGCCACAACACCCGGCTGATTTTTTTTTTTTTTTTTTAAAAGAAAGAAAGAAAATAAAAAGAATGAAGGAGAGAAAGAGGAAAAGGAAGAGAGAATGGAAGTGTTGCTTTATTGCCCAAGCTAAAATGCAGTCTAAAAATGGGTATTGAAAGCCTTTTTTATACCAATAATTGTGCTTAATAATGGAGACAGGAAAAAATGAGGGAAGAAAATAATGAACAAGCAGCCAACCAATATTCCATTTAAACCTGTAAGTAGGTGTTATGTGGTGCTGATGAGAGTGTATATTTTGTGTATTTAAAGTGGAGAGTTCTATGAATGTTTATTAAGTTTACTTGTTCCAAATCTGAGTTCAGGTCCTGGATATCCTTGTTAATTTTCTGTCTCATTGATCTGTCTAATATTGATGTTGAAGTCTCCCACTATTATTGTGTGGGAGTCTAAGTCTCTTTATAAGTCTTATGTATTTGGGTGTTCCTGTATTGGGTGCGTATATATTTAGGATTGTTAGCTCTTTTTGTTGCATTGATCCTTTTACCATTATGTAATGTCCTTCTTTGCCTCTTTTGATCTTTGTTGCTTTAAAATCTATTTTATCAGAGGCGAGAATCGCAACTCCTGCTTTTTATTTATTTATTTATTTTTGCTCTCCATTTGGTTGGTAAATCTTTCTCCATCCCTTTGTTTTGAATCTTTGTGTATAGATGGGTCTGGATGCAGCATACTGATGGGTTTTGGCTGTGTCTTTTGATTGGCGATTTGGTCGAGTTTAATACTGCCATTTGTTGCTAGCTGGCTGTTTTGCCCATTAGTTGATATAAATTCTTCATTATGTTGATGCTCTTTACTTTTTGGTATATTTTTGGAAAGGCTGATACTGGTTGTTCCTTTCTATGTGTAGTGGTTCTTTCAGAAGCTCTTGTAAAGCAGGCTTGGTGGTGATGAAATCTCTGAGTACTTGCTTGTTCACAAAAGATTTTATTTTTCCTTCGCTTATGAAGCTTAGTTTGGCTGGAAATGTGATTCTGGGTTGAAAGTTCTTTTCTTTAAGGATGTTGAATATTGGCCACCATTATTCAACTTTTTGTATTCAATATTTTTGTATTTTTAGTAGAGACAGGGTTCCTCCATGTTGGCCAGGCTTTCTCTAATTCCTGACCTCAGGTGATCCACCCACCTTGGCCTCTCAAAGTGCTGGGATAACAGGAGTGAGCCACTGCACCTGTTTGACATGTTTTAAACTCACGTAAATTAGGGATCAATTATAAATAATACAAATTGAAACATTTTTAAGTAGCCATATTAAAAATTTAATCTAGTTGGTTTGGGGAAATTATTTTTTCTTTATCTTCTGTATGTTTGTTCATATACTACTGCTCCTGATGTTTGCAGATACACGTAATACTTAACTATGGATTAACCAGATCAATAAGTTTTAAATGCATCAAGTGGTGAAATGTCATCAAAAATCATTTAGCTTATTTTTGTGTTCTATGATCGGTGAGATGATGACTCCTAAATTATTTTTCTAGCCCAGGCCTCTCTTCTGAGCTCTAGAGTTATAGGCAGTCATGCCTCGTTTTTGTAGCTTCCCAAATGGCATTTTTTTTTTTTTTTTTTTTT
>NW_016107550.1:465259-471193 GCF_001604975.1 Cebus imitator
CTCCTGGGTGCAGGCAATTCTCCTGCCTCAGCCTCCTGAGTAGCTGGGATTACAGGCACGCGCCACCATGCCCAGCTGATTTTTTTTGTAGTTTTAGTAGAGACGGGGTTTCACTATGTTGACCAGGATGGTCTCGATCTCTTGACCTCGTGATCCACCCACCTCGGCCTCCCAAAGTGCTGGGATTACAGGCGTGAGCCACCGCGCCCGGCCAATTGTTGTAATATTTTAGAACATTTTTTTTTTGAGTTGGAGTCTTGCTCTGTCACCAGGCTAGAGTGCGGTGGTGCGATCTCGGCTGACTGCAACCTCCACCTCCCGGGTTCAAGCAGTTCACCTGCCTAAGCCTCCCAAGTAGCTGGGACTACAGGTGTGCACCACCACGTCCAGATAATTCTTTGTATTTTTAGTAGAGACGGAATTTTGCCATGTTGGCCAGGATGGTCTTGATCTTTTGACCTAGTGATCTGCCTGCCTTGCCCTCCCAAATTGCTTGGATTATAGGCGTGAGCCACTGTGCCTAGCCCAGAACTTGTCATTATTATTATACTTGTTATGGTGATTTGTGATCAATGATCTTTGATATTACTATTATAATTGTTTTGGGGCACCATGAACTGTGCCCACATAGATGGTAAACTGAATTGATAAATGTTGTATGTTCTGTCTGCTCTACCTATTGGCTGGTCTCCTATCTGTCTCCCTCCCTCCCCCTCAAGCCTCCTTCTTTCTCGGGACATGGCAATATTGAAATTAGGCCAATTAAAAACCCTCCAGTGGGACGGGCATGGTGGCTAATGCCTGTAATCCCAACACTAGGAGGCTCAGGTGGGCAGATCACTTTGAGGTCAGTAGTTCAAGACTAGCCTGGCCAACATGGTGAAACCTCTCTCCACTAAAAATCCAAAAAATAGCCAGGTGTGGTGGTGTGCACCTGTAGTCCTACCTACTTGGGAGGCTAAGGCGGGAGGATCACCTGAACCTGGGAGGCAGAGGTTGCAGTGAGCTAAGATTGTGCCACTGCACTCCAGCCTGGGTGACAGAGGGAGACTGTGTCAAAAAAAACAAACATAAAAAATGAACAACCCCCCTCCCCCTGTCAATACAGTGGCCTGTAAGTGTTCAATTGAAAGGTAGAGTCACACATCTCTCACTTTAAATCAAAAGCTAGAAATGATTACGCTTAGTGAGGAAGGCATGTTGAAAGCTGAGATAGCCCAGAAGCTAGGCCTATTGTGCCAAAATTTAGTCAAGTTGTGAATGTAAAACAAAATTTCTTTAAGGAAATTGAAAGTGATATTTCAGTGAACACATAAATAATAAGAAAGTCAAGCAGCCTTATTGCTGATATGGAGAAAGTTTTAGTGGTCCAGGTAGAAGATCAAATCAGTCACAGCATTCTCTTAAGCCAAAGTGTAATCCAGAGCAAGGCCCTGACTCTTCAGTTCTGTGAAGGCTGAGAGAGGTGAAGAAGCTGGAGAAGAAAAGTCTGAAGCTAGCAGTAGTTAGTTCATGAGATTTAAGAAAAGAAGCCATCTTGGCTGGGCATGGTGGCTCACATTTGTAATCCCAGCACTTTGGGAGGCCCAGGCAGGAGGATCACCTAAGGCCAGGAGTTTGAGATCTGCCTGACCAACATGCTGAAACCCTGTCTTTACTAAAAGTACAAAAAGTTAGCTGGGCATGTTGGCGGGTGCCTGTAATCCTAGCTTTTTGGGAGGCTGAGGCAGGAGAATTGCTTGAACCTGGGAGGTGGAGGTTGCATTGAGCCAAGATTGTGCCACTGCACTCTAGCCTGGGCAAAAGAGTGAGACTCCATCCCAAAAAAAGAAAAAAAAAAAGAAGCCATTTCCATGACATAAAAGTGCAAGATAAAGCACTAAGTGCTGATGTAGAAGCTGTAGCAAGTTAGCTAGGAAATAACCAGTGAAGCTGGCTAAACAACACACAGATTTTCAATGGAGATGAAACAGCCAAGAAGATGTCATGTAGGAGTTCCATAACTAGAGAGGAGAAGTCAGTGCCTGGCTTTAAAGCTTCAAAGGAGAGGCTGACATTCTTGTTAGAGGGGCCTAATTCGGCTCATGACTTTAAGTTGAAGCCAATGCCCATTTACCATTCTGAAAATCCTAGGGCCCCTAAGAATTATGCTAAATCTTCTCTGCATGAGCTCTATATAAATGGAACAAAACAAAGCCTGGATGATGGCACACCTGTTTACAGTACGGTTTACTGAATATTTTAAGCCCATTTTTGAGACCTACTAGCCCAAAAGAAAGACTCAAAGTAGTACTGATCATTGACAATGCATGAATTCACCCAAGAGCTCTGATGGAGATGTATAAGAAAATTAATCTTGTTTTTGTTCCTGTTAACACAGCATCTGTTCTGCAGCCCATGATGGATCAATAAGTAATTTTGACTTTATAGTCTTAAATGTGTTATTTAAGAAATGGATTTCATAAGGCTATAGTTGTCATAGATAGTGATTTCACTGATGGATCTGGGCAAAGTAAATTGAAAACCTTCTGGAAATGATTCGCCATTCTAGATGTCATGAAGAACATTTATAATTCATAGGAGGTCAGTATATCAACACTAATGAGTCTGGAAGAAGTTGATTCCCACCCTAGTGGATGACTTGGAGAGAGGTTCAAGATTTCGAGTGGAAGAATTCACTGCAAATGTAGTGGAAGTAGCAAACTAGAATTAGAAGTGGAACCTGAAGGTGTAACTGAGTTGCTGCAGTCTTATGATAAAACTTGATCAAATAAGGAGTTGCTTCTTATGGTGGACGAGCAAAGAAAGTGGTTTCTTGAGATGGAATCAACTAGTAAAGATACAGTGAACATTGTTGAAAAAGGATTTTGAATATTCCGTAAACTTAGTTGATAAAGCAGAAACAAGGTTTGAGAGCGTTGACTCCCATATTGAAGGAAGTTCCGTGTATACAATGCTATCAAACAATATAATTTGTTCCAGAGAAATCTTTCATAAAAGGAAGAGTCAATCGATGCAGCAAACTTCATTATTCTCTTATTTTAAAAAATTGTCACAGCCACCCCAGCCTTTAGCAACCATCACCCTGATCAGTCAACAGGCATCGTCATTGAGGCAAGGCCCTCCAGCCAGAGAAAAGATTATGTCTTACTCATGATTTACATGATGGTTTGCTAGTTTGTTAGTGTTTTTTAACAATAAAGTATTTTTTTGGGGGATGGAGGCTTGCTCTGTTGCCCAGGCTGGAGTGCCATGGTACAATCTTGGCTCACAGTAACCTCTGCCTCCCGGGTTCAAGTGATTCTCCTGCCTCAGCCTCCTAAGTAGCTGTAACTACAGGGGCGTGCCACCATGCCTGGCTAATTTTTTGTATTTTTAGTAGAGGTGGGGTTTCACTGTATAGCCAGGATGGTCTTGATCTCCTGACCTCGTGATCTGCCCACCTCAGCCTCCCAAAGTGCTGAGATTACAGGCATGAGCCGCCACCACGCCTGGCCAATATAAGGTATATTTTCATACAGGGACCTTTTCTATTTTGTTTACTCATTATATGCAGTGTCTGAAAACTACCTGACAATAGATGTCCACAAAATATTTGTTGAATAGGTGAATATTTTTATATAGGCATTTAGGATGAGGAAGCTTCTTCAAAGTTAGTGCTTCAGAGTGATGGTCATTATTTTGCTTCAGGTATAATGAATACTTTGGACATGCGGGAAGGGAGAAGACCAATCTTCCAATATACATAAACACAATATATACATTTTTAAGTCATTAAAAGTTTTAGATTAAACATGATTTACAGTTACTGTATTAAATTTGTGTGAGTAATTGTGAGCTAATTGCCAAATTATTTTTTCAAAATAACTTCAGAATTTTTATTGGTAAATTGTGAATATTTTATAAAATTGAGGCAGATTGCTATTTCAGATGCTTATTATGTATCAAGTTATTGACAGTGAATGAGATGCTCATGTATGACTTTAAACATCTAAAGAACATGAAATGGACCTACTTAAGTAATTACAGTTTAAAAAGTTATTTAATTTCTTGGGCCGGGTGTGGTGGCTTACGCCTGTAATCCAGGCACTTTGGAGGCCAAGGCAGGCGGATCACCTGAGGTTGGGAGTTCAAGACCAGCCTGGCCAACATGGTGAAACCCCGTCTTCGAAAAAAAAAAAAAAAATTAAAAAGAAAAAAAAAAGTTATTTAATTTCTTAAGCTTTATGCCATTCCATTCATTATTATCCATTAGTAATTTTGTAAGCTGCTGAGTCAAGACCCAATAACTTATTTTTTATTTTTTATTTATTTTTATTTTTTTAAAAAATAAAGATGGGGTTTCACCATGTTGGTCAGGCTGGTCTTGAACTCCCGACCTCAGGTAATCCACCCGCCTTGGCCTCCAAAGTGCTTGGATTACAGGCGTGAGCCACCATGCCCTGCAACTTTTTTTTTAAAGGCTGGTCAGTGAAGCAGTGGTAATAGAGAAGGAACAGAGAAATCTGTAGCTGGTTGTGATCGATGAGTTGTGAACACCACTGCACTTGGACCAGCCAAGGCCCAAGAACTTTTGATTTACCGTGTTTATTTTAGGTTACACCACCTAGGAATATAAGCTAAAAATCTTCCCATAGCTGAGTGCTGTGGCCACATCTGCTTAGGAGGCTGAGATGGGAAGATTGCTCAGCTCAGGTTTTCAAGTCTATCCCAGGCAACATAGCAAAATTTCTGTCTCCAAAAACTCTTATTTCCAGTGACCTGAGTTCCAAATAAATTGTCATTTTTAAGAATGTGTCGGATATTCTGCTTTTTGACAGAAACAGGTTTTTCATAAACTAGGCTTGTGAGCTCCATACTCTGCTAGTATTATTAGGGAATATGGCTGGCTTTGATTTGTAGAGATTTGGAATGTTCAGGAAATATCAGTCTCTCTTATCTTGGCTTTAGTAATCTTGGAATGAAGCTCATAAAAGTTAGCTATCAAGTTGAAAATATGTTTATTATATGTAAAATGTCATAATTAATGGGTCCTTTTATTAATACCTTTTAAATGTTATCACATTCTGTAAGGATTGTGTTTTAAGTGTTCTCACATAGACATCGACTTTTAATATAGGTAGAAGACTTTTTGAATCTTTCCACACAGCTGTCTGGATTTCATATTTGTATTGACAAAGGGACTTTTGATGCCATCAGCCTTAATCCTGACAATGCAGTTGAAAAGAGGAAGCAATATGTGAAATCTCTCTCCAGGGTGTTGAAAGTGAAAGGCTTTTTTTTAATAACGTCATGTAATTGGACCAAGGAAGAGTTGCTAAATGAATTCAGTGAAGGTAAATGACTGTGTGGTGTTTAAATGTGTGCTCACCTCAGGTTTCATGTACTTAGGTTTTCTCCCCTCTTTGTGTTACAGTGTTTTACTTTTCTGTTTGTGGGAATTGCCTGCTTTTTTCTCTGTTAATGACTTTGACAATAACATTTGACTGTATATACAAAGCACAGAGAAATAACATTGGTTGACATCCAGAGATCTTTTAAAAACTTTTCCAAGAAATCCTGGCAGTTAAGTACTAAAATTTATGAGCCTATAAAAATTAAAGTCTCGGCCTGGGCAACACAGTGAAACCCCGTGTCTGCTAAAAATACAAAAAATTAGCTGGAGTTGGTGGCGTGTGCCTGTAGTCCCAGCTACTTGGGAGGCTGAGGTGAGAGGATTGCATAAGCCCAGGAGGCGGAGGTTGCAGTGAGCCAAGGTTGTGCCACTGCATTCCAGCCTGGGTGACAGAGTGAGACCTATCTAAACAAACAAACAGGCCGGGCGCGGTGGCTCACACCTGTAATCCAAGCACTTTGGAGGCCAAGGCAGGCAGATCACCTGAGGTCGGGAGTTCAAGACCAGCCTGACCAACATGGTGAAACCCCATCTTTATT
>NW_016107550.1:471353-497706 GCF_001604975.1 Cebus imitator
ACTAATTTTTGTAGTTTTAGTAGAGATGGGGTTTCATCATATGGGTCAGGCTGATCTCGAACTACTGACCTCAGGTGATTATCTGCCTTGGCCTCCCAAAGTGCTGGGATTATAGGCATGAACCACCTCGCCCAGCCACAATCTTTTATTTAAGGTATATAATCTATTATTTATAGACTGAAACAAAAGCACATATATTGTGCTTGTGACTTCAGTGCACTGATTTACTGGCAAATCCATAATAATGCAAATGGAAGAAGTACTTTTGTCTTACAAGATGAGAGTTTTAATTTTATAGATACTTTAGCTGTCTTACCCTAGTGGTCATTTAGGTATTCAGAGATTATAGAACAATTCTTGTTTTCAGAGGATATAAAACAATTATTTTTAAGATTACACAGAATTAAAATGTATGGAATTGATAGAAGATTCTGGTGCTGAGGCAGGATCCTTTTTTGCCTAGTTAGCAAAGTGTAATTAGTGCAGTGTCTACTTAGGGGGAATCTTGTGAGAAATGAGAATCTGTAATCTACACACAGAATATTTTGACTTCTCTGGCAGACTGTTCCTTGCATTTTTTAAGAAATATTTTATCTGCCAGTTTGTTCATATAGTGCACAGCCATTTCTGGAAATGTATCTTGAGAATCTACAGATATTTGCTTGTTTTCTCCTTAGAATCCTTTTAGATTAGGTTTTTATCCCTCCCTTTTCTTTTTTATTCCAGATCCTGCACTTTTTTTTTTTTTTTTGTTTTTTTTGTTTAATTTTTTTTTTTTTTTTTTTTTTTTTTTTTTTTTTTTTTTTTTTTTTTGATAGAATAGGAGAAATTTTCAGGCTGGAGTCTTGGGTAAATAATATGGTATTCAATATTTGGTTAAATTTTGAATCTCAGTTGTCACAAGCTAACGGGAGGTGAATTACCTCAAGAGAGTAGTTTACTGGGCACCATTATTTATAACCGCACTGCATATACCTTATTTTAGAGTTTGTTTTCTTTTTAGTATTAAGGGAACAGGCTAGGAGAACACTTAACACATGTCCTTTTGTGTGTGTTCAATGGCTTTGACAGATTACTTAATGTAAAACCTGAAGTGTTTGAGGCTAGAAATGTGAGCTTATGGCTTCATTACTATTGCCTCTGGAAAACAAGAATTATATGTGATTTATTGTCTTTTATTTCATGCCATTTATTTTATTATCCCCCATGTTAAATTTGTTTCCTTTAGAACTGTTGAGGCCCTGTATCAATAGGCTTTTCCTCTTCCTGAACCTTGACAGTTTTAATGAATGCTCAGAGTTACACTGTGTAGGGCAAGTTTCTTTTCTGGTTTTTAAATACAGGTGTTCTTTTTTACTCCTAGAACCCGCAGACAAAAACATATTTGTCTGTCTTTGATAATGAGGAACAGACTTTAGCCTGGTTAGAGTACTTAAAAATGTGTCTGTGTCTGAAAACTATTGAGTAAACTCTTTATGTTCAATTTTAGAGCTAAATACAGTATTTAAGCGAAATGTTATAACGGGAAACGTTATATAAATAGTTATACACAATTGAAAACATTTTTTAGGTATGAGTCCCTTAGAAAATGGTATTTGGAGTTAGATACGGGAAAGTAACAGAATACACTGCTGCATGCGTCACTGCCAAAGGTCTTGTTTCTGACGACTCAAATTGGCTGCCACATTCTCTTTGCATAGAATAAAGCTTGTTTCACCAATCTTTTAAGGTTCTTTTCTTATTTGAAATATAAATGTTCATAAAACTGTTGAAACAGATCTTTCATTTTTTTCCATGATACCCCTGATTATGCAAATACTTTGTGTTATCATTTGTTTTGGTGAGGGTTACCTGGAACCACTTGCCCATGTTCTAATTTGATGTCCAAGGGACTTGACTTTATGGCAATGAAAGAACGAAAACAGTAACAACCCCTCTAACTTTAGAAGTAGTTTAAAGGAGTCTTTCTGAACCTACCCTGGTTTGGGGACCTGTCTTTTAAAAGAAAAAGTAATTCAAATTTATTATTTAAATAATTGAAAAATATCAATAATATCAACATATAAATATACAGATTAAAATAATTAAAACAGGCCGGGCACGGTGGCTCAAGCTTGTAATCCCAGCACTTTGGGAGGCCGAGGCGGGTGGATCACGAGGTCAAGAGATCGAGACCATCCTGGTCAACATGGTGAAACCCCGTCTCTACTAAAAATACAAAAAATTAGCTGGGCATGGTGGCGCGTGCCTGTAGTCCCAGCTACTCAGGAGGCTGAGGCAGGAGAATTGCCTGAACCCAGGAGGTGGAGGTTGCGATGAGCCGAGATCGTGCCATTGCACTCCAGCCTGGGTAACAAGAGCGAAACTCCGTCTCAAAAAAAAAAAAAAAAAAAAAATAATAATTAAAACAATTTGTTTGTCATCAGTGGAGTACAGCCACTGTTAATATTTTTGATGTATTCTATCTTGAAATATAATAATTCCAATTCTGTAGGGTTAGTTCAAGGAGTTAAAAAGTTAGTCCTGGAAAATTTATACAGACAGAAAATTTGTATTATTAAACATCCAAAGCATTTGTAAAATTTTTGAAAACAAATATGGGTGTATAACTATGTATGTACCCAACATAATGCCTGCATTTTCCAGCATTAAGATACATCATATTATTTTATTAAAAGGAATGTCCTAATTTGGAAGTTTTCTTACAATAAGCATTTTAATGTTTAGTTATTAATATTTGGTGAAATTAGATGAAGAACGTGAATTAGGATGTATAATGAAACAGTATGATAGACCAATTGATGCAATAATATAACTTTTCTTTCTTTTTTTTTTTCGAGACAGAGTCTCTCTATTTCTCTCTGTTGCCCAGGTTGGAGTGCAGTGGCAGGATTTTGGCTCCCTGCAGCCTTGACTTCCTGGGCTCAAGCGATCTTTCCACTTCAGCCTCCTGAGTAGCTGGAACTACAGGTGCACATCATCATGCCTGGATAATTTTTATATTTTTAGTAGAGACAGGATTTTGCCATGTTGTCCAGGCTGGTCTTGAACTCCTGGGCTCAAGTGATTCTCCCACCTGGGCCTCCCAAAGTGCTGGGATTAGAGGCCTGAGCCACTGCACCTGGCCAGTATACATTATTTTAAACATTTTTTTCTGTTTACAAGAGTTATTTGAGCTCAAAGCATGGAAATCTAGAAAATACAGAACCCCACCCTTGCCTCAAGAAAAAAAAATTCCAAAACTAATAGATCCATCAATGAGGGAAAACCTTGATTGGCATTTTATTTTACTTTAATTTTTAAATTTATTTTGAGACAGAGCCTGGATCTGTTGCCCAGGCTGGAGTGCAGTGGCATAATCTTGGCTTACCACAGCCTCTGTCACCTGGCAATCTCCCACCTCAGCCTCCCAATTAGCTGGGACTACAGGTGCACAGGTGCAGGTCACCACAACAGCTTTTTTTTGGTATTTATTGTAGAGATGGGGTTTCACCATGTTGTCCAGGCCGGTCTCAAATTCCTGGCCTCAAAAGAGCTGCCCACCTTGGCCTCCCAAAGTGCTGGGATTATACCATGCCTGGCCCTGGTTGGCATCTTAGTAAGTGACCTTACAGCTTTATTTGTTTTATTTTATTTTATTATTTTAATCAATTAATTAATTTTTTGAGATGAAACCTTCCCCTGTTGCTCAGGTTGGAATGCAATGGGGCGATCTCTGCTCACTGCAACCTCTGCCTCCTGGGTTCAAGCGATTATCCTGCCTCAGCCTCCCAAGTAGCTGGGACTATAGGTGTGAGTCACCACGCCCAGCTAATTTTTTGTATTTATAGTAGAGACGGGGTTTTGCCATGTTGGCCAAGCTGGTCTCGAACTCCTGACCTCAGGTGATTTGCCTGCCTTTGCCTCCCAAAGTGTTGGGATTACAGGCGTGAGCCACTGTGCTTGGCCTTTTTAAAAGCAAAATAATAAAACACTTTATTTTATAGTTTAGAAAAATATAACACTACATGCCCCCCCCCTTTTTTTTTTGAGATGGAGTTTCACTCTTATTGTTCAGGCTGGAGTGCAACCTCCACCTCCTGGGTTCCAGCGATTCTCCTGCCTCAGCCTCCCGAGTAGCTGGGATTACAGGCATGTGCCACCACGCCTGGCTAATTTTGTATTTTTAGTAGAGATGGAGTTTCTCCATGTTGATCATGTTGGTCTCAACCTCCCAACCTCAGGTGATCCTCCCACTGTGGCCCCCCAAAGTGCTGGGATTACAGACATGAGCCACTGCGCCTGGCTGGAAAACACTACATTATCTGATTTGGATCTTTAAAAAATCCAGTGAATTTGATGGGAGTGGGGGTGGGCATTGTTATTACTAAGTAGCCTCTTTGCATAGAACTCAGGATCATGGTAGAGGTAACTTGATAGCCTGTCTCATTTAGTAAGTGGTAAAACTGAGACTTGCACCTAGGATTTTAGATTCCAAGTTAATTTTTTTTTAAACTATACTGTGATGCTTTGAAAGTTATTAGTTTCTTGTCTTCCAGGCCCTTTATTAGTTTAGTTTGAGTCTTCATTTTTGTTATAAATTATTGTTTTTAATTCTGCTGAAATATATATATCATTTTATAACCATTTTTAAGTGTACACTTCTGTGGTATTAAGTACACTTAAATTTTTGTGCAATTGTTATCACCATCCTTCTCCAGAAGTTTTTCGTCTTCTGCAAATTCATTTATATTTCCATGTTATTTTGCCTTTCTGTATTAAATGCTTTTGTATGTGTAGTGTGAATTATTTAGATTACTACATATAAATCAAATAATGCCTGGCACATAATAAGAACTTAACACAGGGCCAGGCGATGTGGCTCACGCCTGTAATCCCAGTACTTTGGGAGGCTGAGGTGGGTCTATCACTTGAGGTCAGGAGTTCCAGACCAGCCTGACCAACATGGCAAAACCCCGTCTCTACTAAAAATACAAAAAATTAGCCAGGTGTGATGACGTGTACCTGTAATTCCAGCTACTCGGGAGGCTGAGGCACGAGAATCGATTGAACACAGGAGGCAGAGGTTGGAGTGAGCTGAGCTTGTGCCACTGCACTCCAGACTGGGTGATGGAGTAAGACTCCACCTCAAAAACAAACACACAAACAAAACTTGGCACATGCTAGCTGCTTCCCACAACTGAGGTGATAGAGGCTAACAGAGATATAGCTTTGCAGGGATGATAAACAGGAAGCGGAGAAAATGGGATGTGAATGGAAAGCCTGTTTTTTGCAATTTGTTTTTGGTCTTGTCTTTTCCTTGTTAAATTCAAAGTGGTTTTGGGTGTGCATACATATGCTCTATGTACGTAGTAGAATTGAAAAATCGTGAAATGAAATTCAGCACAATATAGAGTTTGGAATCATTGTTTTATAATGGGTTTAAAAGTACAGTGTTAATGCATGTATATAAATAAATGTAACTATGAGATTCAGTCTTTAATAAAAGTATTTTAATTTTGTCTGACAGGATTTGAACTTTTCGAAGAGCTGCCAACCCCCAAGTTCAGCTTTGGAGGCAGATCTGGAAACAGTGTAGCAGCATTGGTTTTCCAAAAAATGTGAGACTTTCTTGGACAGATTCAGGTAGCTACACAGAATCTACGCAGCAAAGTTACCCTGACACAGAAAATCCATGTGCAAATAAATGCTTAGTAAGTACACAGGTTGCACATGTTGAATAGAGTATAATGGATTGGTAAAAGAAAATAATGATGAGCACCTAAGTGGTTGGGTTTTAGAGATCAATCAAGAATAATTTTTAATTTTCTTTTGTATTTGAAATGTAAATGGTTTTCTTTTTGATTAAAAAAGTTTAACTGCAAACAGTTAAAAACTTTAAAGTAGTAAATGAGTTTATAGAAAGCATGTGTTCTTGATTTTTGTGCCTTTGTAAAGTTGGATTGAATGTAACTATTTATGAATATTTGACCAAATTATTCCAACACCAGAATAATAAGCAAACAACTTTCTTAGTATTTTGACTATTTATAAAATATAACAAGAAATACTATTTTGTGTTGGATGGTGGTTATTTTTAAAATTAGTTAATACCTGAGGAAAGGCCTCTTACCTTTATGTATATAGTTAAACAAAATCAGAGAAATGTATCAGTTGCTCAAAAGTTACCAAGCCTGCATTTTGTAGCTGTGGTCTTCTACACCCTATAAGGGATAAACAGGTAGTAGAAGGAAAGAGAACTAAGGGATATTATCATTTGCTAGCATTATGTTAAGTTGTCTTATTAAGTAATTGAATGTTTTCAATATCTTCTTGAGGTATGCATTGCTCCTTCTTGTTTCTACCTGTAAGAAAAAGGAAACTGAGAGAAGTGATGTCACTTTGATGAAGTCAAACAGTACAGGACGGAGCCAGGATTTTTATCTGGGTCTGTGCGACTTTAAAACACATTCTCTTCTCCTAGCATGTTCTGCCTCATAGGTGCTCAGTCTCTGCTTTATAGCATTTACAGTTCAGCTGGAGACCTATGATTATTACATATAAAGTTCAGTTAGAAAAGATGGGTAGTTATTTTGTTAGTGTCCTTCTGTGGAGTTTCAGAATAGCAGTCAGCTAAGTCTGTCTCATATCATCCCTCATTACTTTTCCCCGTCTCCTTACTCAAAGACTTGCCTCTATTAAGAATTTTGTCATTCCTCTGTGAAAAGGCAGTGTAAGTTATATAAGCCTGCAGCATTACATCCACAAAGATGTTCTAGTTGGTGGCTAATGTAGCAAGAGAAACAGTTTATTAATGTTTTTGAAAAGATAAGGCATATTCATACTTAATGCCATTTTGAATTTATGGTAATATTTTAATATTGGAGCCATAATACAAATTTTTACAAAATTTTTTGATGATTTTCAACTTTGTGGGCCTATTGGGTACCATAACTAACAGAATTTTTGTTTATCTGGCAAATATTACTCCTGTATTGAATAAGTCTAACATTATGTCCTTTTTCTTTTTGGGGAGGGGTAGGTGGGGGAGTGAGTTTTATATTTAGACCAACATTGTCCAACCATTAAGACAAGATAGTTGAAGACATGTATGTGGACTTTAAAGAAAAATAACATTTTTTGAAAAGCTTTTATTTTCAACATGTAAAAAGTGAAAAATTATTTCAAAATACATGCAATTTAAATTTTTTACAAAACTGTGTTGATTTTTGTAAGATAGCACATCTTTTTTTTTTAAATATGGGGTTTCAACGTGTTGGTCAGGCTGGTCTTAAACTCCCGACATCAGGTGATCCGCCGCCTTGGCCTCCACAAAGTGCTTGGATTACAGGCGTGAGCCACCACGCCCAGCCGATAGCACATCTTAAACTGTAGAAAATTTCATAGTTTTTGAGATCTGGTCTTTGTTTTTTTTTTTCACATAATATTCTTCTATTTTAAATATAGTTAAGTACTTTTTTAGGATTTTGAGTTAAGTATATGCTATTTTAATGCACTAATCCTACAGACTAGGCTTTCTGTGTGACTAGACTGAGATGTTGAGTTTTATTCACAGAAAGCTTGGAATGGTTGTTTGTTGGAAAGCTTTTCGAGTCACTGTTTGGGGCGTGTTTGTGCCATTTGCAAAGGTGAAGTTTTTTTTTTTTTAATCATAGAGCTTTTGATAAGGTTAGGAAAAGGAAGTTGTCATCTCTTCTTATTACTCTAATCCTCCTGGAAGCTAGCCTCCTTAGGACTAAAACCAGAACAAATAGAAGGTCGAAAAATGCCAATAAGAAATTAATATTTTCACATAATTTCACAGGTCAGCAAATGTCCCCAGGTTCCTGAAACAAACCATAAATACATTAGTTAACTTAGCATTGGTAAATTGTATAAATATGTGGGTAACTGTGACAGAAATTATGCAGTTATAAAAAGGTGCAGTAAGCTATGTAGTGAATTCTGTTTTCTGTGGATAAGAATTTGGAATTGTAATTTCATTTAATCAAAAGACACTTATTTTGAGGAAACTTGTTTGAAATGCAAACGAGATTTCTCTGTAGAGCCTGCACAGAATTGTTGCTTTTCATTATGATGTTACTGCTGCAGAACAGGCCACTTCTGTGTGTAGGAAGTGCGTATGCAAGTCCAAAGGGAACTGAGGCCTGAATGGGTGGGTCACACCAATTAGCAAATAGAAAGTTTTTGGTACATTTTGTTTTAAGCCAGGTGCACAAGTTAGAGTTGCTTTTTGGGACTGGTATTTATGTATGTGAGAATCAAACCTGATATCACTCTTGGCAGCCTGACTAAAGCCATTTAAAAATAAGTACAAACTGTCCTTGAATGATTTTTTTCTCATTGTAGTGGCACCGAGTTTTCCTTTTTTCTTCATCTGTGGTATGCTTACAATCTTCTGGGTTTTTTTTTTTTTTTTTGAAGAAATAAGGGAGCTAAGTATATGCAAAAGACTTTCCATTTTTTTATGAGTTATGTGCTTCGGTGGACTGACTTATTTTTAAATTTCTATGATACTGTAATGCAGTACTTTATGTTGACCTCAGTTCACTTTTATCCAGAGTATAACAGAAACCTCAATTTTTAAGGAACCTGCATTAGTAGTTAAGTTTCATATGGCCTTGAAATAATTTTCTTCAAGTTGGTATACAGAGAAATAGCATATTCCTGCCTATGTTAATGACTTTCATTTATGTTCTTTTAAGTAATTTTATTTTACGAATTGTGTGTGTGTATGTGTGTGTCTTTCTCTCTCTCTGTCTGGTGGCCTGCAATGAAAATCTGTACAAATGTGAACAGTTTGTCTCCAGGGGAGAGCCCTGGGGTTTGATTTCCTGTTTTTGGCTCTGTAAGCTAAAGTGTATGTGCTCCTGGATAGCCCTCTACTTTAAGAGTATGAGACCAAGTGTCTTGTGTTCACAGTAGTAACCTCTTTAGCTAATTGTGTGTCTGTGTGTGGGAGGGGGCTGTTGATGGGCTCTGAAAGAAGTCTTGTCTAGTACACTTCACTGAATGAAGGCTGCCTGTGACCTAGAGCTTGATTGTGGGAGGTGAGGAGCATATGTGGCTGAAAGACAATTGCATAATGGGAAAAAATTAGGAAATCCTTACATTTCTCTTGGCTAGGCAGGAAACAGAGATGTCCATAGAAGAAGGGGGAGCCCATCAGCATGTTTTATTAACAGTTAATGGAAGAAAATTAATGCTAATTTATTCTTCATATACACCATGCAATTTGTTAGAAAAGTAAAAGAATAGTTGGAAATTCTTTGGTCAATTGATGGATTCCTATGTTCGGGGCATAGAAATGAAACTCAACATCAAGCAGACAAATACCCAAGCCCACAGGCTACATAAATGCTGAATAAAACCAGCTCTACAATGGAACCCTGAAAAGCGTCGGGTAAGAAGCCTAATGAATGATTGAATATGACCTTAGCAAAATCCCTGGAGTGTTGTTGAAAGATCATTCATTTCCAGCTTAGATGTCAAGATGGGCTCCAGTAACCAGGAAAAAAAGAGAGCTTGAGTCAGTACTCACTGAGTTTTAAAAATCTTTTACAACACGGTGCATTAGACTGATCATTAAAAGGACTTCTCTAGCTGAATTTTGAGCTGTCACTATAGTTTAGGCCCAGGGAAATAAACTTAAAAAGATAGGAATAATTCCTAAGACATGAATGTATCAGTATCCTATCCTGCTTTTATGGAGTAGAACTTCAAAAACTGAGATGTGTAGGCTGGCAGAATGTACTTTTGTCATGCTGATACCATTGTAAAAAAAGTCTTACAACTAGGAGATCAATTGAGCCCTCAAGTATTTGCAAATTACTTGCCTAGCTTGTTAGAGGAAGAAATAAAAAGCCAAAATCTACATTTTTGTTTTCAAAAGAAATGATTTCTTTGTTTTCTGAAGAGATGAGAAATGATAAATTCTTCCATGTTCTGTTCTATTATTACCGTACCATATCAGCAAATGATAAGTATTTTAGTGAGTGATCTTTATTGTTCATGCTATCTGGAAGCATCTTAAGAAAAGCGAATCTAGTACATCTGTTTTCCCAAATATGTAAAAATTTACACATAATCCGGCAGTTAGTATTGAGTAGGTTAGGAAAAAATACGAAATACTCTGGTTGAGTAAGGGGACTATGAACTGTATTTCTCACTTTTCATTAATGTATTACAGATCAGGCAGTTTATCATCAATGGTGATAGCAGAATTGAAATGGTGTGGGATGGCTGTAGTTCCCCAGCTTTTGCCTGCCTTACTGCTGCATGGAGGAGGGAATTGTCGGGAGGAAGAGGCTAAATGTAGAAGAGTGTGGGTGCTGTCAGTTCACATTTTCCTCCTAACCCTTCTGCTAATAGGAAAATGTCAGGCCTTTGTTCCCATCTAATTTTAGTACATCCTGGCTAAAAAAATGTTAGGATGAAAAAATGTTAGGATGATTTCCAACCGTAGAACTTTGAGGGGTGGAGTAGGGGAAGGAAGAGTGGAGGAAAGAGCAGTTTATACTCCATATCCGTCTGCCTTGCTGCGACAGCACCTAGCCCCTACTCTGTTGATTTTGGGAATGAAATAAATTTAGATGCATTGAAACAGTGATAATTAGGTTTTCCTTATATGATTTCAATAAGAAGCCTAATTGGTGTCTGAATGGGGAAAAATTATAATATGGTATTTAATAAAACATACTTGGTGGAATTAAAGAGCTATATGCAAGCTTTGGAAGAAAGGCCTGAAATTGTGAGTGAAAACTGCATGTGGTGCTATTTATAAATAGAACCTTAGAGATCTATTTGTGTTTCAGTGAAACTGCTTTTATACTGTTATTTTGAATGACAGTAATATTTTGATTTTTGAGAAGCAGTCATAAGCAAGGCACACAAGGTGCTTATCCCCTCTGTAAACCCCAACAGGCCTACAGGGAAAGCCCAGATTCAGTGAGAGAGCCAGTTGGATCAAACAATTGGTAATATAGTTTGTTTAAGAGATAGGACAGAATTCTTCTTGGCTTTGTAATTGGAAGTACCTGTCTTCCCCCATTATTCAGTTAGTGAGCTAAGGTTTCCTATTGGAATTTGTACGATGAAGACATTATGTAGCAGAAGTAAGATCATTTCATTATTTGCAATGAACTAAGCAGATTATTTTCTGAACCTGAAATTCAGTTGTATTTATTTTGGTTCCTTTCATTTTATAACTGCAGGTAATTGTTAAAATCTGGTAAGCAATAGGATAGATGTCAAGCAAGTTATTTTTTAAAATATTAAGTTTTGGAGAAAAAATGATTAGATGTAGCCAAGTCACTTTCCTTTTTTGGTCTTCAGTTTTTCTCTCCATAAAACAAGGGCACTTAGGTGATATTTAAAGTTCTGTATCCTTGTCAGCTCATGTTGCCATAATAAAATACCATAAACTTGGTGGCTTAAACAACAGAAATTTATTTCTAGAAAGTTAGTTCTGAAGGCTGGAATTCCAAGATCGTCATGCTGGCAAGGTAGTTTTATTTTAAGGCCTCTTCTCTAGGCTTGTAGGTGACTGCCATCTCCTTGTGTGTCTCCGTGACTTCTTTGTGTGCAGTAGAGTTGGAGGGGAGAGAAGGCACATAAGCTCTCTGGTGTCTCTTCTTATAAAGAGCACTAACCCCGGCCGGGCATGATGGCTCATGCCTGTAATCCTAGCACTTTGGGAGGCCAAGGAGGGCAGATCACCTGAGGTTAGTAGTTCGAGACCAGCCTGGCCAACATGGCAAAACCCCATCTCTACTAAAAATAGAAAAATTAGCTGGGCGTGGTGGCGCATGCCTTTAGTCCCAGCTACTGGGGAGGCTGAGGCAGGAGAATTGCTGGAACCTAGGAGGTGGAGGTTGCAGTGAGCTGAGATCACACCAGTGCACTCCTGCCTGGGCGACAGAACAAAATTCCATCTTGAAACAAAAACAAAAACAAAACAAAGAGCACTAACCCCATCCTGAGGACCTCACTCTCATGCCCTACTCTAACCTTAATTTTTTCACGAAGGTCCTATCTCCAGATACCATCACAGTAAGGGAGGGGGGTTAGGGCCTCAATATGTGGATTTTAGGAGAAATCCAACATTCAGTCCATAACACTCCTGAAATTGATTGAGGCTTAGAAAAAGCCCTACAAAATAGGCTTCTAGTATAGCTGTCTCTCGGTATGCATGAGGGACACCGGGACCACCCACTTATAACCAAATCTATACATATGTGAGTTTTGCATCCCAAGCATATTGTATTCCCGATCTGAGTTTGTTTGAAAAAAGCCAAGTATAAGTGGACCCACATAGTTGAAACCCATGTTGTTCAAGCATTGCTTGTATTTATGGGTAGATTGAATACTCCATTTGTTGACTATCAGTTGTTAGGTAACTTGATGGTTCTTTTAAACCAAAGTATCTGTACTCATATATACATATGTACATAAAATATTTGAAGCAGTCAGATGAGTATTCAGTCTAAAAAAATCTAAATAATCTTTGTCCATGTTTCCTTAAAGTTTGAATTTGAATATTTTCTCTGATATATATTTGATAAGTTTGTATGCATTTGACCAGAGGTTTTTTTTTGAGATAGGGTCTCACTCTGTCACCCAGGCTGGAGTGCCATGGTGTGATCATGACTTACTGCAGCTTTGACCTCCCAGGCTTAAGCGATCCTTCTGCCTCAGCCTCCTTAGTAACTGGGACTACAGGTGCATGCCACCATGTCAGACTAATTTTTCTATTTTTTGTAGAGTTGGGGGAGTCTCACTATGTTGCCTAGGCTGGTCTTGAACTCCGGAGCTCAAGTGATCCTCCTGCCTCAGCCTCTCAAAGTGCTGAGATTACAGACTTGAGCCACTGTGCCTGGCCGAGAAATATCCAGGAAACTCAGAAATTTACATTTTATTGTTTAGTCCACTTCCACTTTTTTTTTTTTTTTTTTGAGACAGAGTTTCGCTCTTGTTGCCCAGGCTGGGGTTCAATGGCGCCATCTCATCTCACTACAACCTCCGCCTCCCAGGCTAAAGTGATTCTTCTGCCTCAGCCTCCTGAAAAGCTGGGATTACAGGCATGCGCCACCCCGCCTGGCTAATTTTAGATTTTTTTTTTCTCCATGTAGGTCAGGCTGGTCATGAACTCCCAACCTCAGGTGATCCGCCTGCTTCGGCCTTCCAAAGTGTTGGGATTACAAGCCTGAGACACTGTGCCTGGCCTTTTCCACTTCAATTTTTAAAATAGATTGAGATCAGGATTGGGCTTTAGGAAACTTGTGATAAATTTGAGGAATCTCCCCAATACGGGCTTTTGTTTTTTTTTATATAAGACACAGACTACACACAGATGACCTAATTTGCCACTCTAATGTCCCAGGCATCTACCATCTCATGCCACATAGAGGCCATGCTTCAGTATAGTACATGGGTCTGCCTTTCTTATGCCCCATGCCTCTCTCAGTTTGTCTCTGTAACTGCTTACTTCCCCAGTGAAACTGCAGTATGTTAAAGGTGCTAGCAAATTGCCTTCTGTACAGTAGGTACTTAAGGTTGGTTTCCCTTCCCTGCATTTCTTTGGAACAGCTTGGAGAGAGTGGTTTAGACCCCACATATTAGGAATGTGAATATTAGGTGAGAAATGTGAAGCAGCATAGCGGGATTCCTAGCACACACCAAGGCCAAATCAATGGTCTTTCCTCCAAGGACCCTTCTTTCCATGGAGCTAATTGTTGAATTGTTTGAGATTTTACTCCTCAGTGCCACGGTTTTAATATATTCAGTTCCATTGTAGACATTTGTGTTCTAGGAGTGATTAAATGAGTGAAGAGAGGAGGAGTGCTAGATGAGTGAGAGGGAAAGTTTAGAACAGGCAGGCCTTTCAGAACCTTAGAGATCACACTGTGTAGCTGCCTCTTCCTTAGTGTCTAGCTGGGGCTGGTACTGAAGCACTAATTTATTTATTGATTTAATAGACCAAGTCTCACTGTATTGCCTGGGCTCGACTCAAACTCCTGGCCTCAATCAGTTCTTCTGCCTCAACCTCCCAGTGGAGTAGCTGGGACTCCCACTGTGCTGGGCTTGAAGTACCTTTTCTTTTTCAACCCCTTAAGAAATAAGGATCAGATATTATAATACCAGATTTTCATGAAATGTCCTTTATGATTAAGAATCAGCAGAGATTAAGAATACCCCTTGGATTTAGATCATTATCTGTTTTAAGTGGTAAATTTTTTTTTTTTTTTTTTTGAGACAGGGTCTCGTTGTGTCACCCAGGTTGGAGTGCAGTGGTGCAGTCATGGCTCATTGCAACCTCAATCTCCTGGGCTCAAGTGATTCTCCCACCTCAGCCTCCCTAGTAGGTGGGACCATAGGCATGTCCCACCACATGCAGCTATTTTTGTAATTTTTATAGAGACAGGGTTTTGCCATGTTACCCAGACTGGTCTTGAACTCCTTGCCTCTAACAATCCTCCCGCCTTGGCCTCCCAAAGTGCTAGATTACAGGTGTGAGCCACCACGCCTGACCTCAGCAATTTTTCACTAAGAAATGCAGGTATGATGGAGAAAAATGTTAATGTGAATGCAGTTGAATTGAAGCCAAATGGACAAAGATATGATATATTTTCCTTCATTAGGTCTGAGTGCCAAGGCATTATTCCAAGTGACATCAGACAAAGGAACCAAGAGCATGTTCCCATAGGGTCATGCATTAGGAAGCTGGTAGTATTAGGTTTAATGAAAGTGTTGAACTGGATTTGGGTCTTGTATTGGCCATTTAGGAAGCAGTGAGCTAAGATTTTATACTTGATTTCTACCTTACATCATCCAGATTTGATTTCCTTGATCAGTGACTCAGGTTTATTTTCTTTGCTTTAAGTTTACAGTGCCGTTCACAGTGACATTTTCAAGTTTAATGTTGAGTAATACTTTAGTTTATCTGATTTGTCCTTAGTTTAGAACTAGGACCAGTGTAGTGTATAAAAAGTATGGTGAATCAGTTGTTTATGCTACTCTAAACATTTGGTTTGGGCAGACGCGGTGGTTCACACCTGTTATCCTGGCACCTTGGGAGGCTGAGGTAGGTGGATTGCCTGAGCTCAGGAGTTTGAGACCAGCCTTAGCAACATGGTAAAACCCCATCTCTACTGAAATACAAAAAATTAGCCAGGCATGGTGGTGTGTGCTTGTAGTCCCAGCTACTTGGGAGGCTGAGGCAGGAGAATTGTTTAAACCCAGGAGGCAGAGGTTGCAGTGAGCCGAGATTGTGCCCCTGTATTCCAGTCTGGGCAACAGAACGAGACCCTGCCTCCAAAAAAAAGAAAAAGAATACATTTGGTTTTTCAGGTTTATTTCTTTAACCTTCGAATTGGTGGTTACATGAATATCTCAATGTCTAGAAGGCTTAGTATAATGACTGTAGATATGTTGGCCATAGCCATGTTGCTTTCTCTAGTTAATTCTAGAGCGTTGTAGTCTTTGAACCATTTTAAGAAAGTTATACAGAGTTGAGGTCAATATGATATGATGTACTTCGTTAGGACAGAACATAATCAAAGTGTCTTTACATTAGGTAGTTTAACAGTACAGTGGTTGACTCACCTGCTTTTAATCAAGGTGTTTTTGTTTTGTTTCGTTTTTGTCCTTTGCAAAAGTTCAGAGAAGTTGTAAGCTAGTAATTAGAATAGCAAGCCAACTTCTCATTCATATCAATTCTTTTGTGTTTTAGGTCTAAACTATAGCTGCAGGTTGCACACATAGAGAATCAGCAAGCTAGTCTCTCTCAGAACATTCATGGGTATGAATTCAAACAAAAAATCTTTGCTTTTGGTTAAAATAATAGATTGATGAACTGCTGAGGAGAGTTAAGAAATTCATAGGCTAGTATATAGGCTAACTGTTCTTTTCATACTGCTCCCAGGAATGTTCTACCCTTTAGAACTAGAGACTGATTTCTTTTGACATTTTAAATCCAAAGGGTTGAGCCTTTAGATTGGGTTTTTAAGCTCTGTGAAATCACCAACTGTATCTAGTTTTAGTTTCCTTTTTACCTAATGAAAATAAAATTTACTCAGTTTCATTTTTAGGGGGAAAGGCGGGAGAGCAGTAGCTTTGAGCATATCACTAGGGATGAATTAAAAACAGATTTTTCTTGAGGCAATGACTTATGGCAGATAGTTGACAAGAGAAAAATTAAGTTTTGAGCTTGTGTCTCAAATACTGAATGTGAATTCCACTAAAGAATATTTGAGAAAAAAAAGTTGAAATGGTTTCGTTTGAAGATGGTAACATAAACATTTAGCCTGGTCTACAGTTAAAATATTTTGTAGATTAAATGCAATTTATAATATAGCAATATGAAAATACTATAGTTTATTTTTAGATATGTTTTTGGTGGGGTAACTAAAGCAAACTAGAGAACTACCATGTTATAATGATAATAATTAGAATCTACTTCATGTAAGATCATAAACTGATTAGGGATTATGCTTTTGAACCTTAGTATTAGAATAATAAAATAGGTTTAGTAAGTTTTACATATGCCATTTACTTTGAATGTAGATAGTGAAAAGCCTTTATTACACTTTTTTTTTTTCATCTCCAGTAATGGGTATAAGCAATATTACACTTTTTTTTTAAAAGCTTTTTATTTACCATACATAATTGTTATTCATGGTTATGTTTTCTTGTAGCTACTATTAACTTTGAAAAAAAAAGATAATATGAAGTTGAAATAAGTTTTAACTGTTACTCTGTTCTTTTTAGCTTACTTTACGAGAGCTCTTCCATCCAGTGAGTTGCAAGCGTGACATTTGCTGTGTTTTCAGCACCTGCCAACTCGGAAAGCAGGGTTTGTGCTCAGGACTTAGGCTCACAACCCATACTTTGTGGTGCACAATGCTGGCCCAGCTGGCATGCTTTCGAACCTCAATGGTGCTAGACAGTCAGTTACAAAGCTGTGTGGCTTCACATGCGCTGATCTCAGTAGTCACTCCTCTTCAAGCTGCTTTCAACTCTTGTTTTGTATCAAAGGAGTGAGATTGGTTTTATTAAATTCATTGCTGAGGTTATTTTTCAATGAAAATAAATTTGTTTTATTTAGTTCTTGGATCAAAGAGTAATTTTGTCCTCAGGAACCAAATACTTCTTTAAAATGGTGAGTGTGTATGTGTATATATCATGTATATATGTATGTATATACACACATACATGATTCCAGCCAGAGGTATAATTCATTTCTTATTTTCTTCAGTGGATAAAAAGACGGGAAGGAAAGAACAGAAGGATTAATGCGTCATGCGATCCCTACATGCTAATGTAGGTAGGGTTATTAGTTGTAGCTGGAAAAAGATGTGGGAAAATTTACAGAACTTTGTTTTCTGAGTAAGACATGAAAATTTGTCCCCATTGTAGGTTCCAATTTTTTATTTCCATCTATAACCAGAAACTTCTTATATTTTCCAAATAAGTATATTTTGCTAACATATTTCTAGTCACCAATCTTTTTGAAAATATTTAAGGTGGAGTTGGTGATGTCTGTCCTCCCATAATTTATTATAAGCAATTTTAAAAGGTTCTGCTTTAAAAAAGATCTTTTCAAATGTAGAAAGAACAGTGTGAAATGTGAATGACTGGCTTTTAATACAAGGGTTGTGACAAAGAGGCAGTGGCTTTGGGAAGCCAAATAAAGGGGTGAATACACGTGCATCTGCATACTGCTGTTGGGTCCAGTGTATAACATTTGACGTTTGTTTAGTTCACTTGTTAGTCTAAAAAGAATAGTGTGTTATTCTCTCAAACCAGTTTATAATTTTTTTTAGTGGTGAGCTCTTTTTATAACCATACATAGAGATAGATTTGATGGGAAAAACGGAACATTTGCTGGTACTTGCTCAAGCCTCAAAGCTCAGCTCTTTCTTTGAACGTCATTTATCTGCTTCTAAAGGCATAAAAATAAAACACCCACTAACTACCTAGGAAACTCCTTAGAGCATATCAAAACCCAACCTTTACTCTCCCTGCACAAATGTGCTTAGGTGAATACTTTTATTAGCTTGTTGATACAAGTTATAGTTGGTTACACCCTTAATAAAACACACCCTTATTGTCTCCTGTTGCTTAAGAACTTTAAACTTGCAATAGGAGAGCTGTATAATATAGGACCATATTCAGTTTATATCTTCCAGGCAGTTTTGAGTGGAAATGTGATGCATACCTTACACATAAGTGTGCCTCTATTTGGTAGTCTCCCTTTGGGGGAACTAGGATTGCTGTGTTTTATCCATGGTTTTCATATATATTTTTTTTCCGCCCAGGTTGGAGTGCAATGGTGCACTCTTGGCTCACTGCAACCTCTGCCTCTCAGGTTCAAGCGATTCTCTTGCCTCAGCCACCTGAGTAGCTGGGATTACAGGCGCCCGCCACCATGCCTGGCTAATTTTTGTATTTTTAGTAGAGATGGGGTTTCACTTTCTTGGCCAAGCTAGTCTCAAACTCCTGACCTCAAGTGATCTGTCCGCCTCGGCCTTCCAAAGTGCTATGATTTAGTTTTACTTCAAGACCAATATATGACGGCCTGCCACGGTGCTGGGCTGTCATATATTGGTCTTGAAGTAAAAGACTGCAAGTAGGGCTGGGCATGGTGGCTCACGCCTGTAATCCCAACACTTTAGGAGGTCGAGGTGGGCGGATCCTGAGGTCAAGAGATAGAGACCATCCTAGCCAACCCCGTCTCTACTAAAATACAAAAATTAGCTGGGCATGGTGGCATTTGCCTATAGTCCCAGCTACTTGGGAGGCTGAAGCAGGAGAATTGCTTGAACCTGGGAGGCGGAGGTTGCAGTGAGCCAAGATCGTGCCACTGCACTCCAGTCTGGCACCTGGCAACAGAGCAAAACTCTGCCTCAAAAAAAAAAAAGACTGCAAGTGATCCCTGCATTTTATATTTCCCAGGGTGTTCTCTGCCTTAATCAGGTCAGCGTTGGTTGATGATAATGGAAAAGTTATAAGTAATAGATTATTTATGGATTTATTCCTAAATTGGCCTATGAATTTGTGTTTAGGTGTCTGGTTGTGTGCAAAATCTGGTTTTGATTTGGTTTCCACTATTTCAGATTTAAAAAAGGTAGACAATCTGTGCCCCTGCCCCTTTGCAGCTTTTACACAGCTTTAAATCCAGAGTTCTATGTTTTTATCTACTCTTCTGAATTGAGCAGAACTCTACCTTTTGGGTAAAAGTTTTTCATAGTAAAGAACTATGGAGCTGAGCACTAAGAAATGAGGGTGTTTTATAATATAGCTGTAGGATTATTATATCATGTGGGAAGAGCCTATAGTATGGAAAGTTAAGTGTGACACAGGTCTTAATGTATGTATATATTTTTAGCTTTTGGAGATACAGATCTAGAAAATGAGAAGTAACTATTCATTGTTTAGTAGCATAACTTCTTAAGCACAAGTATATTAGTTCTAGACAGCCTCAAGAAAGCCTCAGAACCAGAAAAACAGGCTGCTTTAAGTTGCAGAGGAGGTGTTACTGCAGAGGAACTGGCCATGACCACCATCCTTGGAATGTGAAACGCAGATCATCCTGAAAGCAACAAGAATAATGGTTGTAATAATTGTTTCCAGGCTTGGGACCCTGCATCTTGTTTTTTAAGTTGACCTGATGAACTAGTAATTGTAGGAATAAACTGAATGTTTGCCAGCAGGAGTCACTCTAGGCTTCCTAATAAAAAGTTAGTAAATTAAACTCTGTCCTTAAAGCTCTCAAAGGCTGAGGTGATTCTGTGACATCAGTTAGATGGCTTTAGGGAAACACTGAGTCTTTCCGTTAAGCGTAGCAACATTCTCAGATTATTCCCTGGGCCACCTTTTGTTCATCCTCGGTTCTTGGTTCTTGCTACTTTCAAGATTGGCCCTTAATGCATTTTTAAAAAGCAATGAATATGGATAAGGATATCAATATCTTAGTATTCTGCACTGTGTATATTAGTTCATTTTGGCTTTCTTGGGATGAACTGACTCTATCCCACATCATGTAACTTGAAATGAATAGACTCACATCCTTTCCACTGATTGCTGTCCATTCTAATCATGCAGCAGAACTCAGTGGAGTGAGCTGTAGTATGAAAGGAGATGTCAGTTTATGCTTTCCTGACAAGAATGGGTCCAGTGTGATGATATTCTGAAGTATTTTAACAATAGCCATGAAATGTAATAGTTTCCCAAGTGCACAAAGCTCAAGAAGTTAATTGTTCATTTATGTTTGATACTGGGATTGAAACATTGGATTAAAACCAATTAAATGTTCCTAGAAGCAACAGAAAGTTTCCTGATTTATGAATAGAACCATTCAAATGGCGCAGACACAATCCATGTAAAGTAATGAGGTGTTTTGTTTTTTTGGCAAAGGAGAACACAAAACAGGCATAGGGAGTTTTTAAAAACCTTCTCTTTAAAAATCGCTTTTTGGATACAAGGTCAATAAAATAACATACACCAGTAGGAAGGAGTAATGGGAAATCTAGGGCTTCACTTCACAAGGAAAACAATCCCCTCCCCCAGGTGAGCAGCACAATGAAAATACTCTGCTTATTCTATCAGGGTTACATTCCTGAACTTAAGTCAACATCCTAAGTTACAGAACTAAACATGCTCTGCCTCTGCTTAGCAACCACAAATCCTTCCTTCGCCAGTTGCATGTATTTTGGATGTGGCTTCTGAAGTACACATTCCTTCATTTTGATCAGCGCCCCGAGTTAGGAAACTTGCGCTTTATTTTTCCAAACTGTGACAACACTTCAAGTCCCCCCCCCTCCACCCGCCAGCCCCCTGTCCTGCAAGGCACTGAAGTGATCGTTTCTTTTGAACCTCGGCACCTAACAACCCGGAAGCTTGGACGCCTGAAGCCTAGGCGGCCCAGCGTTTTCATCCCGGCTCGTGCGGGGGGCGGGGAGAGAAGCCCGTAGGGCCACTGGCGCGGGGCCCGGGCAGCCGCTGTGGCGCGGCCCAGGCCCGGGGCCACTTCCCGCGTCCCGGGGTTTCGCAGGCGGGAGCGCGGCGCGCGGCTGAGCCCGCAGGACGCCCTCTAGCCCCGCCAGTGGCGCGCCGCGAACCCCCCACTCCCCGCCCACTGGCGGCTGCGCGCACTGCACACTCGCCCGCCGCCGCACGCCGCCTGGCTCCTGCACGCCGCCGCCGCGCCGAGCACCCGGGCCCGCGACGCCGCCCGCTGAGCGCCGGGCCGAGTTCACGCAGCCGCGGTCGGGCGGCCCCGCGGCGGCGGCGGGCGCGGGCGGCCTGGCCGGGGCAGGTTAAAAGGACGAGTTGCAAACACTTCAGGAAGTGACAAGTCGATTTCCTCCTCTCCGGGAGCCGCTCGTACAAAGCGCTCGGCGCCGGCAAGCGAGCGTGCGCGCGGTGGACGCGCGGCGGGCAGCCCGGACGACTTGGCGAGCGCTGGCGGTGACTGCGCGGGGTCCGCGCCCGGAGCGCCCCGCCGCGCACAGTAAGCGACCCGGGGCCGGGCGGCGGCGGCGGCGGTGGCCGGGGGGCTGGCCCCGGGCGAGGTCCGGGCCGTGTGCGTCCCGGCCGCCGGCTAGAGGGAGCCCAGCTTGAGTGCGCAATGGGCTTGCCTTTTTTTTTTTTCTAATGTTGCTGGTTTCCTTATTTTCTGCCTTATTTCGCGTTTGGGTTAGGTCGGGCGGTTTCTCTGGGCGCTCAGTCTCACCCCTGATTGCAGGCGTGGGACTTGTCAGAGCACAGGCATGGGGACGAACCAGCCTGGCTGCGGCGGAAAAGTCTAAGCTCCCCAGGCCAGGGCGGGCTGGCGCTGGGACGACTGCGCCCAGGGGTGTCCTCTCCGCGTCTCGGCTTGAGCCCGGACTCGCCGCTGCGGCGGAGGCGCAGAGCCTCGGGAGCCGGGCGGCCCCATTTAGCCCCGAAGTTCCCGCATCGTTTGCAGGCAACTCTTTTGTTCGCGGAAGTTTGCACCCGCCACCCCCGGGATGCGGGCGCGAGGCGGCGGGCTCCACTGCTGCTGGACTGTCCGGGGCGGTCAGGATGGGGGTGAGGGGGGCGTTCTGTCCCGGGCGGGGAAGCCCAAGGGGTGGCCACGGCTGGGGCTTGCGGAGTGGGGGCGTCCGCGCCGGCGTGGCTTTTGCACATGGCGAGAAGGGCCGTCCGGCACAGGCACACTGGTCCAGTCACATTTTTGCCAGTCTTGGATTTTGCAACCCCGTGGGAGTCGGATTCCCAGCTCAGGGTTTCCCCTGGTGGGGCAGAGACGAAAGAAGCGAGGACACCCAGAATCCGGGGAGGGTTTGCGGTTGGTGTTGTCCCAAGTGTATTCTCGCCCCCCCCCCGAACCCCCCACGTCCCAGCCCCCAGCTCTCCACCCCGGTCTTCGGACTTGGGGAACAATGCTCGTGGTCTGGGCCGGGGCGCCGCAGCAGCTACGAATCGCGCGGACTGGTGGTCTCTCGCGTTCGGACACCCCCTGAAGCCGAGCTTCTTCCATCTGACCCCCCGGGCTCATTAACACGTACTGTACTTAGGACGATGGTGAACAAAGAAAAGCTCTTTGCAGCGTTTGATGAATGGGATTCTGCCTCCTATAGGCCACACTCCGAGTCTTCCATGCGGTACAGTCTCCGGACTCGGTGGTGGTAGGAAAGTGGCCCCCGGAGTGGATTGCATTCCGGGTCCGGGATCCTGGGGTGGGCATTTGTGCCGCCGCCTTTGCCGCCGCGCTCGCCTCGTAGGAGCGGGTGCAGATGGAGCCAGGCTGACGGTTGTTCAACAGGAACAAATGTTTGTTGAATTGTTGGATGGTAGAGAAAAGGGACTGTTTCCTATTGACTGCTGAGGAGTTGGAATGGCATTGTTTATTGGCCTGGGAAGCCAGGCAAGCGTCTTGTGCTGCTTACAACATATTAGCAGACTTCCAAATGACATGCTAGCATATGTGTTCCCAGCAGTCCCCACCGGCTGGCAGGGAGATTCCTCCTTGCTCCAGATCCTGGACTCGTTTAAAAGATGCCACCTGGTTTGAGGACTTGGGAAGGAATGGCGTTAGCCAACCAGGTGAAACTCAGTGTTCCTTATTAGGCCAGGCTTTGGTTTCATTTAAATGCATCTACTTAAGAGTAACTTGTGTCAGTTACAGTTTGATACTGAATCGCAGGTCTACAGGGTTTTTTTTCCTCTTTGGCTGTGTACTACATAAACAGCTACTTGTCCCAACTGATAGTCCCATTCAGTGGGAAGGTTTGGATCAGGATTGGTAGCCCTTGACTCTGTGTCTGCACTTGGCTGTCACCCATCATGCCACCTGGGAGTGTGCCGATCCAGCTTCCAGGCGCTTTTTCAGGTTAGAATCTAGCTAAGGAGAGGCTTGGGGAAGGCCTGTATTTTTTTCTTCAAACGTGCCTTCAGAGAACGAGGCGATTTGAATTCAAAAATATTTGCCCAACAACTTCCTATTTTTTTTGAGAAGGTGAGATTCATGTGCAGCCATTTTACTATCAATTTTAAATAGAAACTAGCAACCTCGCTGCTGCAGAAGTGGACTTGAATGTTCCAGTCTTCTCAGGACAAAGTAGAACATCACTGCCTTCGTTCATAATGTTTTAAATCAGTTTCTCCCTTCTCTTTTCAACTTAGGGTATGTTGCACATAACATTTTGGAAGTTTCATAAAGTTTTTTTGGAACGAGCTTCATGATACCTTGTTGTTGTCATGGTGGTTAGGCTTCCTTGACATTTTATGGGAAGCCCTGTTATATTTCCTGGGCTCTTTCCCTTCCCGCTTGTTGATTCCCTCACTGTCCCCTAGCCTCCCCATCCCCCCGTTCTGTTGAAGCCTAGTGGGCTTGGGTTCCTTTAAGCAGGTTCAGTGAGCAGGCGCCTGACCCCTGATTGAAGCTCAGGAAGGGCCAGCCTGCTCTCCTCCCCTTCTGGAGGCTGTGTTTGAATATTAGGAGCTGGCAGCAGGGGACGCTGCAGAGCTCTTTTAAAAAGCACACCCTTCTCACCCACTGCTCAATGCCCTGAGCCCTGAGGACTGAGCTCTAGGCCCACCTTCGGATTGTTCAGTTGATGTTTTATCTGGGCATCGTCACTTTCTGCCGTTAAATTGCGCACTGTATGGAAAACTTTTTGTTCTTGACCTTAAGTAAAAAGACTGAAATAAGCAAATACTCAGATCAACACAACCCCCATCGTTACCGCCACCATGCACACCTCTCGGATGTGTAATAAAAGAAACCTGCAGGCATAATTTGTTATGTAATATGCTGATAATACACGTTTCGGTTTTCGATGGAAACCAGATGTGGAGGGACTCTCTTTAATTGATCCAGCAAGGGGGAGACTAATAGATTAACTAGTCCTTGCAAACCCCAGGGGTGGTTTGTTTTGTTTAACTTTAGGGGAGAATCCCAAGCTCAGGGCTTTGGAGAGGTTTTCACCCTCAGCTTCTGCTTTGCTGCAGCTGTCCTTTTTGTCAGACTCCTCCTCTCTTGAAAGAACCGGTTTGTTGCCAACACGAAGCACATGGCCGGGGCTGGTGGGGCTGGGCGAAGCTTAGCTCTGCTGGACCCTCCTCCTCCTTGCCTCGTCCGGCTGCCGCCCTCTTCTCCACTCTACCAAACAGGGTCTGGCCAGGGACTTGAGTGCTGGGAGGAGTGCTGATTGTTCTCCCTCGACGACTCCTGAAATGTCCGTCCCATCATCCAGGGAGAGTTTCTCTTTAAACTTGTCCAGCGAATACACTTTCCAAAATCATTGACTCTCTGATAATTTGTTTGTATCCTGCCTAATTTTGAGGGTTCTTTTTGGATGGCTGAGTCACCTTTATTATGGCCCAAGGTTGGGGACGGCACTGTAATATCCGACCCCATTAACAGCAGTTTCATTGCCTGCCGGGAGGTGAACTTTGGAAACAAACCCAGAGGCTTAGATATGCTGATGTGCCCTGAGACTTGCTTAGAAAATTTTTGTTGTAGCGAAGTTGACATTAACATGATTAATGACTGCGCCACTGAAAAGTCCATATTCAAAAGCAATTTACCGTTCCCTAGGGTGGTTCTTGCAGTGAAGTATTTTTCTTTGCCAAACAACTTTGTTTTAAGGTAACTTCTTTGATGCTTCATCCAAACCTCCTGTGCACAGGGTTTGGGGGCAAGATTTGGGGTTCATGTATTTCAGGTTGTGGTTTTGTTGGTGCCTGTCTTACCGAACTTGGGTTGGGGGGAACTCAGATTCTTATCTAGGACAGTTCTCTAAGATCCTGAGTGACGGAGTGATGGGAGGAAATCTTGCAGAGGAAACTTGGCTTCGGGGTGTCTTGGAGTGATGCAAGGACGACAAGATGCTCTTTTCTTCCCCTCGCGGTGATTGGAGATACTTGAGAGACGTCCTTGGGTTTTTCTTTCCTTTTCTTTCTTTTTTTTTTTTTTTTTTAAATGTGGGTTGATTGAGAGGGGAAATGCTGATGGGTGGATCTGAAAGCAGCCTTAGGAACCCGAGAAAATAAAAACACATTTGAAGGACTCTGGAAGATTTTGCATTTCAAAGGGTCTACCTTGTAGAATTTCACATCACGTCAGGGGTTACAGAGAAGTGTGACAGGCACCCCCGCTTCTTTAATGCTTCTCCCTCTCTCCTGCTGTGGGGGCTGCGCGGGGAAGCTGCCTTTTGCGTGGGGGGATGGGGGACAGCTTGGCCAGACCACGCTGGAATAGCATGGAAACCACATTGCCTCTTGGGCATCTGTGATCTCGGGAAGGACTTTTTCCACAGTGCCACTCTCAGGAGGGTGAAAGCAAATCATGTTGGTAAACAGCCCATTTGACCCCAGAGTGCAGTGGCAGACTGACTCCTGACTTCTCCACCCACTCTTTCTGTTCTCTCATTAAACAAAGAAACAGATTCTTCCCCTGTGCTGCTATAATGTGATTCCCAAGGATTTAGCTGAAATGGGTGCAGATTGTTCACAGAATAATAGCAGCACCCACTGGTTGTTGAAGGCCCACCCCGGGCCGGGGCTTTGCGTACGCTCTGATTCTCAGAGCAAATCTGCAGTTATAGCTGAGGCTCAGAGAGGCCAGGGAGCTGGCCCGAGGCCACATAGCTGGAAGGCAGAAATCCAGGCAGGAGTTCTAGCCCCTCAGAGCCTGCTTGCTTTCCCTACACCGGGTTGTGTTCACAAGATAGAGGCACTGGGTTCTGTTTTATCTCAAAGCATACATTTTGTTTAGTCTTGTTAACAACACAGGAAAACCTAGAACTTTTAACTGCTTTTTCCTCTCCACTCCCCTTTCCAATGGCTACTTTTTTTTTTTTTTTTT
>NW_016107550.1:497726-504339 GCF_001604975.1 Cebus imitator
TTTTTGGAGTGATTGAAATCTGTATGTACTATAGGACCAAAGGCAGTGCCATAGTCTGGGAGGCTGAGATGTTTTGCCTCAATCTCAGAAAAGGCAGATTCACAAGAAAATATTTCCATTGGCCTTCTGGGGGAAACAGGAAGTAAATCACATTTATTCAGATTCCATTTTCCATTCAAAGAGATTCTTGAAAGCATTTCCAACTTTTTTTTTTTTTTTACATTTGTAATTCAGATGTCTCGAAGTAAATTATGATGTGGTGTTTGCTGCTCCAGGTTTGTACAATATCACATTTTGTTTACATGCCTGAAGTAATCAAGTAACTGAACACAATTGTATATCCTCCAGCGTAACTGAACTTGGTCCGCCTCAGCCAGGGCTGGGCAGCAGCCCTGCGTTCTGTTTCAGACAGAAACAGGTTCTTTGCAGGTTGGTTCTGGGGTGTGAGTGTGTGCGTGTTTTGAAGGAAGAATAAGGAGACCCATCTCTAGCAAGGCCTGCCTGGCTGGACATGCTGTCCTTTCTGCCCTTGAAGAGTTTGCAGGAGAGTTCTGGGGCCCTTGTGCTCTGAACTTCTAGAAGCTAGAGGAGTGATTCTGAACCTTGGCTGCACATTAGAGTCACCTGGGAAGGTTGAAAAAAACCTCAGATGCCGAGGCTGCCTTCGGGACCAATTACATCACAGTCTTGGAGAGAGGGGGCAGCACCCCAGCATTGGTATCTTTAAAGTTCCTGAGTTGATTCTCTTGTGCATCCAAGACTGAGGAGTGAGGCGGTAATAGACCCCATGCATACTTAGGGGTCGTCCCTTAGTCTCCCTATTCCGTAGCAGGAGACTGGGGGCTTCCCTATGCAAGAGTGGAGCAAACCCGTGGGGATTTTCTGCCGCTGCTGCTAGGTCTTGGTGAAGTGGTGTCTGAAAGGCCCATCCCGAAGGGAAGTGTCTGCTTGGCATCATCCAGGTCATTCTGTTTATGCTGGGCCAGCGTTCAGCACAGTCCCTCTGAACCACCTTCTTTCCAGATTGAAGGGGCGGATTTTACTCAGGCTGTGCTTTCAGGGCGGTTCTCCTGCAGCCCCTGCCTCCCTGTTGTCCTAGTGGTCTTGTTCCTTCTGGGGGTTTGGCACATCGTGCCCCCCTGGGGCTCAGGGGAGGAAAGATGCAGTTTGGTTCTCAGGCATATCCTGGCAACTCTCTGTGAGTGGTGAGTCTTTTTCACCCAGGTTGGCCGTGAATGTCACTCTCAGGCACCTGGTTGTCCCTAACAGCTCAGAGCCTGTCTTTCTGTGAGCATACTCAGGATTACATTTCATAGACTTGTGTTTAGAATGGCCGAGCGCCTTGGAGAGTGAGAGCTTCTTGGGTCTGCTGATGTCAGCTTCTAGAAGAGAGGTCCAGGTCTTAAGAGGTGAGGCGAATCTCCCAGGGTCATGTAGCCAGTTCTCAAAGGTGCAGCCTCTGTCTCCTGAGTCCCTGCCCTACTGCTGTGTTCTCATGACATGGGACCTTATGCCTGCTTTAGCGTAGACCAGCAGGTGAACTTGATCATTGCTCAGCGTTCATTAGCCAAGTGAAAACGTGCTATCCATCCCCCCCCACCCGAGCCCCAATGGAAGGTGCTGAAACCTTGTGAAGGTGAGCTTGATGAAGAAGGTTTTGGCTTCTGTGCCAAAAGTGTCTCAGTCTGCCCGTCTATGTCGTGGTGGTGGTGAGTAGTGACTAAGGGCTCTTTCTCCCCTGTTGGGAGTTGGGTTTGGGCCGAGCGAGGGGAGAAGAGGAGAATTGTTATTTTCCTCAGGGCTGCAGTTTCCACATTCATTCAGCAGACACTGACTGGACATCTGCTAGGTGTCCAGTGTGGAGCCAGGCACTTCACTTCCTTAGTTCATTTGATCCTCAGCACAACCTGTGGCTGAGGGACGACCCCTGTTTCGTTGATGAAAATATTGTGGCCTGGAGGAATCGCTCACCCCAGGTGAGAAGGGGCAGCTGGGGTTTGAACTTGGCCCAGCTGCCCTCAGCCCTGTATTATTTCTGCCACGCCGTGCTGCTTTTCCATCCGGTGCTCACTGGGGAGGAGAGTACCTGCTGTAAGACATGTGCTTTGCCCAGTGGGCGCTCCCTGGCAACTCCTGCCTGGGTGCCATGCTGTAACTGCTAGGAGGGGGCGTGGGTGGGCCTTCGAGCTCCTGGAGAGCTGGGCCTGTGCAGGTCCTGTCTGAGGCCATTGTGTGTCCTGGCAGCTGGACTGTGCCTGTGCAGGAAGGTGGCTTTTGCAGGTTCCACTGCTGCTGCCTGCCCCCACCCCGCAGAGGCCACCCTCCCGCCCAGGCTGCCTGCTGGCTGAAGCCTGAGCACCCTGACAGAGAAAGCCCAGCGGGGAGAGGCCTGCGGCCCTGACTGGAATTCCCCTTGCTCTGGCATTGGCCTTGGCCGTGGGCCTGGGAGTGGAGGGAGGTTCTGCCCGCAGGCTGGGAGCAGCTTCTCTGCATGTGTGGAAGTGGGAAGCTGATGTCCCCTGCAGCTGGCCGTCTCCATGATCTGGGTGAGCAGAGGGAGCCTGGCTCCTGAGCTGGGGGAAAAGACGTGTCTGTGGTTTTGGGTTTCCAGATAGAGTGCAGAATGCAGGGAAGGCCCTCTGTGGCATGATCCTGGGGACTGGGCCATAGGAACCATTCTCCCATGGAATCCCTTTGGCAGTCAAACGATTGAATTTCCTGGCTGGAAGGTAGTGGGCACAGACTGCCTGCTTGCTGGACTGAATTTGCCCTGTAAACCTCTCTTGGCTTCTCATTTCTCATCTTGCTGCTCCTGCCTCCCAGTGTTTTTAGGAAGATCAGTTTAGAGCTTGTTTGAGAAGCCCCTTGCAATGGGCGTAGTGCCTTGCAGAGTGATGCCAGGTAGGGAATGAGTGTGACTGGGCAGCCAGGGGTTCTGCTGCAAAGCCCTTGGTCGGCTGCATGCCAGCAAGGTGCGTCTTGTGGTTGCAGGAAAAATGGGGACTGTTTGATGTCACAGAGGAACTTTGGGCAGAGTCTAAGTGACACCCAGTTGTGTATCATTGAGGGCAAAAGTAGCATTCAGCTTTGGAATCAGAAGCCTGGGTTCAAATCCCAGGTCTGCCCTTTGCCAGCCATGCCATATGCCTTTGAGCAGGTGGCTGTGTGTCTGGTCTCCATTCCCTCATCTGGAGTGTGGCAGTGCTAACAGCACCCCAGCCCCTAGGTTTGGGGCCCTGAGTGAAACCACACGTTGGGACACTTAGAGCCCAACAAACATTAGTGAGTATCTGACGCAGCCTGTGGCAAGCACTTGCTGTCGGGAGGACTGAAGGGAGGCCAGAAGGACAGGAGGCAGGACAGAGCAGAGGGGCTTCAGCTGGAGCTGGGCCTGGCTGGACAGGTCAGGCTGGGGCAGATAGAGCCTCTTCTCCTCCAGCATCCTCTTCGGATAGTGTAGGGTTTTCTGAGAGGAAAAGTTGGAAGTATGCATTATAGTTTAGGTAGAAGTGTATCTGTCAACAAGAGTTGAGACTAGTAAGTCTTTTAAGCTTTCTCTTTAGGGAACTAAATCTTTGTTTACCAAAAGTGGTTTAGTTTTGTTCCTAAGCATAGAAAATTAAATGCACGTATGGGTTATGATGTGGCCTCACCATCTTGGATGTGCTGGGACTGTTACTTCTGTGAATGAATTCTTTGGAAACCAAGGAATTAGTGGTTGCACACCTATCTAGACTGTGAATGAGGGGCCCACTTACGACCTTTTGGATTCTCTTTAGGTGCTTTGCAGTGGGCACCTTTGTTTCTTGCTCTTTCTCTCACGTTGGGGGAGCTGCCTTGCACACCTGGAGTCAGCGTCTTCCAGGTGCGGATTATGTGGCTGTAGCTGGAGTGCCCGCCCCCAGCTTGGCCTAGGGTATGATTCTGGCTGCTTCTAGACCCCTCTACTGCCTACTGCCTGAACCTGACCCCAGTGTCTGCAGGAGCAAGAGCTCATCTAAGCTTGTGGAAGCTTTCAAAGGAGCCCTTGGCTTGGAGGTCCGAGGGAAGGGTTCAGCCTGTGCCTCCCAGGCTTCTGTTGGTGCAGGCCTCTGACTCCTGACGCGTCTGTTCCCTGGGTCTGGTGAGCATTGCTCCTCATGAGTCTGGGGCTGGCATCCTGGGGGGTGAGCACGATGGGCAGTCTCGACTGATGAGATTTCTGGCTGCACTTTGGGTAGCTTTGAGGGAGCACCTCTGCATGAGGTGTAAAGACTCATGCTGTTTATTAGATTGTGGGAGGGGCCCTGACTCCAGGCTGTGACAGCCTCTCCCTCTGGGGCTGGCCCTAGAGCATCCTCTCCAGAGGACCCCCCAAGGTGGCTGGGCATGGGTGGTTTTGAAGCAGACTCTCTGTTAGGACCATGACGTCCTGAAGCTTTGTGAGTGAGGGCTGTGTAAGGGAGGTCTCTGAGGTGTCTCAGCTGCCTCTGGTCTCATGGATGTGGCATAACTCACCTGCCAGATGGAGTGTGTCATCCTCGCCCACTGTGTCCTCCTTGAGTGTGTCACCGTTCCTGCGGTGAGCACAGAACATATCTGCTAGGGCGGTGGCCCCCAGGCTCAGTGCAGTTCAGCCAGTATGGAGTGACAGCCTCTGTGTGTGTCAGACACTTCATCAGGCCCCGAGGAATTCCGAGATGCATCTACTGAACCCCCTGTTTTTAAGGAGCTCATAGCTCGTGTTATGGACAGCCTGACTGCAGGTGATTATTGAGTTTCTACTATGTGCCAGACACAGCATAATAAATGAATGAAGATATGTTTACACAAGGTACTGGTGAGTCCCACTGTCCTCTGGAAGTCATAGGAAGGTCTCTTAAACTGAGCTGAAGGGAGGAGGGCAGGGACGGCTTCCTGGAGGGGGTGACAGCTGACCTGAGTCTTGAGGAATGAGCAGGAGTTTAGACAGATGAAGAATGGGGAGGAGGAGCTATTTCAGACCAGGAAAGCAGGGGTGCCCAGGCACAGCAGCATGAGACTGTCAGGGAATCTGGGGGCCTGGAGCCTGGGTGAGAAGAGTATAGATTTCAGCGGGGAGCGGGGCTGATCTATGTCAGGATGGCAGTAAAGTGTAAGGCGAAGAGCAGGGAGCTGGGGGAGGATGTGCTTTGCAGTTTTAAAGGCCCAGTGACTGGGGAGTGACAGTGCTGATGGAGTTTGGAGCAGACAACTTGGAGGCCACTGTGACCTAGGAGAGACAGTACACAGGGGTGGGGGAGGGCAGAGCGTAAGTGGCCGTCGGGCAGTCACCAGGTGAATGCTGCTGAGGGCACAGGACTCAGGAGGGGTCGGTCTTCTCCAGCAGTCCGTAGAAGGGTTAGGGGCGACACTGCCCAGGGCCCCGCCTTTTGACCTTGGAGTGACCTTCCTGGAGGAGCACGAGGCTGGCCTCTGAGAGAATTTCCGTGGAGTGCCGCCTTAGTGATGTGATCTTTGTTTATTTTTAGTCAAAACTCTCGCATTTAGCGGGGGTAGTTGGGATTCCCAAGAGCTTCCAGAACCTCTTGCCTGTGCTGCAGTGGAACTCAAGAAGTCAAAATGAACAAAATGTTCTGGCATTGTGTGAGCCGAAACAGTCCGATTCAGTGTCAGACTACCTTTGTTTTTTCTTTAAAGGGAAAAGCAGGCACCTAACCATGCTGGTGTGATGGAGAAGGAGCTTCGGTGCCCCTTGGCTCTGCCAGAGGGGAGGGGGAGGCTGCTGACACAGACACTCGAGAATGGTGGGCCCGAGTCACCTGACTCCTGAGGCCTCCACCGCCCTCAGATGCCAGCCCAGATTCCAGGCCCCATTGGCTGTGTGGCATGTGACCTGGGCCCAGAAGAGGAGAATTAAGGAAAGTCCTGGAGCTGTGCGGGGGCAGAACTGCAGTTCGCCGCCCAGCTGGGCTTTGGAGGATGTCTTTTCCAAGCCCGGGAGGGTTTTGCTCATCTGCATTTACTCCTGAGGGGGGAAGAAAGTAAGTTAGCTAGCTGCAAATGGTTTTCTTTTTCTTTTTTTTTTTTTTTTTTTTGAGACAGAGTCTCACTCTGTCGTCAGGCTGGACTGCACTGGTGCAGTCTTGGCTCACTGCAATCTCCACCTCCCGTGTTCAAGCAATTCTTCTGCCTCAGCCTCCCGAGAAGCTAGGATTACAGGTGCCCACCACCACGCCCAGCTAATTTTTGTATTTTAAGTAGAGACGAGGTTTCACCATGTTGGCCAGGGTGGTCTAGATCTCCTGAGTTCGTGATTCGCCTGCCTTGGCTTCCCAAAGTGCTGGGATTATAGGCGTAAGCCACCACGCCTGGCCCAATGGTTTTGAGTTTGCCAGTAAACCTCCCTGTTCATCTAATTCCTGGGGAAGTTAGCACATGCCTTCACCTGTCAGAAAAGAAACTCAAAGAGAGATCTGGCCTGGCTGCGTCCACATAGGCCAAAAGTTGAGCAGCAAACTGGAGCGGAAGAGCAGAAGTAGGAGCAGAGAGGGGAGCAGACACCTGGGCTCGCCGGAGTGCCTGATAGTCCACAGGGAAGTGAGTTCTGACTTGCTGTAGGGAGAAACTTTTTTTTTTTTTTTTTTTTTTTAAA
>NW_016107550.1:505661-595365 GCF_001604975.1 Cebus imitator
AACATGGTGAAACCCCATCTCTACTAAAAATGTAAATAATTAGCCGGGTGTGATGGCACTGTAGTCCCAGCTACTCAGGAGGCTGAGGCAGGAGAATCACTTGAACCTGGGAGGCAGAGGTTCCAGTGAGCTGAGATTGCGCTGCTGCTGTCCAGCCTGGCGACAGAGCGAGACTCCGTCTCAGGAAAAAAACCAAAAAACAAAAAAGGTTGATTTTGTGTTTCTAATGATTTCCTTTATAAATGGAGCCTCTCATTGTAGTACAAATGAGCCCAGGCAGTTGGGCAGACTGTGGGGCAGGGCTGATGTCAGTTGGAAAAGCCGGAGAGAAGTGAGAGCAGGGCACAGAACCAGGCTGAAGGGGCCCTGGGTTCCAGTCCTGCCACTTGATTGCTTTTGACTTTGGTTCAGCCACTTCCCTCCTCTAAGCTGTGATTTTCTCATCTGTGGACTGGGAATTATAGTGCCTACTTAACAGAGCAGGAGGAATAAATAGATAGTGTGAGTCTAAGCACCCAGTACTTTCCTATTTTCATTTGTCCATCAAGTACTTTCTGAATGCCCACTGTGTGTTAGGCTTCTCAGCTAATTCATGTAACCACCCTGAGAAGTGAGTACTATTATTATATCCATTTTATAGATGAAGAATGTAAGGTTCTGTAAGGTAAAGTGCCCAAGGTCATTTAGCTCATGTGTGGTAGTTCTGGGGTTTGAACTCCCAGCTTTAGGATTGGCAAACTATAGCCTGATGACTAAATCTGGCCCACTGCCTACATTTGTAAATAAAGTTTTATTGGGACACAGCCGCACCCATTTATGTAGGTAATGTCTGTGGCTGCCTTCACACCACAGCAGCAGAGTTTACAGACCACAGGGTCTGCAAAGCCTAAAATATTTATTGCCTGGCTCTCTACAGTAAAAGAATGTACTGAACTATTCTCCACACGAATACTCTGCACTCCAGACCTGAGCTATTCAGTATGTTAGCTCTAGCCACATGTGGCAGTTTAAATTAACTAAAACTAAATGAGATGAAGACTTCAGTTCTTTGGTGGCAGTAGCCACATGCCTAATAGCCGCATGCAGTGGTTGCCTCTCACTTTGGACAGCACAGACCCAGAACGTTGCTGTCATCACAGAGTGTTCGATCAGGTAAGGGCGTGCGAGACTGTGTCCTGGTGCAGGGAGAATCCAAGTCTCGGAGAACCAGCAGTGCAGAGGAGGCATTCTGGTGAAAGAAAAAACACTGGACGTTCCTGCTCCCAAAACACAGTATTGAAAATTAGTTGGTTGACTCTGAGGGGATGGAGGAATGTCTGCTGTGGCAGAGGGAACCTGGCCCTGAAGTGAAGAGATTATCCCTAAATCCTATGACCCTTGGTAGGCCCCCGCCATGCACCTCTGCAGCTTGTAACCCCAGCTTCTGGTTCACTGGGACCGTTGGCCTCATCAGCTCTGCCATGTCCAGTGCCCCATGTTGTGTTTGCATGCAACACAATGGGGTCCTGCAGAAACCCCATTTTCCTGTATTCAGATCTGTTCTGTTCTAGGCCAGTTGGGCCTGATGGGTTATACCATTGGTCCTCCAGTGCTGACATGGGACATTCATGGTCTGATGAAATGACCATGTTTTCCATGGGCATCGGATAAGGAACTGCTTCAAAATGATGGCTACTGTGTGGCCTGAGGAAGGAAGGTGAGTTCTAGGTCCCACAGCTAGCTGGTATCACTGACTTACTCCTTACAATGCTGTCCACTGCCAACCCTGATGCCGTGTGTCGAGCAGCGTGTAGCTGGGCTGAACTGTAGCTCTTGTCTTGTTTGGTGCATAAATGCTCTGAATTGGAATCTCTTTGGAAGCTAACTAGGGGCAGAGTCATTTTGAGGGGTGAAGGGAAATATAGAGAGCATAGATCTCCGGTTCATTAGACCCAGGCATAATTGCATCAGTGCTGCCCCCATCTCCCCGACATTCGTGCATGCTGATGGGCTCTGAGTGTGTCAGTTACCACACGGCTGGTTGTAGTCCAGGCTGTCTACACTGGAGCCTCTGAAATGTACAGTCAGGAGTCCAGTCTAGTGCTCCTGTTAGGAATGGCTGGCTTCTCCATGTTGGGTTATAGGAGTACAGTCTGCATGCATCTTCATGCTTTAGACAATGCCCACTCCCTCTGTAATCAGGATGAAAACCTTTGTAAAATGTGAGAATAAGATACCAGGAGGAATTTTCAGGACTTGAGCAAGAGTAAAAAAAAAAAAAGAGGAAAACCAGATACACAAGCCTGGTCAACTTAGCTCTAGAGTAGTTGCCTGAAGGAAGTGCCTGCTAAGGAGGAAGTTGTGTTAAGAGGCTGTACATGGACAGTTTTTCCCCCACATGCTTTAAGAGGGAGAAAAGAATAACCTTGGACGGCCAGCCTTGATTACGAGTCCCCCTCCCATCCCACTGCCACCTTTGACACTGCTTGCCTCTAGCCAGCCACTCCTGGAATGGTCTCCTGTGTCTTCCTTCTTCAGCCAGCAGGGTGGTGAGATCATTTGAGATTAGGCTCTGCCCCAGGTTTCTCACTGCTGTCCCAGCACTCAGGGAGACTAACTGCATGTGCCGCGAAGAACCCTGACACAAATAAATTTATAATGGAAATTGTATGTAGAGTGCTGGTGTTTTCTGAGCACCTACTGTGTGCCAAGCACCCTGCATACGTTCTCATCATCTGCTTGTGGCACAGCCAGCTGGGGGTGACTAGCCCCACTTCACTGGGCAGGAGCTGAGCTTCAGCCGTGTCCCTGAGAGAGAGTGGCTTGTGGTAGGCTAGAGCCTGCCTGAAATCCAGGTCCCTGCGCTCCGAAGCCAGGTTCTCCTCACCTAGTTTTGTCCCCAGTCGTGCACATGCTGCTGTTTCAAAGAGAAATTTCTTGCTCCTCTGCATGGCTCCCTGATGACATTTTTATCATGGCTTGTGGGCAGAGCAGTAGGTTGCTAACTGTGGGGTGACATTCAAGGAAACCAACTCCATCAAGCTCTCCCTTTGAATGTGCTGTTATGGTACAAGAAGTCTTCGTTTGTCCTGAGCTATTTTGAAATAAAAGGCAGGAAACTCCCCTCTTGTTTCTATATCTTGCATAGAAGTCATCAAAACAGAATCCTCTGTTCTGTGCAGCAGTCATGATGGAGGAAGCAGCTGTTCTCTTCACGATGACCCAACCATAGCCAGCAGTCTGGAGGCGTCAGGGATCCAGGATGGTCTGTTCCATCTGCTGGGTTTACTTGCGTGTGTTAGAAGTATTTGGCATGGAAACTCTTTCCCTACCCTACCTCGTGGGCGAGGCCAGGAGGGAGCTCTCCTGGTGGGGGCAGGGCAGATCCCCACTCTGCTGTACTCCGGATAATGCGTTGGTTTGCTCGGTGGAATGGGTGCCCCAGCCTCCCTTGGGGCCCGGCTGAGTGAACAAACCACATCAACGGTCTCACCAAGTCCATGGTTGGGAAGGCAGGCCTCTGCTGTCTGTGCTGGGAGTTTTATGGGTCTACTTTGTTGTGGATGGAATTTCATACAGTCCGAGCTGTCTGGTCGTTTTCAGGCCTGCAGCTAACTTACTGAATGAGCCAGGGAGCGGTGCTGATGAGAATGTGTGACTGGATTGCTAAGGCCAAGCGAGTCCACGGGAATCTTCAAACCAAGATGAATCTTAGTTGTTTGGGTATTTTCAGGGGTTTGAATCATCAGCATCATTTAGACCAGAGTTGCACTCTGGTGGTCTGGGGCCCAGATGTGGTCCTCAGACATGATTTGTTTGGCTCATATGAGTCTTTACAAATTTTTTAATTTCTTGAGAACATAAAAAGGAGATTGTGCAGAGAAGTCCTGATTTTCAGTTTGTCTTAACAAGCCAGAAGATTTTTAACAGTGGCCTGGGTCCTGTTTCCCAAACAATTCACAACAGCCGTAGCCAGAGCTGTCCACTGTGGGCCGGCCATGTTCTCTGCACATCACGGTGCCTATGCAGCATGCTTCTCTCACGTATGCCTCCCTCTTGGCCCTGGAAGGCATTTGAGTTTGAGATCCCTGGAGAGGACAAGACGTTCAGAAGACAGATTCAGACTTTCTGGCTCTCCAGGTTATTGGCACAGGGCAAACCATGGTGAATGGCAGTGACTAGTAGAAATGGCCAGGCTGTTTGCAGTGCCCGAGGTCATTGCCACCATAATCCCGCTACCTTGTGTTCCACCTGCTAGGAAACTTGCAAAGATAAGCAGCCACTCCTTGGAGAGGGCACTCGTGGGAACTCTGAAAGTACAAATATGTCGTTTATCTCTTGGGAGCCAGTCTCAGCCCAGGGGCCCTTCTACCCCCTGGATCGGCCAGTGATACTAGGTGACCTGGGGATTCATTTTGTACCCCTGCACCCCCCAGTCACTCAGGTGCTTCACCTAGTTTAATCTTCTTATCTAAAAGTGCCTTCCTGAGGCCGAGGCAAGCAGATCACCTGAGCCCAGGAATTCGAGACTAACCTGGCCAACATAGAGAAAACCCATCTCTACTGAAAATAAAAGAACCAGCCAGGTGTTATGGCACGCACTGTAGTCCCAGCTACTGGGAGGCTGAGGTATGAGATCGCTTGAGCCTGGGAGGCAGAAGTTGGGTGCAGTGAGCCAATATTGTACCACTACGGCCGGGCGCAGTGGCTCAAGCCTGTAATCCCAGCACTGTGGGAGGCCGAGGCGGGTGGATCACGAGATCAAGAGACCGAGACCATCCTGGTCAACATGGTGAAACCCTGTCTCTACTAAAAATACAAAAAATTAGCTGGGCATGGTGGCGCGTGCCTGTAATCTCAGCGACTCAGGAGGCTGGGGCAGGAGAATTGCCTGAACCCGGGAGGCGGAGGTTGCGGTGAGCCGAGATCGCGCCATTGCACTCCAGCCTGGGTAACAAGAGCGAAACTTCGTCTCAAAAAAAAAAAAGAAAAAAAAAATATTGTACCACTGCCCTCCAGCCTGGGTGACAGAACGAGAGACCGTGTCTCCAAATATAAATAAGTAAATAAATAAAAAGTGCCTTCTGGATGTTAATAGATGTTGCAAGTGATTTTTTTCAAATAAAGATTTAATTTTTAAATTCTCACGACAGGCATTCTAGCTGCTGTGTACCAAGCAGATAACTTCTGGTGTTAGACAAAAATTTCCTAGGGTAGACGAAGCATGCATCTCAGCTCATTCTTCTAGCTCATTCTTTTGACAGAGACTCAATATAGCAAGTGGAAGTAAAGCAAAGATTCACCAGAGGGTACCTAATATTTTTCAAAGAATTGAGGTGTTCTCTTCCTATTTTTTCAACCTAATAGGAATCCCTCCTGTCATTTATCTTTTTCACTCAACCCTGTTTTTTTCTCTTCTCGTGGCAACTATCCTGTGACTTTTTGTTTCTTTCTGATTCTCACACATATTTTGCTGCATAGTCAACCTTTGGGCATCTTAGTGTTATTTCAAATGGTTTGCTGAATTTGAGAAATGTAGCTTAGAAATCCATTGCCTGAAAGCCCTTCACACCTCTTTTCATTTGCCACAGAAACATGGCATCCGCTTCCTTCTCACCTACCGGTCAGGGCCTGTGTGTTGATTTTATCCATTCTGGGTGGTTGGTTCAGCCTCTGGTGCTGCTAGGCCAAGGGTCTCGAGAAGGGGCCCTAAGGTTCTGATGATGCCGCTGCTCTCCTTCACTGCATTCTAGGGACTGTTGGAACTCCAGAAGAACAAGGATCATCTTGATGTAGATTTAGATTTCCAGGGCCTGGCCAGAGGACGTGCTGGGGGTGGGTAGTAGGCTTCCGATCCCATTCTGACCTTGTGGCTTTTGCCAGAAACTCCACTTTTATGGATCCCAATTTTCTCATCTGCAAAACTGTCCTCCCAGTTACTAGGGTTCTAGGTACCAAATCCACTGAAAATGTGTTTTTCAAACTTTAGGGACCACCCAACTCAACCTGGAGGGCTTACTAAACACAGTTGCTGGGTCCTCCTCGTAGAGTTTGTAATTCAGTTCATCTGGGATTGGGGACTGAGACTTTGCATTTCTAATGAGTTCCCAGGCAGTTCTCTACTGCTTTGGGGTCCATGCTTGGAAAACCAGTGCATGTCGCTGAAGCAGGTGCCAGATGCCCAGTGTTCCCCCCAGCAAGGATGTGGGTTGGTCTGTGTGGTCTTGGCTGCCTGGCGTGTGAGGCTCGTCTTTCATTTTCCCACTGCTCTTATTTTCTGGGAACTTGAACCTAGATTCCCAGAGATGTTCTGTTTCCATACAGCCATCTTCATGGACACTTGTCTTCAGACTCTCACCATGATATTTGGAGACACATTTATTTCCTACCTTTAGGTAAATCTTTCACTAACAGACACCATCCTCTGTCCATCTCGGTCTCCACCCCTCTCCCTAGAAGCCGGATACTGACAGAGGCAGCCTTGGTGATTTTGAGTTTTGAGGTTTTGGTTTCCCAGATAGGTTGATTTTTACCCATTTTCACCAAAGCCAGGCTGTGTTTGGGTTGAGTTGTCAGAGCCGGCGTGGACAGCAGGTCACCCTGTGCTCGGGTTGCTTCGAGAGGCTTCCTGTTCACTGCCGTCAGTCCCAGGCTAGACGCCCTTTGTCAGGTGCCCTGAAATCAGTGTCCCCATGGGAAATGGGGTGCTTGACCATGCCCAGAATTAACTGCTGTGCCCCTTCTTTCCCTTACCTGATGACACCTGAGCGGTTTAGTGGTGGTTTCCTCTCTTTTGGGTTTTAGTTGTGGAGTGAACCTGAAATCACTGCTGGTCTTATGTCTTTAGCTCCAGCTGTAATCCCTGGCAGGTGAAGGATGGTCACTGGCTTTGCAGTTTTCCTCAGTTTTGTTTTGTCAAGGCGTGTTCCCATTTCTCCTCTCGCACCTCAGAACCTGGGGGACACTAACTCAGTCATGCTTCTGAATGGAGCGTTTCTGTGTGGTTTTCTCCTTGACTCGGTACTCTGCCTTCTGCAGCTCCCAGCCCCTGGCAGCTGGGCACACTGGCCCTTGTGCTTTCATATCCACGAAAACACGTGGGAAGCGCGTGCCCAGCACATGCCTTGATCACATATTTGTAACTCTGGAGTCTGAGATGATGGTGACATTCTCGTATGGGGCTGTGTATGGCCACTCCCATTCCCCAAGGGAGAACACAATCACTGTATTGTCTTGGCATTCTGGGCGAGCTGCTTGGGTCAGGGCAGGGGCTGTTGGTATACTGGGAGATGGAAATAACCGTTTTGCAGCTTTCAACCTTTATGCTGCCATTTACAAAAGAGGGAGGCTTGGGACGACCTGTCAGGATCCCCTGGGTCACCTGGCTTTGTTCAGCTGAGTAACTCACCGGCCTGTGCCCCTTGTAGCTCAGCTTGCTTGCCTGCTATTCAGGCAGGACAGCTCTGGGAGGGCAGACCTCTGGGCAGTGGAGGGAAGCGGAGTGATGGGAGGTGGGGAGCAGGGTGGCGGCTTGTGGCTGTCCTGTGCTGTCACTGGCAGACATCGTGGCACCTGACCTGTCTGAGCCTCCTGGGGCTCCTTCCACCAAAAGCTGGGAAGAGGGCCTCCACTCCCAACCCCATCCCCCCCTTGCTAGAGTGTCACACATGTCGTTTAGCAGTATCCTAGTAGCCGTATGCTCACCCCATCTCTGGCATGGAATGCCTGCCCAACCCTCATGCTGCTTCCTCTGGGAAATCACCCCAGATCTTTGCCTCCCCACTTGGAATTCCAGGCTCACTCCTCTGTCCTTGTGGCTTCATTATCATATGACATGTTATGCCTTGTGGGAGACCTAGTTGAACGCTTGCCGTTTGCGTGAACTTAGTTGTATGTTATCTGCTGTCTCCCCTCAGTCCCTAGCACAGCCAGCCCGGCATGTGTTGGACTTGGGATGAGACTGTTAGCAGGAAGAAATACTCTCCAAAGAGAAGCACAACCCAGGGCGCGCGTGAGATTTGCCGGCTCCACTGCAGCCACCTAGAAATATTTTCTGTTTCTGGGTAAAAGTCTGTTCTAAGGAGCACAGCATCACATGTGTATATAATCTTCCCTTGACCCTTCTTGCTCTCTGTAGAGGCTCCCAGGACCTTGGCCCTCCCTGTCCCACGGGTTTCTGCAGAAGCCTGGGCTGTCCAGGCTCTGCCTGGCCCAGGGTCAGCCCTGCATATGCTGTCTCACACCAGGCCCTGACTGCAGCAAGATTCTTCTAAAAGCAGAACATAGAAAACAGAGCTGTTAGGGCAGGGCCCTGGGCTGTCGGTTTTCCCATGATTGGGTGTGAGAGGGCTGCTGGCCACCCTCCACCCGCAGAAGCTCTGAGGAGTGTTTGCAGGTTCCTGCGGACGTGTGAGCGTGATCAAACACAGGAGTTTTTGTGCTGGTCACTGGGTTTTTTTGGTTGTGCTCTGCCACTGTGGAACCCAGACAATTTTGAGCCTGTCCCCTCTGGGTTGGGAGGTGCAGTGCTTCGAATGAGTGTTGACACCACTTTGCTAGCTGTCGGAAATCCCCACAAGCAAGGGCGATTTCAGTGTTTTTGGCACCAAGAAAGTTGAGACTTGACTTAACGTGGTGATTGTGTTCTTTGTTTCAGCAGACATTTCCTGAGCAGCTCTTTGTGCCAGGTTCTGGGGACTCAGGGGACTGAGGCCGGGCTCATGCCCTCCAGAAGCGCACAGTCTATGGGGCTGGCGGCTCTCTGGTTCATTTCATGGCCCTGTGATTCAAGCTCTGCATTCTGCACAGGGGCAGAGGGTATGACTGACTCAGTGTGGGGTGTGGAGGTCTTCCTGGAGGTGGTGACACCTGAGCTGAGTCTAAAAGATGAGGTAGAGAGGCTAGAGGCTGAGAGGGCAGCAGGGAGCAGCGGGGGAAGCAGGTTCTAGGCTGAGAGACCAGCGTGAGCAGAGGCCTGGGGACAGGAAACTATGTGGTATTCGGAGAACTGCAGAATGTTTGAAGAACAGGCAATACATGCATGCATACAGACTTAGCAGTGAAAAGCAGGTTCCTCATCCCCGTCCTTCCCGGGGGAGCTCCTGTTGCTATTTTCTTATTTGTCCTCCAAGACATTCCATGCATGTGCAAGAATATAGAGACACACACACAAACGTGTATATAAAATACATTATTTTTTATGTTTTTGATTTAGAAAGTATTACCTATTTCTTGTGGAAGTCAATACCATGTTTGGTTCAAACTTTAAAACATACAAAAAGCTGTTTCTTGAAGAGTCTTCTCTCATCTCTGGTCCCGGCTACCCATTTCTCCCTGAAGACAGCTTTTGTGTTAAGTTTCTTTTGTATCCTTCCAGGACTTCTGTATCATGGGCACAATTATTTATTTAGTTTCACTCAAATGGGAGCTGAATCTGCCCACAGTCCTGATCTTTGCTTTTCTACTCAGCGCTGGACCTGACCTGAAGATGCTTTCCTATTTGGATATGTTGGGCTCCTGAAGCCTTTTTAAAATATTTTTTAAATTAAAATTTAAATCGACACATAATTTTAGCTGTTCACGTGGTACATGGTGATGTTGCGACACATGTAATGTTTGGTGATCGGTTCAGGGTAACCGTGTCCAGCATCTCACACATTGACCATTTCTTTGTGTCAGGAATGTTCAGTATCTTCCTTCTGTTTTTTTTATTTTATTTTACTTTAATTATTTATGAGAATTATAAGCTTTACCTTCTAACTATTTGAAATTATGTAATGTGGTTAACCATGGTCATCCTGCAGTGCTATAGTTGAACTAGTGGAACTTACTCCCCCTGTCTGGCTGTAATTTCAGATTCTTTAACAAATCGCTTTTTCTTCCCGCCTTCCTCTTGACCTTCCCTGTCTTCCCCCTACCCTTCCCAGCCTCTAGTCTCCTCTGTTCTGCTTTTTCCTTCTATGAGAACAATTTTTTTTTTAAGCTTCCACATATCCTCGTAGCCTTTTGGAAAACTGCGTTTTGTCCTTTGCATGGTGTTGCAGTGTGTATTTAGCCTGTCCTTCCTGTTAGGCAGTTAGGCCACTTCCTATCTTGGCTGTGCCTAACGATACGTATTATTTTGCTCATTAGCAGGACAGTCTGCAGGGCAGGCTGATTTGGGTTGAGGTGCACGTGGTTCACAGGGAGTGAGTAAGGATGATGGAGCTGCACGAGGACACGGGCAGGTTGTTTTGGGCTCATCTCTAGCAGCTGACCTCTTCCTCCTAGTGAAAGGCAAGTGACTTTTCAATTGGATTCTGCTGAGTTTTGGGGAAGCTGTTTAATTCTTTTGCTGCCTCCTATAAGTAACTTCTGCAAAAGGAGACCTGGCCTAAGGTGGTCTCTGGAAGCAAGGTTTCACCAGGGGTGTGGTGGGCGTTGCTCAGGGAGACTCCGTTACAGACCTTCAGGCCATGCCCTGCAGGACAAGGCTAGCCAGAGCTGAGGCCCGCGGTGTGGCTCGGCCAGCGTTGTATGCTGAAGCCTTCTGGGTGCAGATGCCACTTCCGGGCACTTGCTAGACTTGGGCATTATGAACATCACAGTTCTAGTCAGTATGTTGTTGATTTATTAATAATTGAAGCAAGTTCAAGTCTGCCCAGGCAGAGGACCTGCAGCGTGTGGGAGGGAGACTGCAGGATGACTCTGCACCCACCCTGTGAAGGTTGTGATGTATGTTTCTGAACTTTATTTTTTGAGATGGGTTCTTACTCTGTCCCCCAGGCTGGAGTGCGGCAGCATGATCTGGACTCAATGCAACGTCCCCTTCTGGGCTGAAGCGAGCCTCCCACCCCAACCTCCCGAATAGCTGGGCCACCGGCATGCACTACCATGCCCAGCTAATTTTTTGTATTTTTGGTAGAGATGGGGTTTTGCCGTGTTTCCCAGGCTGGTCTCCAACTCCTGAGCTCAAGGCATCCACCCACCTCCGCCACCCAAAGTGTTGGGATTGCGGGTGTGAGCTACCGCACCTGACCCAGATTTCTGAACGTTAGAGGGCCCAGTTATTTTATCATGCTATTTGTTTTTAAAATATACTCTGCCTTTTAGTGCATTTTAATTGACTTTTCATTTCACTCATGCATCAGTTCATAAGTTTCACCTCTGTGGGAGTGGGGACTGTGGCTTATGTGTGTTCGTGTCTTCAACCCTACTGTCATCCCAGCAGTCACTCATCACTCGGTAAAGGTTTGTTGAATGAATGAACACAATTGCCTGTCACACAGGCTTTTGTCAGGGCCCACGGTATGCTGTTGTTAACTAGTCATCCAGCACACTTGAAACTTGGTTTTGTTCAATGTCAACCTCTGACCAGTACTTGTTAAATTTCATCCAGTCTGATCCCATCCAGTTATTCAGTCTGATATGGTTTCATTTTTTGTTTTTAAGTTAACTTTTTAAAAAATTACTATGTTTTGAGATAGGATCTTCCTTTGTGGCCCAGGCTGGAGTGCCACTGTGCCTGGCTGTGTTGGTGGTTTTATGTGTACCCTTCCTTCTCCTGCACATTTTCGAACTCCTTCCTCCAGATACGGCAGGGAGGAACCCCTTTCCACAGTGAGGTGAAGGCCAGTCCACATTTGGTTTGGGAGGTACGTGGAGAAGTGCTCAGAGGCCTGGCTTTAGAGTTTTGCTGCTGACTTAGTGAGTGAGCTTCCTGAGAGCAAGGGAAGTACACCCAGGCCTGGTTCAGATGGTTCCACAGGGGGACGGTGGCAGCCACAGCTGCAGCTGGTGTACTTGGCAGTCTGTCAAGCACTTTGGGGTGTGCTGCGGACGGACAATTGAATGAATCTTTGTTTCTGGAGCTTGGGTCGTTTCTGATGAGGAAGATGATTACTCATTTTGGGAAGTTGGGTTAACTCTTCCAAAGTCCTTTGAGTCTTGCTTAGATCTGTAATGAAAAACCTGTAAGAGTTCACCTTGGCATCCCAAGGTGTTTAGTTTGAAGCCTGGTGAATCTGCTTGGCTGTGTCATTTCCTCTGTAACACTCCCCCACCCAGGTCTTTTAAGTCAGGAGGCCTGACTGTCATACCCAGGGTGCTTAGAAGGAAGTGGGGGAAGTGTTTGCAAATGAGGTGCCCCTTTCTTCTCCTGCTCCCCACCCCTATGGCATGCCAAAAATAAAGAAGGCGCTCCAGACCCATTTGAGCAGCTGTTCTCCCAAACTTCTTAGATTAACTGTCGCCATTTCTAAGTAATTTAAGGACAAATGCCTGGACTTTAGCTTTGAATTAGGACTTCATGAAGCCCTTCTTCTTCTTTTTTTTTTGTGAGACAGGATCTTCTTCTGTTACATAAGCTGGAACGAAGAGGTGCTTTCAGAGCTCACTGCAGCCTCGACCTTCCTAGCTCAAGCGATTCTCCCAACTTAGCCTCCTGTGTAGCTGGGACTACAGGTGTGTGCCAGCATGCCTGGCCATTTTATAAACTTTTTATAGAGTTGGGGATCTCTCCATGTTGCCCAGGCTGGTCTTGAACTCTTGGACTCAAGCAATTCACCTGCCTCAGCTTGCCAAAGTGCAGGGTTTATAGGCATGAGCCACTGTGCCTGGCGGCGAAGCCCTTCTTTGCAGGAATCTCTTTCTCTGCCTTAAGAGGCAAGACTCTGGTGCTGTTTTGATCTGTATGTAGACAGATGGCTGTTACACATGCAGCGGCTCCCCCGCCATTGTGCTGTGGCTGGTGGTGGGTATAGTCTTACTAGAGTGTATCCTGCCCTCCGCAGCCCTCCCCTGTGGTAGGAGCCAGGTAGATAGCTTTGGCCATTTGACCCGAGAGGTGCCACAGAGCTCGGGTGTTCTTGTTGTATGACAGACCCGCCTGGCAGCTTAGAGTCCCTCCAGTTTTGTTTTGGCAGATGACGGCATTCTCGGATGTGTGGTAGCGCTTGCAGTGTGGTGTGGGGGGAGAAAGGAGAAGGCGGAAGGCTTAACATGTGATTGACGAGCCTGTCTGATTAATTTCTACAACAGACCCTGTAGGTTGGTAGATATGACTCTGTTCAGGAAGTGAGGGGAGTCCTGAAGCGTGAGCTGAGGTTAGGATGTGACCTCGGAGTGGGTGGCAGCTGGGCAACCTGGTGGCTCTCATGCCTATAGCAGCTCTTACAGAGATGTTGGGACCCTCTTGGGTCACCTGTCATGTCCTAGTGTGATACTGTCTTAGTCCAATGTGTTGGGGCCACCAGCCTGCAGGCCTCCTAGATAAAGAGATCATGGCCCTCACAGCTGTGTTCTCAGGCTCAGCTGCTGAGAGATTACCTTCCTTCTGTGCAGTGGCTCTGAGGGTTCGGCGCGAGCTGTAGACGCCAACAGGAATGCTCCTCCCTGCCTGCTGAGTGGCTGGAGCTGCCCTGGTAGGAAGGCTGTGTGTAGCCTGGGCTGGGGATGGACTGTCCTGCAGGAGGGGGAGTGTTGCTGTCTGAGAGCCCATAAACATTTTGTAAAGGAGAAGGAGATTCTTGTTCTGAGAGGTAGATGAAGATGTCAGAACTGGTCAGTGGCTAACTTCTGGCTCTCCAGTAACTCCTCTAAATCAGGTTGTTGTTAGCTTCATGGAAAGACACCAGGATGCCCCTGTGTGCAGAAGGATTGAGCTCAGAAAATGCATTCATGCGTACACCCCCATCCTCACCCCAAGGTTATGTCGGGGAGGGGGCTGCTTCTGCAACACCACCTCCCCTTCCCCTGTCCCGCCCATGGCAGGAATGTCTCTGTGGCCTTCTGCTCCTGACTCTGCTATGTGGAAGGTCACAGCCAGGGCACTTGATGGCAGCAAGTAAGGATTTGGCCTTTGCTACTGTCCAGTTTCCTGGGACCTTGAACTGCAGGTCAGGTCTGAGTAGGACTGGGGAGGCCAGCCTGCAACAGCCAGCATAGCAGGTGCCCCAGGACAGGCATCACCAGCTGACTGTCCTTTCTCATAGTTCCTTCAGCGCCTTCAAATCTAGTGATTTTCACGCTCTCTCCAGAGTTGCTATTTGCCTGTGACAGGTGAGGAAACTGAGGCCCAGAGAGGCATAAAGACCTGGCTAAAGCCACACAGCTGGTGTGTGACTGCTGCAGTGAGAGTCTCACTAGTCAGAAACAGAGCTTCTCTGGCCCAGAATCCCTTTGACACGCGAGGGAACTGAGGCTCCAAGAGGGGAACTAACCTGGCAAACGGGGCAGAGCTGGTAAGTGGCACTGTTGGGCCCAGAGCCCTGTCCCCTGACTGCTGTTCATCCACCTGGGCCACACAGCCTTTTGTTTGGGCCTTTCCATTTTTGTTTTTAAATGTGTTTTTAAACCCTGTTCTGTTGGTTTTTAGTCACGGTTTGAGTAAATTCAGTACACTTATAAACAGGTCCGACTGAAGAAGAGGTCATGGTCGTCTTAGGCCCAGTGACTTAACGTGATGGTAGGTTGTCGCAGGGGCCCGCTGCGGTCCCCTCGCTGTCCTCTGGTTCTCTTCCCGTCCTTTCCCTTGCCCTGGCTGGGAGGAGAAGGCAGCATCAGCTCTGTGGCCGCTCGGTAAGGCGAGTCTCTGTCCATGCCTCCTGCCCCTCCTCTCCTTCCTCGCGAGGGGGTCAGGTAATTTCTAGTCTATAGCAAGCTCTTCTTTCATAGCGTGGGGTGGGTTAAATGACATGAACGGTAGTAAGAATTACAGGAGTGCTGATAGGAAACTCGTCTGTCAGTTATTTTTCACTGATAAATGAACTCTTGACAAGTCACGCGTGCACTTGGCTTCGGTTTCAAGAACCGACATGGCCGTCTCATTCCCGTGCTCAGATTGGCTTTGGCTCTCAGCACTTTTATGTCCCTGCGGAATGGCATTCCTCCCCCTCCTCTTGAAATGTTATTTGCTTTAAAAAGCGGAAAATCCCTACAGCATTGTGAGAGTCTCTGACAAGTCCAGGAGAACAGAGCTCCGATTTGGTTCAGCTCATTTTACTGTTTTGCCGTGTTTTGTTTTTTTCCATTCCATTAAGGAGACACATAGAGGAGGCTGGGGCACTTTGTTCAGCCAGGGGCACAGGTCAGGTCTCTTTCAAGCTGTGTAGTGCGACTCCCAGTCCTTCCCCAAATGTGGCCTTTGGCGGCCTTTGGGTTACTTGAAGGACTAGTTTGGGGAATATGCTTTAGCCCCAGTCACTGAGGAAAGCACCTCCAAGGATGTACCTTCCTGTGGAGAAGAGGGATGAGGGAGGGCTGGGGATGCCCTTTCTGTCTAAGGACAGCAGGTGCCTCTTGCTTGCAGCCAGCCAGTCTCACTCGCCCTGAAACGCCCACCAGCCCAGTTGCAGGAGCAAGGTACTCGGAGGACTCAAAAGCATTTCTTGGCCCCTAGAAGCTAATGCTGTAGCTGTGAAGGCGAGATGTTTTTATCCAATTTATGAGCATTTAATAAGGGCCTATGCTCTGCTAGGAATTGTGCCTACCTAAGGATTTCAGTGCTTCTAGGGATATTTTTGTAGTGCCCCCACCTTACGGGGCATTACCTCCTTAACTTATAACTGAGGTGGGCACGACAAGGATAACTTCTCACATGTTACTAAGGCAGAAAGCTGAGCACAGATAACGTAGCTCAGCCAGGGCCCTGCAGCTCCTCTGGGACTGAGCTGGGACTCCAGTTCAGTGCTCTTGCTGTGATACTGGCTTAGCAGGCAGATAGCAGTCAGGCTGCTGCTGCGGGCAGGCTCTGTGCTGAGGCCACAGGATGACTGAGGGAGGTCCACACCTAGGCCGCACACACGGAGGGGAGGGAGAGGGCTGCCCACAAACAACTGAGGAATGAACTTTGAGAGAAGGGCAGGGTGGCTGTGGCAGAGGCAGAGGCAGGAGGCACAGGGCCTGGGGAGAGAGGGACAGTTGGATACAGGTTCCAGCTGGGGTTGCAAGAAGTCACTGTGACTCCCTGCAGGCCCTGGAGCACCCTGAGCTTCCTGGGAGACACTTCACCTTCTGCAGGTGATTCAGTGTGGCTGCACCTCCATGCAGTTAAGGATGGAAAGTGACAACTTCCTGTCCCACTTGTACCCTCTCTGAGATACTCGTCATCTGCCCATTTTTCCTGCCCGCAGTGGAAGCCTGCGTGCTATCTTTCAACATCAGTTCCAGAAGGTTGACGTTTGGCTGGGGCACCTCGGGATGGGCTGTATTAGAGAGTGTGTGTATTGCAAAATTAGTGTCTGCTTTGGCATTTGATCATTTAGCTGACAAATCAAGTACTTAACAGATAATTACAGTGAAACAGTTCCTGGAGCAGTGGGGTCCAGGGATTAATACAAAGACTTGGGAGTTCAGTAGATGTGGGTCGAGTCCGTGCCTCGTTCACAACTGGGTGACCTTGGGCCCAGACCTTAATTCCCCCCTCCGTAAAATGGGATAACAGTAGCTGCCTCTGATAGGGATACTCTGAGGATGCAGTAAGCACAGGGCCTGGCACTGTTGCTACGGCTAATATTTTCCTCATGCTACGTTAAAAGGTAGGCTCTGTGTCACCTGTTATTTTTTGCTAATAGAACTAGCAAAGTATTGACAAAAGAGGTTTTCTTTGCCTCTTCTTTTCTGTATGTGGAAGGTGGTGCTGGCAGGTATGTCTGTCAGTTGCTTCTCAGTGGGACCTGAAGATACGGGCACCTGGGCTGTGGGAGTTGTTGAAACGTTCCCTGTGGTATGGAAGCTGCACGTTTGTGGGCCCTGTCCTCTGGTTGGAACACCAGACTCTCTTTCCAATATCAGCTTAGTCTGGGAAAGTAGAGGACCTGGATAAAGTTCTTAGGCAGCTTTCAACTTTTATCCTTTAGATGCAGATGGTTTAGTTATTATATAAAATCAGCAAGCAGAAGCGTCCCCAAGCAGATTAAATCCCTTTGTCTTGGTGGAGATGAAGCTTGACTGTAGCATTCGGTGCCCCTCGGAACCCTCCTCGCACTTTTGAGCTGTCACAGAATTTGTCAGGAGACAGCGTGACCCACCAAGCAGCAGACTTCCCCAGATGCTCATACACTTGCTTCTGGATTCGGTCTACAGGTTGCTTTTGTCACACCAACAACTGAAGCTATGAAAGTTTAAAAGTGCACAGGGCCTTCGCAGAAGACATGTGTAATTGCCTCTTCCCTCCCATTTCCTTTGCTTAATGGGAGGGGGAAATGGAAGCTCTGAGAGCAGTGACTTCCGTGAGCCATCAGGAAAATCCCTGTCACTGGCGAAGTTCATGTTGAGGTTTTGATCTGATTCCTGTTTTTAAGACAGTAAAATTAACTGTGAAACTTACGTGTGCAAACAGTAAGTACGGGCTAAATAAAGATGCTGGAAGAAGGAAAAGTTTGTCTTGATGATGTTCAGTATGGTCAGTTTCTTTTAAGGGATAGCCTTTCAAAATGCATTACAGAGCATTTGGTAAACTCCTCTAATCTTCTTAAGATTTCTATAGGATTGTGGAGTTTGCAGCACTTTCTCATAGGTATTAATTCATTAGCATGCAATCCTCTTTTGAAGTGAATGAGGCAGGTGGGGCTCCCACTTGCTGGAAGCTGAGAGTCCCCGGCCACGGTGATATCAGACAGCTGTGTTCAAGGGCTGTAAACAAATAAAGACACATTGAAGACTGTAGAACAAAAGCAAGAAAGTTTGTGTTAGCAAGCAGTTGTGTGAGAGCAAAGCTGTCCCCCTGTTTCTGTGGTGTCAGAGACGGAACGGCCTGGGGAGGAAGGTCTGGATTTGAATGCTGGCCTTGCCCCTGCTGGCTGTAGGATGTTGGACAAATTACTTGATTTCTTTTCTTGGAGCCTCAGTCTTCCCATCTGGAAAATATGTGCACTACCAACAATAATGCCTATTCATAGGAATGTGAGAGGATCAGCTGAGAAGAACCTAGCTGTGGTCGAGGCCCAGGGAGATGGGAATGGAGGTGAGGGTGGAGGGCTGTGGCTGGAAGTGTGGCTGTGTGGGGCTCGTGGGGGTGGAATGGGCTCTGGGCCTGTGTGTGCCCTCCCATGCATTGGCCTCGCTTTGGGCACAATGCTGGCGAGTTCGGGGCTGTTCTTAGGCAGATGCACTCTTGGGGTGAGGACTTGGGAGGTGGGCAGAGGCCCTCTGCCACTGTGTCTGTACCCAGGGAGCATAAAGGTAGTCAGGGAAGTGGGATCACGGATCAGTGGAAAGTCTGACCTTACCTTTTGCTCTTTTCAGTGGAAATCCTGGTGAAGATGAGTCACTGAGTGGAGGCTCCTGGGGTTGACCCAGAGCACTGTGTCCCCATGATCAGGTTGGGGTGCCAGCCAAGTGGAGACCCTCACCCAGCCCTCCTTTGGCAGATACGGGGTAGCCCCAGTGGAGGCAGGCTGGAGACCCGCTCTCATGAGCACTTCCCGGGGAGTCACGGGAGAAAGGCAGGAGGTGAACTTGAGGACTGGGATGTGACAGTACGAGACTAAATACAGGGCAAGGAAAGCTGCTGCAGAGGGGTGAGGACGAGGCCTGTGAGAAGCGCCCACCCGCTGGCTACTTGTGCAGAGGGGAAGGACACCAATGCCTGGCCTTGGCTGCTGAGCTCTTTCATATGCATTTTCTTATTTAGATCAGCAGCCCGAGGGCAAAGGTGTTTTCCCCATTGTATTTATTATTATTTTTTTATTATTATTTTTTTTTGAGACGGAGTTTCACTCATGTTACCCAGGCTGGAGTGCAATGGCGCGATCTCGGCTCACCGCAACCTCCGCCTCCTGGGTTCAGGCAATTCTCCTGCCTCAGCCTCCTGAGTAGCTGGGATTACAGGCACGCACCACCATGCCCAGCTAATTTTTTGTATTTTTAGTAGAGACGGGGTTTCACCATGTTGACCAGGATGGTCTCGATCTCTTGACCTCGTGATCCACCCGCCTTGGCCTCCCAAAGTGCTGGGATTACAGGCTTGAGCCACCGCGCCCGGCCCTATGATGATGATTTTTTGAGACAGGGTATCTCTCTGTTGCCCCGGCTGGAGTACAGTGGTGTGGTCTTGGCTCACTGCAGTCTCTGCTTGTCAATTTCAAGTGTTTCTCCTGCCTCAGCCTCCTGAGTAGCTGGTATTACAGGTATGCACCACCACGCCCAGCTGATTTTTGTATTTTTAGTAGAGATGTGGTTTCACCATGTTGGCCCGTCTGGTCTTTAACTCCTGACTTCAAGTGATCCACTCACCTCAGTCTCCCAAAGTGCTGGGATTACAGGTGTGAGCCGCCGAGCCCAGCCTAATTATTTCTTTTGAAATTATTTCAGAAGAAATAATTAGGCCTCCCTCTGTCACCCAGGCTGGAGTGCAGTAGCATGATCACAGCTCATTTGTAACCTCAAACTCTATGGCTCAAGCAGTCTTGCCTCAGACTTCCAAGTAGCTGGGAATATAGCATACACTTCCACACCTGGCTAATTATTTTAGTTTTTACTTTTTGTAGAGAGGGGGGTCTTGAATTCCTGGCCTCGAGCAGTCCTCTCGCCTCAGCTTCTCGAATGCTGGGATTACTGGTGTGAGCCACTGTGACCAGCCTCGCCCTCATTTTAAAGATGAGGAAACTAAAGCCAAGTGATTTGAAGGTGAAGACCAGGGCTGCCAAATTCCACAGCACACACACACTCCCCCCACCTCCCCTTGCATGTGGTCTCCCTGATATAATCAGTGGGCTTTAAAAAAAGTTTTAAAATTTTATAAATCGCATAATCCAGTCTTTTGGTGTTTAGTTCTACGAATTTTGATAAATGCATAGATTGGGGTTTATTTACATTTTTTATGTTGAGATCATTTTACACTCATGCAGTTACAGGAAGTAATACAGAGAAATCTCACATACCCCCTACTCACTGCCCCCTAACGGTAACATCTTGCCAGACTCATGCAGTGTCACAAGCAGAAAATTGTCACAGATACAGTCGAGACACAGAACATCTCCGTCTCCAAGGGTCCCTCCTGCTGCCTTTTCATAGCCACATCCGCTTCCCTCCTGCTCCCACGACCCCTCCCCAGCCCCTGACAACCATTCATCTCTTCGCTCATTCGGTAATTTTGTCATTTGAAGAAAGGGACATAATTGGACTCCTAGAATAGTAAGCCTTTGGGGACTGGCTCTTTGACCCTGCCCGAGTCTCTGGAGGCTTGTCCACGTTGCTGCGTGTGTCTCTGGTTGGTTCCTTTTTATTGGTGGGTAGTATTCCACAGTGCAGCTGTCCCTGCCACGCTTGTTTAATTCACCCAGTGAGGGGCCTCTGGAGTATTTCCTGGTTTTGGCTATTATGGATAAAGAGCTGTTACGAACATTTGTGTGTGGGTTTCGTGTGAATGTAAATCTTAATCTCTCTGGAATAAGTGCTAAGAACTCTTGCTGGTAGTTGTTTGGGCACTTGAAGGGTTTTTTGGGGGGATGGAGAGGCGAGGCACTGGTGGGCAGTGCAGACCTAGGTGCTGGCCCACCAGGGTTCAGATCCCAGCTTTGAACCTGGACTGGGCGAATTGCTATATATGGCTGTAAGATGGGGCTAATTGAACCTGGCTTGTGGCTAATGTGTGTAAAGTGCCTGGCACATAGTAGGTGCTCAATAGATAGAAGTTTTTCTTGATATAGGTTAAGAGAAAACCCACTAGACCACAGCAGGGTCTGTGCCCCAGAGGTGGCCTCTGGGGGGGCTTTGCCCCCTGTGGAATCACCCAGTTATTATCTTTTCCATGGTCATAGCCCCCTCCCTCCCCACCCCCCGCCCCAAGCTTTGAAAAGACCCTGACCCTGTTTGCAGACCGGACTGTAAGTCTCTGGCCTGGTCCTGGCATTCCCCAGTGACATTGGCTAGGCTGGGGCCACCGATCATAGGAATCCCAGGAAATTCCAGAGCGTGCTGGGCTGTGTTGGTCTGGATTCGCCTCACAAATTCTGAGAATGTGCCCAGATCATTTCAGATGTCGCTGTAATTTAGCTTGATTCCAGAGATGTGTATTGTAGCTGTTAGGGTATGAGAGGGATTGTGGTAGGTGTTGCAAAGGGTTCAGAAAAAATTGCTCTCCCAACAGATCAAAGCAGCCACCTCCAGCTTCTAACCTCCTTTGGGAGCCCCCGCAGCTGCATGATAACGTCTCCTTTGAGTGTGGCATTCAGAGCCCTGGGTCTGGTTTGAGTCTGTCTCTGGCTCCCATCCTGCTGCTGTGCCCTCTGTGTGCCCTGTGTGCCAGCCACCAACATGCTCATCGTTCTCATACTCCGAGTCCGGGCCAGTGGCCACGCCTTGCTTATACCCTTCCCTCTGCCTGGGTGCCCTGCCCTTCCTGATGAAATCTTGCCTGTTTTTTAAGAAGTAAAAGTACCATGGGCCGGCGTGGGCTGGAATATTCAAACCGCACAGGGGGCCGGTCGCAGTTCCTCTCTGGAACTGCCGTGCCCTTCTCAAGGCACCCGCCGTGTGGGACCATGTGGACTCCTTCTTTTTTCTTTTTTGAGGTGGAGACTCACTCTGTCACTCAGGCTGGTGGACTCAATCTTCTTGCTTTGTCACATTATGGCATTTCTTGGAGATTGTTTTATATCCGCAGTTTGAACTGCCTCATTAAAATGGTTTTGAAGGCCACATGGTATTTCCTTCATAATAACACCATCATTTATTTCGCCATTTCCCCAGTTTGTAGGCATCTAGGTTGTCCCCATTCTTGGGCTGTTACAGTGCCGTGTGTCTTTCCCACCCCCCGCCCCCACCCCCCGCCGTGTGCGAAAGAGTCTAAGACCCACGTCCAATGTCACGTCCCCTTCTGCCTGCCTCTGGAATGTGGTGCCTGGGTCACTGTACTCTTCTGAGACCCCCAGGGCAGGCATTGTGCCACACCTGCCTTCTCCTTTCCACGCCTGGCGTGTGTGCTGACCGCCCAGTTACCCAGGCGCTTCTGGTGCTTCTGCTGCCTCTCCGAGCCCTGGCTCCTTGTCTGGACTCTGCTGGGGATGGAGCTGGAGAGAGGTGGGATGCCCCATCTTTGCCTCCGTCTGGCTTCCTGCTTCATGCGGAGCTGTGTCTGGATGGGCTGATGTGTTCCCATGGCGATAGACTTCTACAGTCTCATTCTTACTGGCCTCCTCTTACTTCCTCAGAAGGATGGACCATCAAATAGCCAGGACCTTGTTGATAGAATTTAGTTTGTTTCCCTTTAAACACATTTGAGAGGATGGCTGCTTGGATGTCTGTGGCCAGGAAGAGGATCTGGACTCCAAGCCTCCCCCACGAAACTGCTAGCAGTAGCTGCTGTTGATTGAGCACTCACCCAGATGGGTGGGGCACTGTGCAGAGGACTTGGGTGCTGTTTTCATCAGACAGTAACCTGGTGAGGCAGGCACCATTTTCCCTGTTTTACAGAGACAGAAACAGGCTCAGAGAGTAACTTGGCAAAGGCCCCTCAAGCCATATATTTCAGGAGCTGGGATTCCAACCCAGTTGTGCTTGACTCAGGACCCGAGCCTGCAGCTATTGAGCCTACCTGGCTTACTAGAGAGGATGGAAATGGGGGAGGAGGAGACAGGCAGCTCACCTCCTAGGCCTTGTGCCAATGACTGGCTGCCCTAGAACTGCATTGGGGCTCACATGCAGAGAGACGACGGCTGCCATTAGGCCTCCACCACCGAGGAGGCACAAAAGGCCTCTTTGAAAGGCGAGTCCAGGAGCACCTCTCTGGCCTGTCCCTGAGCTGAGCCTGCCGTGGGTGCTGACAGGCGTTTCTGGCTCAGCTGCCTGGCCAGAACTTGGAGGAGTGGTCTGAAATTCTTTCCTTGAGCAGATCACACTTGGTGAGAGCATGTCACTCCTGGATCAGTGTGGTATTGAGCCTGTGCATCAGGTCTCTCAGTGCGACCTGGGAATCCTCAGACTCCCCTGAGCGCCCTTCCTGAACAGTCAAGCCTTGGAACATGTGTTGATTTCCCTCCTCCCCTTCCCTGCTTTTGCACTTTGGATGAACCTTGTTTTCGAAGAACAGTAGAAGGTAATTTTCCTGTGCTTGCCAGCTGGCCTGTAATTGAGCAATTTCAATAACACCCACTGTAAAGTCTAATCGAAGTAAACAGGAAAATATGATTTACAATCTGGACAGCAAGTAAATACCAGGGTGCAATTAATTTTTACACAGCAGCAGATTCTAAAACATTTTCCTGTGTTGAAGAGTTTGTTTCTGATTACAGATTAATACTAATATCATGATCATTTCTTACTTTCTGATGGTGATCTTTAGATTCCTTGTATCTGTGTGATTTTCTTTGAAGGTTTAACTGCATGGGGAAATAGAATCAGAGACATGAGTTTGTAAGGAGGGATTTTTCAAACCTGAACCAAAGGCTGTGTGTTCTTTGTTCATTTGCTTGCTGGGAAATGATGGTGGATTATTGGAGAGGGGAAGTGGATGACCTGTGCAGAATGGCGATGCTGAGTGGGTTCCATCACTGCTGGAAGCTTACTTAGTTTAATTCATTCTGGGGAAGATGACAGCTCTGAAGGCCCCCTGTGTTGCAAAGATGTTGATGTTGAAATGTGGCACCTCCAAGGACAAGAAATGTATGCCTTTTTTTGGGGTGGAGGGGGACACGGAGTTTCACTCTTGTTGCCCAAGCTGGAGTGCAGTGGCGCAGTCTTGGCTCACTGCAACCTCTGCCTCCTGGGTTCAGGCAATTCTCCTGCCTCAGTCATCCGAGTAGCTGCGATTTTAGGTGCACACCACCACGCCCAGCTAATTTTTTTGTATTTTTAGTGGAGACGGGGTTTTACCATGTTGACCAGGCTGGTCTCGAACTCCTGACCTCAGGTGATCCACCTGCCTTGGCCTCCCAAAGTGCTGGGATTACAGACATGAGCCACCACACCCAGCCAAATGTATGCCTTTTTAAATGGACCCCCCGATTGTTCCAGTAGCTTCTGTTCATAACTAGATGGGGAAGGGAACCAGCATGCTGACTGCCAGTCCCCTGCTGCCAGCTGGCTGCCTGAGGGCCGACTTCTTTGGCGTTGGATGCGGGGATGAGGCGTGTTCCGACCCTTGGCCTGCTTTAGCGCCTCCTGGTGTGTGCTGAAGCTGCCTGGCAAGCCAGCTTAGTGCTAGGATGTCACATGACTTGAGGACACTGCAGGGACAGGAGATTGTTAGCCACCCAGACCCTGAGATAGATCTTCAAGGTATCATGTTGCTGGACCCCGATCTGTTGTTCTGCCCATCAGGCCATTTTACAAATGAGGCAGCCCAAGGCTGGCATGGCAGGGGTGCGGGGGCTCTGAGAAGGTAACTCTGGGCCTTAGTGACTCTCCCAGGGTGCATCTTCTTTAGCAGAGAGGTGGTTCCAGTTCCATGGGGTTTCCAGGACCATGGGAGGGGTGACTCTCAGGGCCCTGGTCTTCCTTAGTCCTGAATCTTTTTGCTTTTCTTTTGCCTTTCCAGGGAGTTGACCACACTTGGCCATTTCCCAGAAGGTCCCACCCCAAGGGGATGTGGCCAATAGGAAGCCGTTTCTGCTGACATCAGTTCAGGAGGTACACATCCCAAGTCTGCCCAAGTGAAGATGGCTCATGCCCGCCCTGGGATGGAGCCCAGCGCCTGAGGTCCTTATCATGGTGATGATCCTAAGTGAAAGCCTCAGCACCCGGGGAGCGGACTCCATCGCATGCGGAACCTTCAGCCCTGAACTGGTGAGGACCTGCTTTCCATGACCATTTTTGAGGCCTGATGTACAGATAGGGCTGTGGACTGAGCACTCAGGTTTAGCAAACCGTGTCCAGAGCCCCCAAGAGCAAAGCTCTGTGAGGCGTCCCAGGCTGGGGCCACAGGGCGTAGGAGCAGACCTTGACTGAGAACTCACTGGAAGGAAGGAGCTCAGCTGAGATTTGAGGTCACCTGGTGAATGAGGAGGGGAGGCCATCCGCTGGTAAATAACAGCAAGCATGGTTCTGCAGGCTGCCAGCCAGGACCGGCATTCCTTCTGTCTCCACCCCTTAAGGGAGGAGGTTTTTAGAGGAGGGTGGTTTCCTGAGTGGGGACCCAGATAAGCTCTTGGGTGGTGCTGCCCAAGAGCTGCTGCCTGGGAACATGGAGAGCGGGAGGAGATGGGGAAAGGCTGTGTGGGCTGTGGCAGCAGCTACCCTCTGCCAAAGATGGTTCAGCCTGGACCACCCTGACCTTATGGTGGACTAGGACAGAGAGGGAGATAACTTGGCTGTCTTAGCCTGTGAGCGAAACCACCTCCAACAGCTGAACCCGGTCAGCAGACCTGTCCTTCCAAGCCCTGTTCCTCAGATGTGAGTGGGCACGGAGGGGGTGAGAAGCCACACTCAGCCATAAGCGGTCTTGTGGGTGAGTTTTACAGATGGGCCAGTCTTTGGAACTCTCCGCAGCATCTGTGGTCAGGAAGGGGCCAACTGCCAGGGTCACCTCGCCCAGGACCCCTCCTGGCACCCTTCACAGGCCCTCATGAGGACCCACGCTAAGCCTTGTTGGTGGGTCCCCTTCCCCTGTCTCATGCCAATGAAACCAGGCCTTGGGCAGATAGACCTAGGTCTTTGGCTGTGGCAGGAGCGTGGGAAAGCCACCGAGATCTGTGTTCTTTCCACAGGCGTCACAGAGCGCCTTCCGTGTGCTGGGCACTAGGCTGGAGGAGCTTGGGGAACAGGCTGAGACGGAGCCAGGCCCTGCCTTCCTCACCCCTGAGAAGCTCCGGGTCTAGAGGGAGGGTGCCTGGAGAGCTGTGAATACACCGACACTTGAGGATCCCAGGAATCGGGACTCCAGCTGAGGCCGTGGGCAGCCCAGGGCGTGTAGGGCAGCAGGGCCGGCCTGGCTGTAGCCCTCCAGGGAAAGCCTTGCAGAGCAGGGACACTTGATTTGGCCTTGAAGGGTGAGAAGTGGCTTAGACACCGTTGGGCCCAGCCTCATTTTACAAACGAGGCAGCTGCAGCCTGGAGCTGGCGGTAACCGCCTCCCCGGCCCCACCTCCTGGGCCGGCTGCCTGGGAGCTGGACTCCAGTCTCGGCAGCCCTCCCTGTCAGGTCTCTCTAGCCCTTACCAGGCGTGGCACTGGTGCCACTCTGCTCGTGGGCCTCAGCCTGTGAGGTCTCTATGGGTGTCACCCCCAGCTGCAAGGATAGGGACCCAGCTTTGCTCCTTCTTGTTCCCCAGCACTGCCGGGGCAGGGCAGACAGCAGGCACCTGAGCTGTGTTTGCTCGATGGCAGCCTCGGTCCCTGCAGCCGGGAGTAGAGCTGCCGTGACCATTCAGTGCTTCTGCCACCACCCCTGCCTTTCCAGTTCACATTTACCGTGGAACGAGGTTCCTTCTCACCAGCCCCACTGCTGCCACCCTGGTTCCGCCTGCTGTTTTCCCGCCTGGATTCTTGTGGTAACTGGTCCCCTGCCTCTGACTCTTTTTAACCTGTTCTCCACCCAGCAGCCAGAGAGAGTCGCAGTCAGAGCTGTCCTCCTCTAGAGAACCTTCCACTGGCTTTGCCCTGCATGCTCAGCAGACACCCAGTCCTTACTAGGATGTACGTGGCCCCATGTACTCTTGTCCCTGTGACTGCTCTGACCCCATCCCTGGCACTCTGCCTCCTCACTCTGCTCAGTCCCCACTGGCCTCCCTGTTCCAACATGCTGAGCGTGAGCCTGCCTCAGGCCTTTGTACTTTTTCCTTGGCCTGGAGCGGTCTCCCCACAGTAGGACACACTCCCTCCCTCCCTCCTTCCTTCTCTGACCGCTCCGCCTACAGGTCAGTCCCACCGCCGCGCCTACCCTTATCCCCACCACACTTGCCCCTTTTCCTGTCTTTTTCCCTCTTAGGCACTTAGCACTTTTAAACATGTCCCTGTGGATCTTGACCAAGTCCTTGTACTAGCAGGGGAGCTGTGTGAAGGCAGGGGCGCCTCTCTCGCCTGTGGCTGAATGCATAGGGCCCAGTGCCTGGCAGGTGCTCAGTGGACATTTGTGGATGGACGAGCGTGCAGTTCCTGTTGCCTGGTGCTTCTCTTTCTCCTTTGTCTTACTGACTTTCTGGCTGCTGCTCATGCTCACAACTGAGTGGGTGTGACTAGAGAAACTCTAACCAAAAAGAGGTGACCTCAAGGCTGAGGAGCCACTGGAGGTCCCGAGAGAGGAGCCCTGCCCGGGTCCAGCTGTGCCGTTGGCCGCGGTGGCCGCCTCTGTGCTTGATCCCTTCTCAGGGTGGGTCTGCCTGGTGTTGGCTTCAGAGCTGCTTCAAGGACACGTGGGCCCAAGGTTAGCTGAAGTGCTCTTCCAAGAGATGTGGCCTGAGCCCTGCCAGGAGGAGCACGGTCTCCCAGCCCTAGCCAGGGAAGGAAAACCCCTCTTCTCAGAAAAGGACAGTGGTCAGGGGACAGCAGGCTGCTTTGCTGGAAGAGATTCCGCCACGTGCTCTCTTGCTGCCTCCCAGATTAGAATCTGTGCCTTCTTCCTGAACTCTCCCTGGCCTTGTCGGAAAGCCTTCTTTCTGCTGTGTTTTGTTACTGGCCTGTCCGGCCCAGAACCACCCAGTGTGCAGTGCTTCGGGCCCATCTGTGGTCCTTCTCCTCCTCTTCTCTCTCCCTGGCTCCAGATGAGAGGTCCGTTGTGGGGAGCAGCCCTGTTGAAGAGGGGCCTTCTTGCTGCTCACTTTGCTGATGCACTCAGAACAAACTGAGTGTCAGCACCTGGCCTGGCCTGGCTCATGCTGCCTGCCATGCAGCGTGGGCCAGCAGGAAGGTGTCGGGGTGCTGCTGCGCTTAGGGCCCTGGGAAGTGTATTGGTCCATATCATGTTGCTATAAGGAATACATGAGGCTGGGTAATTTATAAAGACAAGAGGTTTACTTGGCTCATGGTTCTGCAGGCTGTGTAAGAAGTATGGCATCTGCATCTGTTTCTAGTGAGGCCTCAGGAAGCTTCCAGTCATGGCAAAAGGTGAGGGGAGAATAGGTGTGTCACAGGTGAGAGAGGGAGCAGAAGGGAAGTGACGAGGTGCCAGACCCGTGAAACTACCAGCCCTCATATGAACTAGAGGAGTGAGAACTCCCTGATTATCGTGGGGAGGGCACCAAGCCACTCTCGATGGATCCGCCCCCATGACCCAAACACCCCACCAGGCCCCACCTCCAGCACTGGGGGATACATTTCAGCATGAGATTTGGAGGGGACATACGTCCAAACTGTATGATCAGGAGGGCACTTTCAGAGGTCCAAGTGCCTCCTCCCTGTCCTTGAGCCTCACGCCACCTGCTGAGAGGCAGGGGTGTCCCCATTTCTACCCTATTATACAGACAGAAAACTGAGGCTCAAAGAGCCCAGGGAGGGGCTGCCCCAGTCACAGATTTCAAGTCCAGGCCCTGTCTGCTTCCCCAGCACCTTCTCAAATGGGCCCTGTTCCAGGGGCTGTGATCACCTTGGAGCCCCTCCAGACCTTGGGGAGAGAGACACGATGTAAATAACCGAAGAAATACCGAAAATAATCTCAGTCTAGTGATGACATCCGCAGGACAGAATGTGAGATCAGCTGATGCTAGCATTTGCTTTGAACAGCCAGCACAGGTTCAGAGGAAGTGGTCGGGGTTTTGCTTTAGCTTCCTAAATGGGTAACATCATCCCCGTGTAAATACCATCAAGATAATAATAGGAATGATGGAAAATAATTTGTCTTTTGTTTTCTAATCAGACTAAGTAGATAACAGTTGAAGGTTTAAGATTTAGAAAGAAAACATGACCGTGGGGGAGGCCAGGACTGGTCAGCACAGGCACTTTGGAATTATGGGAGCAGGCCCCAGAGGCGTAGCTAACCCTGGGTCCCCAGAGTCAGGCCTCAGTCACAAAGGCAGGAAAGTCGCAGGGGCTTCGTGACCCTGGGTGTCATGTGGCACTGGGGGAGGAGCTCGTGGCCAACTCTGAGGCCAGTTGAGGGGCCTGGGGACTAGGTCTCCCTCCCTGCCTTCTTGGGGGTTCATAACACGGTCCTCTGGTTCTCCTTTTTAAAAAAACTAAATGCTGGTGACACAGCTGTCTTTTCCTCAAAGAAAGGTATAGGAAAAAAGGGAAAAAAGGCCCAGTGCTCAGCATTTTGCCTTTCCCAGCACAGGGTCCACCCGCCCAGGGAGAGAAGGCCCTGAGGCTCAGGCTGTGCTTGTGGCCCTGGCCTTGCTTGCACTGCCAGCAGCCATGGCTGGGGCCGGTTCCCCTTTCCCCACTCGGCCCGGTGCTGTCCTCTGCTGAGTGGGTTCTTCCTTCCAGTGTTCTAACATGAGCTGCTCCCTGGAAGGCAGCCCAGACATTTGACCTTGGAGTACTGTGCTCCCTCCTGCACGCCCACGCTCGGGCCAAGGGCCTGCTCTCTTGTTTCCAGAGTGACCACCTCCCTTGGCCAGGCCGTTCTCTCTGCAGCCAGTCGCCCATCCTCCCTCAAGGCTGAAGACCGAAGGGAGCTGACGGCTGGCTGCCCCTGGGCAGAGGGCAGTGTGTGGCTCCAGGAGGCCTGACTTTCCCCATGGCAGTCAATGCTGGTCTTTTGGAGGGGCTGATCTGGTAGATGGAGAAGCACTTCCTTCTGCACTTGTCAGATGAGGATGCCAGGGCTTAAATGACTTTCCTCATCTGAGGAGTTAGTAGCCGTGTCGGGGCTTGCACCAGTTGCCTGGGCACTGCAGTTCTTCATGCTTTGGGCCATGCTAAGTTGGCACCTTGGGCTCACGGCCCCAGCCATGATCCCTGGCAGGCCCAAGACCGGCCTAAAGTTAGAGCTCAGGAGTGCACAGGGTCCCGGGCAGCCTGATGCCGTTCACCCTGGGCAGGCAGAGATACCAAGGGGCCTGCCCATGCTTTGTCGAATCCCGGAGTCCCAGGAGTCAGGGCCACTGGATCTCCATCAGCATCTTGAGAGCCTTCGCCTGAAGGCGCTGTTCCCTGCTCAGCTTCTCTTTCTAATTTCAGGCCTGGATCTCCTTTTTACTTTCGGCTGCCACAGTGTTGCAGGGTTCCATTTCAGAAGTGTGGGTGTCCCGCTTGTTCCCCTGCAGGGCATGAGTGTGAGCCTCCCCCTGTCACGCCGTGGCCCCTGTGACGCCACGTCAGGAGATGGAAAAGGCCACTTGATTGCTTTAGTTGATAACGTGCAGAGGAAAGTTATGGAGAACTGTGGTTGTGGCCTGGCATTTTCTGCAGGGCCAGTTCCTCATTTGGAGCCTTAATTGTGTCTTTATTTAAGCCAGGGCTGCTTTCTTTAGTCAGACAGATGGCCCTCAAGCCTCCATTTGATTTCCAGCTTTTGCCTTTCCTACGAGGATCTAATTCCAAAAACCTTCTCTCGTGATCTGAGGAGCCTCAGAGAGATGAGGCCCTGCCCCGGGGTGGGCTTGGGAACAGAGGCTTCACAGTGGGAGACAGACAAAGGGGAACATGCTGTGGTCTGATTTCACTGCAGACCTCAGCTAGGGCTCGGGTGCTTGCTGAGTGCAGACACTGAGTGTCTTGTGAAACCTCAGAGGGCCGAGTTTCCCTCAGGGCCTGGTGGGTCTCCACTCAGTGATTTGCTCATTCTTCCGACTGTGGGTGCCGGAGGTTCGAAGGGCTGGAAAGGCTGGCTGTAGGAACGGCACACACCAGTGGGAATGTTAGCCTGTACTGGTATCCGGGGGAGAAAGGCCCTGGCTAACCCAGAGCCAGGCGGGAATTCTGCTGCTTTGCCCCTGTGGAGTTGGACCAGGAAGACCTGCCACTGGGCAGGGTGTGCTGGGCCTGGCGCCCTGGGAAGCTGTTGGTACATGACGTTCTGGCCTGGCCGCCACTGGCTTAGCCTTACAGATGGGGCTCAGAAAGCAAGATATGGGCCCTGGTCTTGTCTCGAGGTCAAACACGAAATCAGTCAGTGTTCCTCATTTGTCAGCTCCAGAGGCCATCTCCAGCTCACTCACCCCAAAAGAGAACTTTCTGGAGCACAGGGAGAGCTTGCAGAGCTAGAGGGGAGGGGAGCAAGTTGGGCCTCAGAAAGGGCAGGGCTGGAGCAGCTGGGAGCACTTTGGAACGGGTGCTCATGGGCAGGCTCAGGGCCTCACTGCTGGGCTAATCATCGCCAGCCCTGTGGTCAGGAGTCAGCCGTGGAGCCAGTGTCTGGTAAGCAGGCCTGAGTTCTGGGCCCAGCCTGGGGTTGGGAGGTGGAGGCACCTTGGTTGACAGTCCCACTAAGACATGATCCAGTGAGGGTGAAGTTACCCCAGTTCAAAATTGGGGTGCTGCTGACAGAAGAGGGGGCTGCACCCCTGGGCTGTGGCTTCATCTGTTGAGTGTGAGGAACAAGCAGTGGCTCACCTGGGATGGGGACATGGAGACCTCGCTCCTTCGAGTTGGAAAGGTGTGCACCATTGCTGGTTCCTGGGAACCCTTAGGTAGAGTGTTGGAGACCACATGCAGAGGCCAGGCTGGCCTGTGGGCAGCTCTGACTCTCAGGCTGGCCTCTCACCTCTTCCCCACTGAGATTTGACTTGGCACGAGGCCGGCGATTTGGGGAGGCAGTAGCTTCTGCCCAGTGAAAATCTATTTCCATTGCCTGCCATGTACTGGGTGTGTGGCCGCAGGAGTGAGGCTGGCACTGGCAGGTGACTGTGGCAGTGGTGCCTGCCGTCTGCTGGGATGTTGGAACCAAGACAGCCCTCCTTTCTCAAGAAGCTTCCATTTCCATGGAGCAGAGGATCAGAAGAGGAACAGTTGTTCCAATACCTACCGTGTTCATTAATCGAGGCGATGGGAGAGAGTAGCTTGTGGCAGGAGGCACCACTTTAGCCAGGATGGTCCGGGAAGGCCACTGAGGAGGCCATGGGACAGGAACAGTGCAGTGACGATCCCAGCACAAAGCCCCTGAGATGGCACTGACTGGCCCGGCCCCACTGGGTGGAGTGAGTGAGGTGGGGAGGGCTGGAGCAAGGTGGGGGCACTCTGGTTGGCTCATACGGGGCCATGTATGCTGTGGAGGAGAGATAGCGGCTGGATTTGATTCTGGTTGCAGTGGGAAGTTGGTGGAACAGAATGACATGGTCTGATCTCTGCTTTAAGAAGGTGGCTCTGGGCTCTGCGTGGAGGGTGGGGAATGGGGGCCGAGGGCACAGGCTGTAAGAGCGGTTAGGCGGGGTGTTACTGGGGCTGGCAGCGCTGGGATCAGTGCCAGTGGTGGGGTGGTGAGGAGTGTGTTTTCCAGGTTGGAAATGGCAGGCCACTCTGGGGACATGCAGCAGATGCTGACAAGTCCTCATTGAATGAAAGAATGATCAAGTCGAGTATCAGCGAGTGCCTAGGGTGCTCTGTGTGCTGGGCCGGTGCTGCCTCGGCAGGCAGACAGACCCCAGCATCTCTGGCAGCGTTCCTTGTGAGGGCCTGGGTCAGGAGGGCCCTGAGATCCCCTTTGATCGAGAACAAGCCGGCTTGGTGAGAGGCAGCCAGCAAGCACTGTTCTGCTGGCCAGGCTGTGGGCAGCTCACTCGGTGGCTTCCTGCTTCGGTGTGGAAAACCCCAAGCCCTCCTCCATGCATGCCAGTGAAGCGCACAGGGTGCTCCAGTGTTTCTGCTGTCTTCTGCTCTCCCCAGCCCCCATCCTGGTGTGGCCTCTGCGGGCTCCCAGCCTGGGTTGCCTTTGCCCACCTGGCAGGCGCAGGGCTGGGGGCCGGGGTTTCCCAGGGGGTGTTTTCCTTGCGCCCAGGTGCTCGCTTAGTACTGGGAGCCACCTCGCTTGGCAAGTGAGGCCCCGACCCGCCTTCCCTCTGTGAGCCTGAGAGCCGGGGGCCTGCCTGGCATCCACAGGCTGAGCTCTCCACTGTGCAGGCAGCCACAGCAGCAGGCTCTCATGCGCTTGTCACCCACTGTCCATGGGATGACTTTGGTGTGGTCTCAGCTGCACCTCTTAGCTGGGATTGTGTGGGGGGATGGGGGAAGCAGGTACAGCTGTTTTGAATTCTTTCCAGATATTCCCACAGATGGCGGTAGAGGGGATGGTTATGTCACTGTAGAATCCAGGAGGGTGACCTGGCCTAATGATATTGTTTGGATCATTTTAAACTGAGGAGGGTGACCTGCAGGAGACTGCCCCATTTCCCCTTCAGCCCTGTAAGTTCCTGTGGTTCTTCAGCATAGTCTAGGCATTCCCTGCAGGAGGCTACCCTGACCTCCACCCACATCCCAGCACGCTTCCCTTGACATCCCCTCCAGCGCCCATCTCCGTGTGGTTTGTCTGTGACTGTCTTCCATAAAGTGTGAGCCCTCCTCCACCTCTGTGTCCCCGGGTTGGGCATGATGGACTGTTGGTAACCCTGTGGGGTGAACACACCGTTGACCTAGTGCAGAGGTCCCCAGATAGGGCAGATGCAGATGGGGTGAGGGAGCTGGTGCCAGGTGCCTGCCACCCTCTTAGCTGGATGGGCCAGGCATTCCTAGTCAGCCTCCTGCCAGGCCTTAAAGATCCAGGACCTGGGCCCTTGCCCACTTCCCGGCCTGGAAGCCTTGTCAGTTCATATCATTTTGATGGGGAGTGTTGGGGGTTCCTTTCAGAAGTTAGAGCCTTCTGTGACAGGCTGATTTCTCTAGGGCTGAGAGCTCCTTTAACCATTGCATGATCAGCCCCCAGCACAGCCCGCACAGAGAGAATCACCAGCCTGTGCCCACTGAGAGAGCGAGTGAGGGAGCCTCGGAGCACGTGAGACCGAGCTGCTTCCTGGGGCTGTGGCTCATGAGGACAGAGCAAGCCTCTTGACCTGGGTGTCACCTAGCATGAGAAACCCCCAGAATATTCCACACGCAGCTTACTGTGTAGCCATGGAGCAAGCGTCCTGGATTTGGGGTTCTTCTGTGCCCCATTGGCCTGTTTTCTGCCCAATGGCCATAGCGTTCAATTGAGGGTAGCGTGGGGCATCAGGGAAGATGTAGGGTGTTGACGGTGGAAAGGGAAACCACTGTGGAACTACAGTGCCAAGGGGTTCAAAAGCCAGAGCTGGTATGTGGAGACCAAATATAGCCCTTGAGTTTCTGTTTCAGTTCAGAGACAATGCCTCAGGGGGCCTTGATGTAGCCACAAAGCAGCCTGCAGAGCAGAGGCCAGGCCTCCCGAGCTCTCCCCATGCCTCTCACCAGAGCGGGAGAGCTGTTGGCCCTGAATCTGGAAGGGAGGGGTCTCGGAGTGGGACCTGGGGTCCCCTGATCCCTACTTGAGGTTCTTTATGTCCCCAGGGAGGTCCCTCCGCTCTCGGTCTCTTCTCAGCCCAGCTCAGGGAAGCCTGTTCCACTGTTTACCATCCACCCTGTCCCTGGGCCGCCTCCACCTCACTCGTGTAGAAAAATCCCCTTGTGTCAGAGGTCCTGGGGCTTTCTGTGTGTTTTCGAAGCCCATTAACTCAATGGACTCCTTAACTCACTGGAGACTTGGGACAAAAAGTCTCCATCGAGTTAAGGCCCATGTGGGCCTAATTCTGTGCATATGTTTTATCTTCCAATACCTTTTCCTCCTTTCCCAGATCTGACATTGGCAAAGACGGTCACCCTTTTATTGTGACTTTAGAAGGGATCAGTGCAGAGTCAGTGCAAACATGCTTCCTATGACTTGAAGAGTGAATAGCTTTTCTGGTTGTTTTCAGCACACGCCAAAGAAGATGAGTCAAGGACCTACACTTTTCTCTTGTGGAATTATGGGTAAGTACTCAAGGCCGTCCTGGGAGCTGTCCTCCTAGCCCTTCCAGCCAGGGTCTGAGTCTTCCAGGTGAGACGCTCAAAGCACTTTCTGGACACAAGTTCAAAAAGAGCAGCCCCGGGGACTCCTCTGTGTGTTTGAACTATTTTGGTCCCCTGTGGTGTCTGAGTGAAGGGACAGGCACTGCTGTGTGGTTTACAACTCTAACATTGAGAAATTCTGTCTGATGATTAAAGTAATTCATGTTGATTTTATTCATTCAGAAAATGTACAATAGTGTAAAATATGCAACAAAACTTTCTCGTAGACTCAGTGGCCAGGGAGAGTTGCTGTTGATATTTTTGTGTATGTTTATGTTGTTAGCATTTTTTTATATAGCCCACTCCACGTTGAACATGTAATTATGTAAAACTATAGTTGTTTGCTTTTTTCACTTGGAGCGGTTACCATCATGTTCCCGCAGCATTAAAATGGTTCATTTGAATGGTCTCCAGTACTGCATTGTGTAGTGAATGCATCAGAATGTCTTCAGCGATGTAACTGTGGCTAGGCCGTGGGGTCAAGGGGCCGTTCTCTTTGCCGTCGGGATGAACAGTGATTGTGTCAGTGCTTAAGTCTTTGTCTGCCTTGCTAGGATAGTCTCCAGGAGTGGAATAGACAGGCTGGAGGGCAGGGGCATTTTTAAGGCCCCTGATTCATATTGCTCACATGCCTTCCAGAGAAGATTGCCTTCATCTTCTGATTCTGTGCAGGTGTGAATTACTGTTTTTACAGGAGATAAAAAAAAATGACTATTGATTATATTGATTTCTTGATGCTTCAGCTGGTTGGGCGTTGTTTCACCTCTCACTGTCTCTCTCTGGCTCTCCTTGCCCACCTTTGGGGACGTCTTACCGGGTGAGTTTCCGTAACGTCTGTTTGGACTCCGAAGCCACTCTTGGATGATGGATGACTACAGTGGCTTTTCAGATTCCAGGTTGACTTTGGTCGGACTTTGTAGTCTCCCTTGCCTTTCCTTCTCTGTCCTTTCCCTCCATGTACAGTGTTTTGTTTTTCTTCTTTAGATACAGTCCCCGTAGATGAGGCGATGGAGGGTGCCACTGTGTCAGATTGAGCACTGTGCCGGTCTCCTTACATGCAGGGCCCTGCCGGCTCTGCCAGTGGCTTCATCTACATATGGGAGAATGGAGGTCTAGCGAGGTGCCTCTCTGCAAGGTCCCTCAGTAGGCAGAGTTGGACTCTGGTGGGTGGCGAAGGAAGATGGTTTTCTTCTCCACCACGTGCCATGGCTCTGGGACACCTGCGGGTGCTCCTGACGCTGCCACTGAAGAAGATGGAGACAGGGAGATCAATTGGCCTGGTTTACCATGCGACATACTTCTGAGGCCTCTCCCCACAGGATTGAATACCTCCCTGGTGGTTTACAGCTTTCGGCAAACCCTCAGCACCCCAGACACATAGCTCAGAAGCCTGCCTCTTTGCCTGCTTCCTGGACAGCCTCACCTTTGAGCTTCCTTCCTGTGTCATGTCTGGGGAAGAGAGAGAGGCCCCGGTGTGCCCAACCCCTCAACTCTGCCTAGACTTTCGCTGTCAACTGGGCCAGACCAGTAAACTGGATTGTGGAGACATTGGTCTTTATTTTAAGGCTGTTCAAGGCTTTCTGATCTTTGCACAAAGACCTCCTGCCGGGGAAGCCATGGTTTCCAGGAGGGACTGTGTTGAGTCTCCAGACTCCTGTTTTAGAGTGGCTCTTCAGGATGTGCTGGCTGGGTGCCAATGCCTCCGTCCTAGGCTCTTCTTCTCTTCAGCAGGGTCCTGTCTTCCTTCTGCTCTGTGGGACAATGCCAGGACACTGCCAGGCAGCAGAGGGAGGAACAGGGAGCCTTTGGGGGTCTTTGGAGACCTCTTGCTCTCGTCGGCTGCTCTCTCTCCCATGGGCCTCATCTTTCTGTTGCTCAGCCCCTCCCTGCCCTGTGTGACCGTGCATCGCTGAGTGACCATTGCCTTGCCTTTGCATTTTCATGGCTTGCTGTCATAGATATGACTTGAGCGCCTGCTGTGTGTCAGGCACCTGCTGAGGTAGAGAGTGAATCAGACCCTGCCCCTTCCCTCAGGGAGATTTCTGTCTGATGGTGGAGAAAGATCAATAACAGTGAATTCCACACGGCTTAGGCCGGCGTCCATGAGTGTGGAGGCCCTTGAGCTATGGGGATACCGCCCTGTCTTCCTGGCTAGGTTTCCTCAGCTTGCAAGTTGTGGGGATTTAAGGAGATGGCCACACACTAGCACACATCCTCCCTCCTGCCTCTGTCCCTTTCCTGCACTTGCTGATGGGGGTCAGCAGTCAGGGTCCTTGCCCTGCCCACTCTGTCAAGTGGAAGCTCGGGTTCCCTCTCCAGCCCTCCCTGTGCTCCATGAACTGGCAGTGCACCCCAGGCAGCGAGATTACATCTCAGGTGGCCTGTTTTTATTTTATTTTATATTTACTTATTTTGAGACAGAGTCTTACTCTGTTGCCAGGCTAGAGTGCAGTGGTGCGATTTCAGCTCAGTGTAACCTCCACTTCTCGGGTTCAAGCAATTCTCCTGCCTCAGCCTCCCAAGTAGCTGGGACTACAGGCATGTGCCACCATGCCCAGTTATTTTTTGTAATTTTAGTAGAGACGGGGTTTCATCGTGTTGGCTAGGATAGTCTCGATCTCCTGACCTTGTGATCCGCCTGCTTCGGCCTCCCAGAGTGCTGGGATTACAGGCGTGAGCCACCATGCCTGGTGTGCCTGCCTTTCAACAGTGGGGAAGAGAATACTCTGAGGGGCCGGCTGGACTTTTCAAGAGGGTTTTGGGTCCTTCCAGTGTTGAACAATGCTGTGCAAAGATAAAACACCAAATTATCATAATCACCAACCCTGCAGCCTGTCTCCTGAAGATAAAGGACTCGTGTTCTGGTGCCGAGCAGTGGAATTCTCCCAGGAGAGCTGGGGACAGTTGGCCCTGCGACTCAGGATTTTTTCCTCCTGAGCCCTCATGCCACAGTCCTCGCTGGAAGCCAGTATGAGTTCAAATTTCACAAATGTTCTGCAGAAAATCTGTGCAAGTGCATTAGGGCAAGGAGCACAGCATCCTGATTGCTTCTTAAAATGTCACCCTTTCAAGTTGCTCGGCCTCCTGTGCACCTACTTAGAGTGCTCATGACAATGCCTTCTTATTTATTTATTTATTTATTTTTGAGACAGAGTCTCACTCTGTTGCCTAGACTAGAGTGCAATGGCACAGTCTTGGCTCACTGCAACTTTCGCCTCCTAGGTTCAAGTGATTCTCTTGCCTCAGTCTCCGGAGTAGCTGGGATTACTGGCGTCTGCCACTGTGCCCAGCGAATTTTTGTATTTTCAGTAGAGATGGGGTTTCACAATGTTGGTCAGGCTGGTCTGGAACTTTTGACCTCAGGCGATCCACCCACCTCGGCCTCCCAAAGTGCTGGGATTACAGGTGTGAGCCACCGCACCTGGCCTATGCTTTTTTTGTTTTCTTTAAAGCACTTCACGTCCTGTGATTGCAAGCTGGATGCTAGGTCCCTCTCCACTCCTGTCCCCCATCCCAGTTTAGGAACTTGATGCAGAGAAGTGGTTTTGTGCTTTTCAGTGTGGAAGAGAGAACAAAGCCAGCATGAAGCGTGGATGGGAGAAGCAGAGAGGGTGGAGCTGAGTGCTGCCCAGCCGGCCCTGCACAGGGCTGAGTGCCTCTTATGAGGGTGCCAGCTCAGCCCCCACCACAGGGATCCTGCCAGCAGAGGCTGTTTGGACTCTGGACCTCCTTTCCCATCTCCCAGAGCATCCCCAACCCACCTTCTTTGCTGAAGTGGAATTTCCTCTGCAATATTCTCTGGGAAAGAGCCATTTATATGACTGGGCCTTGTGCTCTCAACACAGGAAAGGAACATGGGTCAGGTGGCACCTCAGTGGTGCATCCCATCCATTGGTCAGCTGGCTGGGTGTTGAAGCCAGCCCTTGCTCCTGGCTCTCATTTCTAGTGGGTAAAAGAGGGGCCCAGGCGGTGGCTGAGCGGCATCCTGTGTGTGGAGAGGCAGAGCTGCACGCGCACGCAGTCCAGGCTCCCTCCAGATCTTCTGCCATTTGCAGTGGGGAACCTGGGGTCACACGCGTACTAGTTTAATCTTTCTTGGTGAAACAGGGCAAGTGGAGTGAGCGCCGTCTCCATTCACCCCCCTTGGCTAATTGCAACCATTCAATGCATTTGAATTGTAGGGACAATGGACACCACACATTCCATTTTCCTCACCACTCAGGCGAGGAGGGGACCTGGAAATCACATACTATGTGAGAAAGCGAAGGCAATAGCAATTATCTTAAAAAGGCTACTAGGAAAAGTCTTGTAAATACAAGTCAATGGACAGAGAACAAAACAATTCATATGCTAAAAAAAATTGGATGGAAACCCATAATTACTTTAGGAGTTATGGTAATAAATTATTTATTAATGTAAATTATTTCACAGGCAAAGAACATAGAGGAAACTTGAGCAGAAGGATCATACATTATGTATAAAAAGGAATTGTAAAAATATTATAGCAGCCCTCCTTGTGCCGTTCCAGTTCAGGTTTGTCAGCATTTTAATTATAAGCCCTTACTTTCAGGGTTTAATTACTTGGCTGTTAAAGTCTGCTCTGTACATAAAAGCGTTGTTCCCTGGGGCATTCCCTGTATTAATTTCTACAGGGTAAACCAGTTGGCTGTGTTGAGCTGGGGAGGACTAAGAGATTTTGCTTTGAGATTTGGTAGCTTTTGGTCTTTAAACTCAGCCACTATTTGTCGGGGAAAGTGGAAAATGATTGCACCTTGCAGGAAAACGTGGCCTTCAGAGCTTGAGTGGTTTTGATTTCTTAGAACAAATAAACAATGAATGAATCAAAATGAACGACAGCAATAACCAAATCAGAGCTTCTCAGGCCCAATTACTGGTCTCTGCCACTTCTTGTGTTTTTCAGAGACAATCATTTTGAATGTGATCGTTGGGCCAGGTCCTCCAGTAAGAGACTGCTTGGTAACCAGTGTATGCTAGAATGAGATTTGTTTTCATTGAGAAAACATTACATCCATATATAAGTATGTGTGTGTATATATGTATATGTATTATTTTTAAAGATTTGCTTTATTATTAGTTTATTTTTATTATGGTCATCTGTGTGATTTTTAAAAATATCTAAAATTGTTTGTTCATCAACACAGGATATTTAAATTCTTCCTTGTCCCATTCATTGGTTTCAGACAGTGTTTCTGGAATAAAGCACAGAATGGAAGTAGATGTAAAATGTGGTTGGCACATGATGGTGTTGCCAGTGACAAGTGAAATCAGAGCTTCCTGGGGCTGCCTTCTTGCCCAGGTTGGGCTGACTTGATGGGGAGGGGACCACAGTAGTGCCAGAGGGACAGGGAATGGCCACTGCCAGCCTGTCTGAGTGCCATGCCTTCCACATGGAGAGATGGTCACGTTAGGCAGCCTGGCCCAACTGCAAGAGTGTGACCATGGGACTGCAGACTAGGTTGACGTCTGGGCCCTGTCATTTGCTGAATGTGTGTCTATGTGGGAGATGTGACATTTTTCTGAAGCCCAGTTTCCCCGTCAGATGGGCATTGCTGTGACAACCCATGAGATGAGTCTCGTCCTTGGGATGCACACTCATGCTCTTTCTCAGCTTCAACAAGGACCCTGTTGGAGTGTTAGCTGATCAGCAGTGAATATGCATTTATTGACAGTTTCGTGAAAAGCTCTGTCTGCCGTCAATTCCCTCGTCTGTTTAATGGCGCCCGGCTTTGCTGTGCACATCCGTTGAGAGATGCATCACCAGCAGCTGCCTGTTTCACATGCTCTGTGCACACCCACAGTCAGGATGGAAATCCAGAGGAGATGGGGCACACTGTCCTTGTTGTCCCTTCAGAGTTCTTGTTGCCATTGCAAATACTAGCTGCTCCCAGTACATTTATGAGTGCCTGCGGGAGCTGGGGGGTATAGATGGTGAGACTGAGGCCCCTGTTCCCAATGCCCCATCTGCTGTGGCGTTTAACCTTGAGGATCCCACTGGGTATTTTTTGTAAGAGCAGAGACTTCCCAGAAGCAGTGGCAGCTGCCATGGGCCACCCCAACTCTGCTGGTAAGGGCAGGGCCCTGGTAATGTCTCTGAACCCTAGTCTTTGTCCTTAGTGGCCTCTCTGTCACCTCCCAGAGGCCTGCAGACCCGCCTTCCTGCTTCCTTGGATTTGGGGCCTGATGGAACATCCTAATCCCTTGTTCCTTCTGTCTTGTATGAGGAACTCGGTGTCCTGTGTTGCTGTCCCTGAACCCAAGACACAGCTGCCATTTTATAGTCCATCCCAGGTGAGTGGGCAGGACCTGAAGCTGAGGCCTGGCAGGCAAAGCCCGAGGACCTTTTGTTCCTGACACAGTCTGAGTTGAGTCTCCTTCTGGTAATACAGGCAAAGAGACTCTCCAGGGAGCCAGAGGCTCTAAAGTCCATTTAGAAACAGATGATACCATCATGAGGGAGCTCATGTCATTTCCCTGCTTGTGTCTTCCCACCCCCATGTTCTTTTCATAAGATCAGTTTAGCAAAACCACCTTCAGAAAGACACCTCGGCTCTCTTGATTTTCCCATTGAAAGATTGGTGAGCTTCTCCCCAAGCGAAGCATAGAATCTTTGTGCCCCTGAGGCCGAGTTGGCACAACCCAACCCACAGGGCAGGGGAGAGAGATTGTCAGCCCAAGTAGATAGGTGTGAAATCTAAGAATGAGTCAGCTGATCAGGACCTGACAGCAGGCTTGCTAATCGGGGCATTCTGTATCTTGGTCTCTACAGGAGGTGCTAAACCTTTTCTGAAAACCACATTCTGCTGTACTTATGTGACTATAAGGCACCGCTGAAAACAGCACAGAGCTCTCCAGGGCTATAAAGCTCCTCTATCTTTTGAATATATGAAAACTTATAGACCCCCAAGAATCTGGGCCTCGGGAATTTTCCTTCACATGTGAGGGTAGAAATGGAAATAAGAACATTTGAGGTCAGATGTTCCTCTAAGTGTTTTTCTTGCTTCTAGCTCTAGGATCTGTGCGCTCAGCAGTCTTCTGCCCTTCTTAGTCACATGGTGGCAGGACCAGAGCCCTGCGAGTGAGAATTTGGGGATTTGGGTCCTTGTCTCTGCATATGTAGGCATCTCCTTCTCCTGTTCTTTGTGGCGTAATCAAAAGTCAGAAACTGCAAGCTCAGACATCGAACCTCAGCTTTGGAAGAGACCTTGGTCACCTAATCTGTCCAAGACAGAGAGAACTGGGCCCCAGGACACTTGTGTGGCTCACCTTCCCATCTGCAGGCAAAGCCCCGTATGCGTTTATGCTACACACAAATATACATGCTGTCACATATGTATCATTTCAGACTTGTGAAGATACGCTGAGTGGGGACACGGAGAAGCTTTATATACCCTCAAGGCTAAAGCAACAGGCGCAGCATAGGACTGAACGGGCTGGTGCCATGCTCTCAGGCTGTGGGGCATTGCGCCCTTTCAGGGCTCCCAGGGGCTTGGTGTCAGGCTGCAGGTGGATGGGGAGCCCCTCTGCCTAGCTTTGGGACACAGCTGATGGGCCATAGCATGTTCTCAGGGAGAAAGTGGGAGGCTTCACACTCACCTTGTTCACAGGAGTAAGTTGGCCTCTCAGGCCTTTGCTAGTGGCTCTCTATCAAGAGCATGTTGTACAGCTTGAGAAGGAAGCCCTGAAGGTCCCATCCTGTCCTGTGAAACCTACAAGTTCTACTCTCCATAGTTCTACTTCCTGTAATTGGCCTAAACCAAAACATAAACACCAACTTTCAGTGATGTTATGAATTCAAATTTGTAGAGACCGGAATTGTCAACCCTCCTGAAGCTTCTGGGCAGTGGTGCTGGATGGCCCCAATGGCCGCCATTCTGACAGATGTTTGAGAACTCAGGTCTCTATGTCGTCTGCATTCCAATGCCTACCCAGAGAGATTCTGATTTACCAAGTCAGAGATGGGGCCTAGAAATCTGCATTTTAACAAACAGCCCCAAAGGATGCTCCTGTAGGTGGCCTAGAACCCACATGTTGAGAAGTTCTAGTGCAGAGAAGCCAGGTTACCACTCCAGCCGGGTTCCACAGAGGCTGGTATCCAGTTGCAGCTCTAGTTGAGTCAAGCCTCAGCTAGGAGAGCGTTTCCAATACTGTTAATTATCCTCATGATGACTGCTGTTTTTGAGAGCCTACTCTATACCCTGTACAAGATGCCTATTTAATTTTCATAGTAGCTATGAGGATAAGTAACTTACAGAGCTGAGGTTTGAACCCAGGCCCTTGCCCTTTCCACTACACCAAGTGACTATTGCTCAGTAGACTCCTACGTCCACAGCCATTGTGACTTCAAAGACTTACAGTTGTTTGTGCAGAAGTGATATTGAATGGAAGGGGTGGGGGCACCCCGTATCCTCTCCTCAGAGGCCTACCAAGGCCCTTTGTGTAGTGTGACGTCAGGGCCTAGCGGTTGGGGCAGTTTGCCATTAAAAATTAGCTTCTATTCCTGTTTCTTTTGTCTGGTGATCTGACCCAATAAATTGCTTTCTGTTCCCTGAGCGAATGGCAAAAACATAGGGCTAAACATAGCCTCGATTGTTTTTACTTTTCTCATATTGTACTTCTCAAAGCGATAAAGATAGAAACAATTAAAATATTATCTGCCTGCAGGCTGCACAAGTGGCCACCTGGCTGGTGTTGATACACCGTAGCAGTACTTTACATTTCCAGAGTGTCTTAGACGTGACTGCCAACCAACGCATCTCCTGGCTGAGTCGCACATGGCCACAAGGCCCAGGTGGGGCAGATGGTTCAGGGCACAGCCCAGGTTGGACTTACCCGGCCAAGGAAGACTCACCTTTGCCAAGGACAAAAGACACATGAGTCCAAGGGAGCGCCACATCCTCTTGTAGCTTTTATTTCAGTTTGCAATCCAGTCCTTCATCCGTGCACCAGACTCAGGTCTGCTGTGTGCCCCGCTCCGTGCTCGGCACCGGGGAGCCTCACTGGGGCTGTGCTTGAGAGTCTGTGGCTTAGGAGGAGAAGTAGATGTGTAAGCAGATCAGTAATTACAGTTCGGGTGCACAGAGCTAGGAGAAGGTGCATCTTCAGCGGAGCTTTGAGTTGGCTTTTTAAATGAGGAGACTGTCTTGGTGAAGGGAGGATGAAGGCAGGAAAATAACATTCCAGGCCTTTGCAAAGAGTGAAAGAGCTGATGTCTGGGGGAAGCGGCACTTCCCTTCACAGTTAAAAACTGACTGAATCCTCCGCCCAACAAAGAAATCTTATATATTAGGCCATAGAGGCTTACTCTGTAACACAGGATGAGTAGGTCCTGTAGGAATTCGTCATCCAGCTCTGATGTCCTGGGTTTTGATAGTCCCCTCGAGGCCCCGCGAGTGGGACTTCCAGCCTTTCTGCATGTAGATCTTACCTGTGCTCGCTCCCGCAGCACAGTTATTAAACTTTAGTTTTGTAAAGAATCGCTGGTGCGTAAGAATTACTCTTTTGGGCTGTCTACGCAGAGCCGGGGGAGGAGGTGTACTTTGTGGGCTGGTTCAGGGATTCTTCAAGGGTGAATCTGATGCTATATGATTCTTTTCTGACCTTCACTGTCATAGGAGGTTTGATACCTGGAGCGTAGGGTTTGTTGGGGGGAACAATGGGGAGGTGGGCCCAGGTGCCAATCTGAAGCGCTTGCCACCTTTCCCAGAAGCAGCGGGTAACAGCTGAAGGGAATGGGCCACGATAGGTACTAGGTGGGGGCTTCAGAAAGTTCTCTAGAGGCAGTGAGGAGATAGGACTGGAGTAGGGAGGCCCTGAGGAGTCCCTTTAGGAAGCACCAAGATTGCAGGATGGCCGTGGAAAGGAAGGGCACTAGCAGATGAGAGAGAGGGCGTGTTCCTGTTTACCTGGCTCCCAATTCCCCTTTCTTTTCATGATTTCCCTAGAGGTGGGGAAAATTCCAGGCCAGTGGCACAAAGATGGAAGAGAAGATGGTATCCTCTGAGAGTGGGATTAACTCCTTTTTATCCCGGGTTTCCCTGAGACCTGATGGAGACACAGTCTGTAGTATGCCTCGGGCTCCGTGCGCGCTGGCCACCCTCACCACTCCGTGCCCAGCCCATTGGTTTCCTCCTCAGTTGGCCACATTCCTGCCCCATCTGGTGCCTCAGTGCCTTGTCCCAAAAGAGAAGTTAGTGGCCAGCGTTTTTGTATGGCAACTTCCTGAACACCCAGAGGAGTCAACCCAGAGGAGGGCGGGCTATGGGCCCCCACCCTGACCCTGGCTCACCTCCTGAGTTAAGCAAGGGCACAGCACCCGTGGGCTTGGTGCCCACACCCCCCACATATTTGGTAATACATTTTTTCTCATAGAACATTTGGAGACTATAGAAAAACTAAAGAGAAAAAATAAATTAACCAGTTCTCTGCCAATCCGCTATTAGCATTTTGGTTTATTTCCTTCCTACCACAACATACACATTTTACTAAGTAGGAATCACATCGTCTATACAGTTTTATATCCTGTTTCTTTACACTTAGCTTTATATTACTAGCATTTCCGCACGCCATTTAATATTCTTTGAAACTCTGCTTCTTCATGCTCCATGTTATTCCTTGATAATTGATTTAACCAGCCCCCTGCTGTAAGATGTTTAAATTATGTTTACCATTTTGCTATGACTCATTTTGATGAACATCATCATACATAAATCTTCACTTTCTTCTTAAGATAACTTTGTTTTCTTTTAAGTCAGATAACTGGAATAGTTGTGACTCTGTCAACAAGAGTATATTTTCTTTAATTTTACTTTATAGTTGGTCATGGTGACTCATGCCTGTAATCCCAGCACTTTGGGAGGCCAAGGTGGGCGGATCACTTGAGGCCGAGAGTTTGAGGCCAGCCTGGCCAACATGGTAAAACCCCATGTCTACAAAGAATAAAAAAATTAGCTGGGTGTGTGGTACATGCCTGTAATCCCAGCTACTCAGGAGGGCGAGGCACCAGAATAGCTTGAATCTGGGAGGTGGAGGTTGCAGTAAGCTGAAATCATGCCACTGCTCTCCAGTCTGGGCGACAGAGCCAGGTCCTGTCTCAAAAAAAAATTTTATATTAGTTTATTGAACTTTCAGCTGCTGACTAGTGTCAAGCTGAAACTGATTTAACAGAATGGTGAATACCTAAAGGAAGTGGTTTCCTTGGGTGCTGAAGCATATTTGAATATCCTAATGGAACTTGCAGGAAGGTACTTTGGCTGATTTTTGGAGGAGCAGGTATCGAGACCTGCCGTAGTCAGGGCCTGAGAGATCTCAGAGGTGAGATGAACAGCGTGTGATGAATGAATCGGATGTTTAGCGACAGTCCTGCTTTGTTGCAGCCGACTTGCCTGGGCTTTTGTCTCCCTCCTGCATCTCCAGCTTCTGAGGCGCTCTGTGAAGACAGCCTCTGGACAGTTTCTTCCCATGTTCCCTGCCAGGGTCCCAGCCCCTCAATCCTTATCTCGTGACCTTGGCGGGATGCCTGAGAAGAAGGACTACCACCGTTAGCTCTGCCTTGGCTTTTATTCTGGGCTCCTGGCCCTCGCTTTGTAGTACAGAAAAGGGCCTGTGCTCTGGGGCCTGACTAACCTGGGTGTACATCCTGTCAGGTATTAGCCATGTGGCCTTGGGCTAGTTGCTCAATGTCCCCCAAGCCTCAGTCTCCCCATCTGGTCCGTGATTGTACCTGTACACAGGGTGCTGTGTGGATGACACAGCCCAGGGTAAATGCTCAGTAAGTGATCTGCATTGCTCTGAGACCCGGCGTGCATTTAAATACCTACCGAGTAGCATTGCAGGTCTCACTTCTACTCTCTTGACTGGCTCAAGCCATCCACATGTGCATGGTTTGTAAATATATATAGGTTCCAGGAAATAGTGCTGACGAGTTGTTCCCTGACAGCACGGCATATTTCCTAACTTTGCTTTTCTACTATAAACTTGAATACAGGAGCGATGTCAAATTTATCTTTGCATCTCTTAAAATTCCCAGCATGGTGCCTGATTCCATAGTAGAAATACAGTATCTAGTTCTTGAATATTTCACAGAAATAAAGGTTCAAGTGCAAATGTAGCATTTCATAGCAGAGTAGCTTATTTATTCATGTATTCAAGTAAAGACCTGAATACATAAGTTTAAGTGGTGCCCTTAAGTCTGTGAAGACCAAGACTTGTCCTTACAGATTTTAATTGCTTTAAGTGAAAAATCGAGTGAACACAGAGAAAGCGCTGTGATTGGCAGCCATTGATGATATTGGTGTTGAGCATTTTGGTGGAGGTGACCTAAATCAGTACAAGCTCCAGCTTCTATTCTTAGCAAAGGCTTTAAAGGTGGCATTTGGGTGAACTAACCTGGCAGTGCCCCAGCCATCTTGTGTCCTTGGCCATCTGAGGTGTTGAGAGACATTTTTGGTTGTGGTCTTCTGCCGGGGCATCAAGTCCCAGTCCTGAGAGCTGCAGAGAACCTAGCGGCACTTAACACGTCTTGTCCTGACTCTTGCCAGCCAGGGCAGGGTTCAGGGTGATTCGGTTTCCCATCCATAAGATGAGAAGGCATTTTGGATGAAAATTTGCTTTGGATTCTCCTGGGAGGCAGTGTGGTATACTGGAAAGAAAAACCCTATCAGGAGTCCCAGGGGTATATCTGGATTCTAGGCCCTGCTCTGCTTCCACTTCCAACTCAAAGCCTTGGGATTCACCTCCCTTCTCTGAACCTCGGTTTCTCATCTGTAACATGCGGTTGGACTGGATGGTTTCTAGGGGCCTTTTGGCTCTTAAGATGCTATGTTTGAAATGGGCTGTTGGTGTGGAGCTAATAGAGGGCTGGAGTGAAGGCCTTCTCAAATTCTGTTTTCTCCTTGTCATTTATGAACCAGAAAATGACAGATGGCGAGACCTGGACAGGAAATGCCCCCTTCAGATTGACCAACCAAGCACCAGCATCTGGGAATGCCTGCCTGAAAAGGACAGCTCACTGTGGCACCGGGAGGGAGTGACCGCCTGTGCTGTGACCAGTCTGATCAAAGACCTCAGCATCAGTGACCACAATGGGAACCCCTCAGCACCCCCTAGCAAGCGCCAGTGCCGCTCACTGTCCTTCTCCGATGAGATGTCCAGCTGCCGGACATCATGGAGGCCCTTGGGCTCCAAAGTCTGGACTCCTGTGGAAAAGAGACGCTGCTACAGCGGGGGCAGCGTCCAGCGCTATTCCAACGGCTTCAGCACCATGCAGAGGAGCTCCAGCTTCAGCCTCCCTTCCCGGGCCAACGCGCTTTCCTCCCCCTGTGACCAGGCAGGACTCCACCACCGATTTGGAGGGCCGCACTGCCAAGGGGTGCCAGGCTCAGCCCCCTGTGGACAGGCAGGTGACACCTGGAGCCCTGACCCATACCCCATGGGAGGGGGCCGGCTGGACCTGCAGCGGTCCCTCTCTTGCTCACACGAGCAGTTTTCCTTTGTGGAATACTGTCCTCCCTCAGCCAGCAGCACACCTGCCTCAACGCCAGAGCTGGCGAGACGCTCCAGTGGCCTTTCCCGCAGCCGCTCCCAGCCATGTGTCCTTAATGACAAGAAGGTCGGTGTTAAAAGGCGGCGCCCTGAAGAAGTTCAAGAGCAGAGGCCTTCTCTAGACCTTGCCAAGATGGCACAGGTAAGAGTCCTGGCAGCCTGGAGTCACCTTGGTGCTCACTGGAGCCTCTGCTGGTTCTGGGCCATCCTAGACAAGCATAGAACTCTGGTTTCCGAAATACCCAGGAGTTGGTTAATTTCCTTGTTTTTTAAACCTGTTCAAAGATAGCTTATTTCCAGTTGGTTTTTAAAACACGTTTTTTTTTTCTCTCTATTTACAACCAAATATTCCCTTTCACTGTGAGCATAGTGCTAGGGGTACAAGGGCAGCCAGATGGTGAGAGGCGGGGCGTTGGTGGGCAGACCAAACACTGGGAATCCCCTCTGGCCCTTCACTGGAGCCGTCTCTCCCAGGAAGCCACCCCTGTAGCTGCTGCAAGAAACATTCACACACACTGGGATTCAGTGTCCCTTGGATGATGCTGATCCTGAGATTGGGCTTGTGGGTAATGGTTGCTGAGAGCTAGTGACTGGGGGCAGTTCATTCCTTTGATTAAACTGTTGAAATATGAGGCCGACAAGTTGTGATCAGTATCCTCTGAGCTGCTTCTGCAGTCATCCTTGCCCTTCACTGTAGAGGAAGTGTCTGGCCACATGCTCCTGTCACTTGGACTTTATCCTCTTTGTCTTGGAGCCCTGCCTTGTGCTAACACTGATCTTGGATGTTGATTTGAGTGAGATGAACTTGGAGTTAATACTCCGTCATCAGGAGAGGCTCTGAGCCTGCTGCCTCTGGTCGTGGCTGGGGATGGCAAGGTGATCGTGAGGCCCAGGAAGTGGTGCTGGCCGCCATGACCGCTGACTCAGGGATCAACGCGCTTGGTTCTGTGTTCATTCAGGACGCCGTCAGTTGCTTAATGCCACGGTCTGACCATCATCTTTTCTGGACTTGTTTCTATAAACATTGGTCCTCACTGGGTTTGAGGGTGAAGATCATCTTGTTGGTGAGGATGGTTTCAGAGGGGTTGGCCTTGGTCACTCAGCATTTTGGCCAGATCCAGGGCAGGCAGGATCATTGTGCTCACTGTGTTTCAGGCGGGCATAGCTGACTTCCTTCAGTGCCTGATGTTGCTTTCTCAGTTGGGTCTTCTTTCCTTTTACAAAGAGAGTGCAGTTTCTCTTCATGGGGTTTTGCCCCTCTCTCCTTTACTACCTACTCCTAACATAGAGGTCTACCCGGAAGGGAAGGGGTGCAGGTGTCTTAGGTCCAGAGCATACCTGGCCCCGAGTCCAGACTTTCTGGCCACCTTTGTTCAGGAGCCTGGGCGCTGGCTGGGGCAATAGGAGGGCAAGATGGTGGTATGCTTGTGCCTCCTCTGTGCCAGTGCGATCCGCTTGGGGGAGGGCCTGCAGCGGTGTGGGGCGGAGCTGCCTCTCATCCAGTTTCTGTTTCTTCCATTGCGGCTCCAGGCGTGTGCCATTCTCTTTCCTGCATAGTGGACGTTTTTGACTTTACTAGCTGGGCAGGAATTGAACACATTTATTGGATACCCAGAGGAATTTCCCCTCTCTAGAAAAGTTTACATAGGTAAAAAGGCTGGAGAGGTGACAGATTTGGGTGACTTCTGACGAAAACCCACAGTCCAGAGCTCTGGGTATGATAACGGCTTCAGTTAAATTTTTAATGCCGAGCATATTTTATTACCTAATAAGCTAGATAGGTAATAAAAGCAGCATACATATTATTATATTTTACTAGCCACAGTTGGAATAACACCACTGGCATCATTGGAGACATTTCCTGACCTCGTTTGGTGAGAAACTATTTAAAAATAATATTGCTCGGTGTGGCTGTGCCCAGTTGTATAGACGGCTTCGTTGGCTCCAGGCGGGCCTCCTGGATCTGGGAAGTGCATGGAGCCTGCTCTGGTTCAGCCTGTCTGTCCTTGGCCACCTGCTTGGCAGTGGGTCCCGGGCACAGGGAAAGTACAGAGGGGTCTCTGGGAAGCATGTGAGCCCTGAGACTGGGCCTGTGGACGCTGAGCCATGCCCGCACCAGGAGTCTAGACACTGGCCAGCCCTCTCTCTGTCAGACTCTGCCATCAGATGATTTCTAGCCTGGGGAGGTGGGCCTTGCTCTTCTATGGGGCCCTGAGAACAAGACCTAGGGTATCCCTGTGTGTTTGTCAAGAGCCCTGGGCGTTGCAGGGCCTCATGCATGGGAACCTGATGAGCTGGGCGTGTTGCCGGTGTACAAGGACTAACATGTTGCCAGATGGCCACTGAGGTGGGACCACTGGCCACAGACCCTAGCATCTGCGTGCTGTGGCTTCACTCAACATTTGGGACCACTGAGAAGGGGATGGGGCCTGCCCTGCCTGCCCATGGAAGTAAGGCTTGGAGTTGGGCTTTCCATATCTTTGGAAGGGCAGGCTTGCACCTTCCAGGTGAGGCCCGCTTCCTTCCACCGTTCTCTGGCCTCTCTTTCCTGGGCCTTTGGATCTCGGTTCACACCTTTGCCTTTGGGGGTGAGAGCTACACTTTACATTCTTGTTCTTTTTTTCTTTTTTTGAGTCGGAGTTTCGCTCTTGTTGCCCAGACTGGAGTGCAATGGTGCGATCTCGGCTCACCGCAACCTCCGCCTCCTGGGTTCAGGCAATTCTCCTGCCTCAGCCTCCCGAGTGGCTGGGATTACAGGCACGCGCCACCATGCCCAGCTAATTTTTTGTATTTTTAGTAGAGACGGGGTTTCACCATTTTGACCAGGATGGTCTCGATCTCTTGACCTTGTGATCCACCCGCCTCGGCCTCCCAAAGTGCTGGGATTACAGGCGTGAGCCACCGCGCCCGGCTACACTTCACATTCTTGTAAAGGTGCCCTTCGTCTGTGGGCTCTGAGGCCAGGGGTGTGAGAGCCTCAGGTTAAAGGTGCAGACAGCCTTTTCAGTTAGACCTTTGGAGCAGCTGGCCATTCTAAAGAGCCCCAGCTCCCCTAGAGGCCCCGACTGGGTCCCAGAGCAGATCTTGAGGGTGTGTGTGAGAACACGGGGGCTTCCCTCTGGCCATCACACGGTGTAGCCAGATGGGCCGTGCTAGCTGGAGCCCCTCCAACCCGCCGGCAGGAAAGGGACCAGGGAGAGAACCCGAGAGAGTAAGAGGGCTAGAAGCGCTGAGGTCCCAGGCCCTGCCCTTGTCTGTATCCACAGTTGAGTCCAGCAGGAGCAGGCGCTCTGGGTGTAGACCCTGTGCAGGGGATGTCAGGAGATGTGACCTCAGAGGTTGGCCATTGCAGTCCCTCCTGAGGAAACAAGCTCTGTTGGTCCCCTCTGTTGGCTCGTCTGGGCGTGGTGTTCACTTTTGGGTCTGCATTTAGAAGGTGACATTGACAAACCGGAAGGCCTCCAGAGGTGGGGCCAGAGACTGGAAGCCCTGGGCAAATTGCTTAACATGTGGGAGGCCAGGACTTGGGAGGTGCAAGGGAGGCGACGTGTGTGGAGAACGCGCTTATGTGTATGTGTGTGTCGGTCCATGTGGGTGTGTGTCTATAGCTGTGTGTGTGTATCCACATCTTTTGATATGCACGTGTGTGCATCTGTATCTGTATGTACATAAACGCCCCACCCGGCGCACTGGCTGGCCCAGGGTGGGTGCTGACAAACATCCGTGATCATCGTCACAGTCACAGGACTTGGAGGAAAGGTGTGGGCTGCTTCTAACAGAACGAGGAGCAGAGGGTGAACATTCCCGGGAGGTGCCCTCGGTCTGCTATGAGAATGCCTCTTTTTCTTTGTCCACCGTTTTCCCTGTGTTCCATCCTCCCTTTTCTGTTCATGCCACTTTGTCTTGTTTGTTCACCTTCTTGCCTCATCGCTTTTCTTTGGTAAATGGGGAGGAGGCCTGCCCTGTGGCTCGGCTCAGCCTGCGGTCAGCTCTGTTCAGAGCCCAGGGTTATGAAATGGTGACGGAATCAGATTCGCACCCCTCGCCAGAGGAAGTTGGCCGAGTGTGAGCATTCTCATGTCTGTCGCCCTTGAAACTAGGGTGGAATATCCCAGGGGCCCGCCGGCCACCCCACCCCTTCCGAGCCCATCCCTGGGGCACAGCTGTCCAGTTAACGGCAGTGGGGGCTCTTGTCTCTCGGGGATGACATGCACTGGGTGGGGTGTAGGCCTGGCTTTCAGGTGGTCTTTGCTCACGTCTTCTTAAAACCCAGTGCCAGGAGAGCAGGCAGAGCTGCTGAATGAGGCCGCAGGTGAGCAGGCCATCTGGGTCCTCAGTTGGGGAGGCTGACTAGTGAGGAAAGCCCTGCTGGGGAGAGTGACGCAAGGACCTAGGGCAGCAGTGTCCGCCCTCCCTGGACTTGTAATTACAACCACTCGGTTCCACAGAGCAAGTTGCCCACAGGCAGCTCAGAGGACTCGTTTCACTGTTACCACTACTCCAGCTGGCCCCGGGACCTCCTGCACAGCCTCCCTCCTCACGTGGTGTTTTCATCCCGTCTGGTTGCTGTTCTCTGTGACGCTGTGGCCTTCCTTTTGCAATATGACAATGTGTGCCATTGAGGGCAGGGCCCAGCCTGAGGGTGTGAGTTGTTTATTAGCAGGACTTTTGCTGACATTTCCCTTACTGCTTTTTTGAGACCTGGTTTGACCACCCAGCATTGGTTGGCTCCCAGCAAGACTTGAGCTATAGGCGGCCATTTAGACAGGGATCACATGTGTATGAGTGAAGATTTCAGAAAAAAGCAACAATGAAAAAGATCACCCATTGAATACAGTCCCCCGGGTGTCATAGTCCCTGCTGTATTTTTAACTCCAAGCTGGTCAGCTTGAAAGAGCAACAAATTGTATTTCTCAGAGCTTCAAACAGAAGCAAGATGTTTGCGGGGAGGGGTCGGGATGCCGAAACAGAGGTTTGATTGATTGCAGCTGCCCACACACCGAGGCCCGAACCCCCCTGAGCAGGCCTCAGAACAGGCAGCAACTGTTGTGTTAGCAGATGTTTGAGGGGCCGTGAAAGCTGGCCAGGGGCAGTTTGGGGCAGAAAAGAAGCATGAGGTAGAAACCAGCATGCCAGCACGCCTTCGGGAAGCCTCCGAGAGCCGTGTTCCTGGGGATGAGTTCAGGAGAACTGGTGGGCAGGGCCATAGGGGCTGCGCAGGATGGGGGGCTGCTGCAGGAAGTCGTGAGAGCTTGTGCGGACGCTCATTAGCGACCGGCAGCTCTTTGCTGGAGGACCTGAGGTCCTCCCCAGGTCAAGCCCCCCAGCCAACTTCCACTTTCCATCTTTTGTGCTGGTGGGGGCCGCCTCTGAGGGACAGTGGCCCTTCTTGGTCACCATGTGGGGTGGCTGCATGACTTCTTGCTCAGGCACCCCCAGCAGCTGCAGGCCAGCTGTGCCTTTCCTTGCCAACTTCCTGTGTGGCAAGCCCAGCTTGCCCGCGCCTTTGTGGCTTTCTTGTGTCCACCCTGCCAGTGGCTGTTCCCCTTCAGCTGCCTAGGGTTCCCGCCGCCCTGCACCCTCAGCAGCCTTCCTCTCAGGGTGGGGAGCTGCGCCGACGGCAAGTAGAGGAATTCAGAGGTGAAACACCACTTATAACACGACTGCAGACGGTGTGAAGATCTGGTGAGACAGGTAGACATGGAAAGCCCTAGAAAGCCCGTTGGAATGAAAGAAATGCTAAATACAAGTAAAGGCAAAACGTTTTGTGGGCAGGCACATGGGAATAGTTGCCTCTGACCTGGAGATAGTTAGGATAGTCTTGAACAAAGGAAGAGAGCCGGTAAGACCTGGACTGTCAGAGTTGAGGGACGTCAAGGGGGCAGCTTTGGGTGCTGAACTAGCACGCCTCCTTCCGTGCTCGGGACAGACACGGCTAATCAGTCATGGCAGTCTTTTCAGGTGAACTTAGCAGAGGTCTTAGGATCCTCCCCTTGTCAGTCTTGGCCGCCATTGCTAATTCATGAGTAATTAAACGTCATCTGCCATCTCTGTTCTAATCCATCCTCTCAGTTGAGGATGAGGCCTCCAGAGTCCAGGGAGAGTTGGGGCCTTGCCCAAAGTCACACGGTTAGTGAGGCGCCCTGGAAAGTGGGAGCCCTGGCCTCCTGACCCCGCTCAGTGCTCCTGCTGCTGTGCTTGGTCCTGGGTGATGACCGCTGAGCTGGCCCTTCCAGAGAAATGCTGCCCATGGGACAGAGAGTGTGGCAGAGAGAACTGGGAGCTGTGGAGTCAGATAACTGGGGCTGCGTCCCCATTCTGCCACTTTTGAGCTGTGTGCCTCAGGCCTCACGTCTGTGTCTGTAAAATGGGAATAACTGTGCCTGTTTCTCATGAGTGTGGGAGGAATCACGTGGCATGGATCTGACACATGGTTGGCACTCAACGGGCGCCAGCTTTGATGAACAAAGAAAGCCCAGGCCTGCCGCCGCCTTTCTCTTGTCGCCCCCTCTGCTGCTCTGGGCAGCCTCCTGGGCTCTCCACTCTTGGTGGGCCGGGATCCTGCCACCCGTGGTGCATGCTGGCATCAGGGTTCCAGGAGACTTGTTTCAGCGCTAGTCCTCGTCGTCCCTGCTTCCCTCCCTTCCTTTCCCTCCCTTTCTTCCCTTTCTTTTGACAGAGTCTTGCTCTGTGGCCAGGCTGGAGTGCAGTGGTGAGATCTCAGCTGACTGCAGCCTCCACCCAGATCCCTCCTTGCTGACTCTAGTCACGGCCCTGGGGTTGCACAAGCAATCTGCTTAAGGTCATTGGGATCGGGGCGAGTGTTGACATAGTAGCTTTGATCTCCTGGGGAAGAGGAAAATGGGAGTTCACCTGGGGACTGCTAGGGAGGCAGCTTTTAGTGCCACTTGGTGATTTCCACGCTTCAGTTGAAAGCCATCCTGAGCAGATAGTGTTTGAGAAGCTAGGAGGCTTGGACTCTCTCAAGTAGGGGCCTTTTCCAAAGCCAGCTGCTCAGATGAGAGCCCCGGGCATGCTGGGAGCGCTCTTGGTTTGCCAGGCAGGCCCTGCTCTGGTGCTGGCAAAAAGGCTTGGGAGACCCAGCCTATGGGCTGCAGGGAGAACGAGGCCTTACCAGGCTGAGGCCTCCCCACATCTGAGGACATGGCCAGTTTAACTTCGTGGAAGCCAGAGAAAGGCCTGTAGGCCAGCTGGCTCTTGCCCCTTTTACTGGTTCAGTTCCAAGGGCCCACAGAGGAGAGTTTAGAGAAACCCTCAGGTCGTTGCCAGGCTGCTGAAGGAGAAGCAGAGAGCATGGGCTGAGACGAGGAGACAGGGCTGGTGGGAAGCGGGGCCTCAGGCTGGAGCCCTGCCCGTGGAGTCAACTCTTCATGGCTCAGTTTCCCCATCCACGAGGACGGGTGGTACGCCTTCTCTCATTGCATTAAATGTCTCACTCATTAAATGAGTTCATTTGTATGAAGTGCTTGGAGCCTAGTTCTGTGTGCGCAGGACACGTGCTCAGAAAGAGTCGGCTGCCATATTGGGAGTTGCACTTTAGGAGTAAGGAGAGAAATTTGGCAGAAGGTGGGAACTGCTGCTGGTCAGCGTGAACCAGCCTCACGTCAGGAATTCCTTGTCTCCATAGTGCTGTGCTGTGCCGCATCCCTGCTCCCCGGAAGGAGGCCTAGTCTGCGGGCGCGGCGGAGTTGCTGAGCCGTGCTGCAGGGGCGTGAGTGCAGGGCTCTGTAACTCTGAGGGCCGGGTCTTGCCTTGTCGCCGTGTGGTAGAGGCCTCTCATGTCCTAAGGGAAACAGAGGTGGACTGTGGTTGGAACAGAGTTGTAGTTGGAGTCAGAAGACCTGGGTTTGAGAGGCTGTCTGCCACCCGGCCGTGTGGTGACTGAGCCGGTTGCCCTGCTGCTCTGAGCCCGGGGTTTCTGACCTAGCATTCATCTGCCCAGGGATCGCCATGGGAGTCAGAGTTGTCTGGGAAGCCAGACAACTAGACCTGTCCCAGAGGGCCTGAATTAGCAGGTCTAGGGCAGAGCCCCAATACCTTGGGGTCTCAGAAGTTCCCTGGGTAAGTCTGGGACTTGAGGGAGCAGCAGAGATGGGCACATGACCAGCCCAGTGACTCCACAGATGCCCAGGGACCAGACTGTGCCATGTGGAGATGGTGTTGAGAGTTCAGGCCTCTGGAGGTGCTAGCTCCACCTGACCTGGAGGAGGGATCCAGGTCCTAGGGCGAGTGCGCCCTGAGCTGCTGTGCCCAGCAGAGCAACGGTGTCCCCTCCTGGCAGTGAAATGTCCCACGCAGGAGGGCTCAGGGTTGGCTTCTGCTGAGTTGAGTACAAGGCACTGCTTCAGAAATGTCTGAAAAAACCGTTTTGATACCTAACGTTGAAGATTTCCAGGGCAAGTTCTTATGGGTGGGTTGCTGAGGGCAAGGTCCACGTCGCTGCTTCACGTCCTGTCCTGTGTGCAGCGGCAGAGGGAATGAGTGACCGGGAACCCTGGGTGCAGGGTGGAAGCATCAGAAGGCTTTAAGCAGGGAGCAATAAAAAGCTCCTTTGGGACAGCAGTGAGCAGCATAGACTGTAGGTTCTGGGGGAGGTGGGGAGGCCAGTCAGGAGGCTACTGGCAAACGTGAAGCTGGGCTGGAAGAGGGTGGGGGCAGCGGAAGTGGTGATAGGCATAAGGGGCTGGAGAAATGTTCTCTCGGTGAAAGCAGCCGGGCTGGCCGAAGGGTTCATCTTGTTATTGGCTTCCAGCTCATCCTAGTCATAGGCTTCACTGGGCAGAGAATCAGTCCTCTAACCCTCAAAGGTGGCAGCTTTCCTTAAGCTGCCCTGTTGAGTGTTTGCTGATCGGAAGTCCCTCGTTACCTAACCTGCAGCCCTCACTTTGTATTTCTTCTTGATCTGTCAGTAGTAGACATGCAGTCTAGTGGATAACCATGACCTGTTTTGTCTCCATGTGAAGGTATCCGCGGGACTGTCGTACCCACAGTGCCTGCGCGTCTGTGATCGCTAGCCTTGCAGCTTCTTCCCCCCGTGGAGGCCCCGTTCCTGATCCTGTCCTGTCAGCCCTCGGTTTGCAAACCTCTGACTCCTTTGCCCAAGTGTCTCTGTTCTTGTCCACTTGAAAGTGGCTGCCCATTCTGAACTCTGGGCTGGACAAGGGCTGGGGGCAGCTTAGGGCCATAGGAGGACTCTTTCATGGTTTCTAATATGTGTCACGCAGGATCTTGCCCCAACTGTGCCACATCTGGTCAGTTTACAACAGCTGGGACAGCAGCTCTGGGAAACAAGGGGCCCGTGATGGCCTCCTCGATTCTCCTAATGAAGCCGAGTAATCTCCAGCTGGGCCTCAGAGGATGCAGGGAAAGGAACGCCTGGCAACCCCAGGAGGATTTTGGCATTCCTTGCCTTACTTCTGCTTCCTTATCCAGGACACCCAGAGAAGGCCCCCCCAGCCTGAGGTTAGCATGGTGCCTGTGGGCTGTTGAGAGCCCAGCGAGGGCCAGAGCAGGAAGCACAAAGAGGTGTGTCCTTGAGATGGGCATGGCATGGAGACAGCTGCGCCCAGAGCCCAGCACAGCTGGCGCCTGACCGGGCCTTTTCCCGACACCATGCAGGCCGCTGGCCCCCGGGCCCGTCAGCGTGAAGCCTTTACTTGAGCCCACTTTGCCTTAGGCAGCATGGTCCTCTGTCGCCCCAAGCACTGCATCGATAGAGAATTTCTCCTGCTGACAGGAGCCCATTTATCTACTATTTTTGTGGTATCAGCCATCCGAATTACCACTCTTTCTTGCAGCTTCAAGCCACAGTCGAGAAACCAGAAACCAAACGCTACACGAAGAACCAACCCTTTGCTGCAGTCCCCACGCCGGTGGGAACTTGGTTCGACTAGACTCAGAGTGGGTGTTAATTGCCTATTTATGGCCAAAAGATTAACAATGCCTCCTTTGAAAGTTAGACATAGTAGCGCTCTTGGATAATTCCTTTTTGGGAGGGGGAGGAGTGGCCTAAAAAAAAATTTCTCTTGGAAAACAAAAGAAACGATTGGTTCCAAAATATAATGCAACCACCAGAAGCTTAATTTGTGAGCAGTAAATGGCAAACTTACATCAGTAATGTGTCACCAGAGGTCATCAGGCACCCCACCCATTCCCTGGAGTGGCGGGGTGGTAGCACTGAAGGACCCCCTGTTTCCCTGCTGGAGCTCTGTACATGGAGCGGGTGAGGCAGGCCTCCCTGGACCAGCCAGGGCCTGTCGGAGACAGAAGCCAGTCCGTTAGATCCAGGCGAATTCACTGTGAGCAGTGGTTAACTCAGTTTTTGAAGAATTGAAAAGCCAAGAAGAAAACGAAGTACTAATATCACGCAGAAGCAGCTACACGCGAGGGGACCCTCCCGGCAGAGACTGCACTTCTGAATGCCTGGCAGCTTGGAGTCCACCGGCCCCACAGGGCTCGGACAAGACCTCAGAGGCGGGGGTGCCGGCCAGCTGGTCCTGCTGAAAGGGAAGGCGTTGAAATTGATTCTGTGAATGTTGAAAATGCAGCAAACGGGAAGCAACTGCTGCGAACGGAGCAGATTGTTCCTGCAGGTCCCGCAGCATGACGGTGTGACAGTGACAGCACAGGAATCAGACGGGGAGATGCACAGCCGCCACTGTCCCCCAGCCTCACTCTGCTCAGCATCCTTCCGTCGAGTGCTGTCTAACGTTTTCCAGCGGGGCTGGGGATCTCCTCTAGCGCACATCGCGGCTCCTTCCCAGTTCATTCTTCACTCAGCAGATCATTGCCTAGAGTATGCTGGCCACCCAGCACTCAGCTAGGCCCTGGGCATGTTTCTGCAATGCAGAAAGTGGGTGGATGGATGACAGGTGGGGCCATTTCAGTGTGGTTTGGATCTCCAGGCAGGATGAGAGGGGGTAGAAGTGGAAAGTGGCCAGCTTCAGATTGGAGGGACAGGGAGGCCTTGCCGAGGAGGTGACACTGGCACAAAGTCACAGATGATGAGATCAGCTTTGCAGAGATAATCAGGGAGAACATCCTGAGTAGAGGGAAGGCAAGCCCATGCAGTGCACAGCGAGGCAGGGGCGACTGGGGTTTGGGTCGGACGTGCCATCACGGTCTGCCTTGCGGACTGGGGTGAGGAGCGGGCTTTTTGCTTGGAGCCCAGGGTTGGAATGCCATCGGGGTTTTGGGGCCAGGATCTGATGGGACGCCCAGTCACCTGCAGTACCTGACTGCTATGTGTATTTTCCACCTTGGGAGTTTGACTGCAGACAGCCCCGCAGAAACCGGTGCAAGGAGGTCATGGGCAGAAGGCACGTGATGAGCGTGAAAACTACCAGAGAGACGCTTAGGCAGGGCCCCATTGTCGGGGAGAGGCTTGGAGGAGGTTAGGCACCTCTGCAAGTGCCTGTCATGGTGGAGAGAGTCACCTCCCGCCCTCTCTTGCTGAACAGTGGCAGCGAGTGGCCCGAGGCTCACGGGGGTGTCTGAGCCCTCCCCTCCCTTATCTGCACATGCATCAGCCTGACCCTGGCTCTGGGAAGTGGGTCACCAACTCCTAACCCGCAGGCCGGTGTCTGCAGGGCGCCCTCCCTCAGTTGTGTGGTCCTCTTACTGACCCTGCGGGGCTCCTGTCCTACTTTTCAGGGAGGAATATGGAGTGCCAAGGCCATGTGCTTACTGGCTGCATGGCGGAGTGCTGAATGGACCCCACTCACTCTTTGGCCTCTACAGCCTTTGGGCCCCCATCTCCATAGGGCTGCCTTTCTGGGGTGACTCTCCTAGCACGTGTGAAGCACAGGGTCCAGGGAAATCTGGTATTTGCCCAAGGCCTTGGGTTCGGTGATGGTGGGTACAGTGACATACTCACAGGGGCTGCTCACAGCCTTTGGTCCAAGGGCCTGGTACTCAGAATGTGTGGCTGTTACTTATCACATCCCCTGGGCCCATAACTGATAGATCATGGAAACCCCAGTGACCCTGACTCCTCCTCCCAGCCCTTGCGCAGACTCTGCATTTCCTGAACTGTGAGCAGGTTGGTAAAGCTGGGCACGGGGACATACAGCACCATGGCCTCTCTGGAAGAGCGCTTTAGAGTGCCTGGCACTGCTGTTCAGCTGTCCTGTTATGTAAGTCCAGGACACAAGAGAGAAGGGCCCAGTGATCTGGCGCTCTGCCACACGGAGCCGAGGTGCGTGGACAGTGCGGGTGACATCCCTCAAGTGGATGTATCCAATATTTGAAATAATCCTTACTGCCTGTGGCAGAACCTTTACGAACCATTTTTTTTGGTGACTTTGCTGAAGACCTCTGAGCCTTCGGCCACTGCCTTCTACACCCCACACCCCACAAAACAGCTCATCTTGAATGGTGGAGAGGAGGTCCAGGCCAGCCCTGCACTTTCCCTAGGCCAGGGGTCTGGCTGGGCTCTGCTCTCCGACCTCTTGGCCGCTGCTCTGGAGGCAGCACTGGATGCCTCCACTCACTTCCCTCCCCGAGGGGCACCTTTGGAGTGACCGGCACAGGCCTCGGGAAGGAGTGGCAGGAGAACCTGGCGTTCTCTGTTCCAGAAGGAAAAAGCTTACCAGTGCCCATACTTGAAACTTGGTACACAAGGGGAAGGTGGTTTGAGGGCTCACTGTAACGGCGGCTATGCCACGCCGTGCCACGTCACGTCATGCCACACCAGGCCTGGTCTGGTACACTTGCTCCTGCGCCTGCTCAGCCTCCATGAGGTCCCTTCTTGCCTCATGGCCCCATTTCCCGTCTGCCTCTTTCCTCGGGTGCCTCCCCCAGGAAGATAAGACAAGGAGAGGGCCCTCGTGGGCTGCCTGGGCCTTGTCGTGCCTTTCTGGCTCAGTACTGTGTGTCCCCTGTGGAGGACAGATCCCACCGGGGCTCAGCGCGGCGCCATTGTCCAGGCAGTTCTCAGTGAAAGCGCACGTGCCTGTATCCCCCTTGCTAGCTGGTAGCCAGCTTTAAACAAGCCTGATTTACCTCGAGAGTTTCCATCTCACTGTAATCTAGAACAATCTCAGACCATAGAATTTTCTGAGAATTGATGGGAGATAAACATGGGAACAAATACCGAGGCAGGGGAGCCAATGGCAAAAAAGACCCTGCTTTGGAGGTGCAGTCCTGCTCAGAAGCAGCTTAGGCGAAGGGGCGAGACGGCCATGTGTTTGGGGAGAGCCTTTCAGCAGATGTGGGCTGATTATGCAGCATTAACCGTTTGGCAGGAAAGAGAGCTCATCTGAAATGGTGTGAGGTTAATTGTCACTCAGCAGAGACACCAGATCTTCAGCTTGAATCACACAGGGAAAACTATGAGCAAATATGCATGCAGCATCTGCTCCAAACCTAGGGCAGCAGGGAATGGAAGGCAGTGTCTGGCCTGGGTCCCCTTCTGGGCGGAGTCTGGGCTTCAGAGATCGGTGGGCCTGGTGTGCAGTTCTGGTGTGCCCTCACCAGCCACGTATCCCAGAGCAAGTCGCTGCCCCTCCCTGGGCCTCATGACGTGGGAGTTAAGGTGCGTGATGAGGGCAGAGGTCCTGTGCAGCACCCTCTGGAGAGGCCTCTGCCGGCTCCGTGTCCTTGATCTTATTTTGTGGTTTGCTGCTTGTGATCTTCAAGTAGGGTCTCTGCTTCTTATGAAATGTTCCATTTGTGGCCTCTCTGGAAGCATCATTCTCATCAGCTTGAGGGGCAGTTCAGTGACGGAGGGAGCAGCCCTCTGTCCTGTGACCCTGCACGGGGCTGGGGCTCTGCAGTGCGAGAATGGAGAGAGTCTCGTGCCCCGCACTCCAGGCATCAGGAATGGAAGTCCCTCCCGGCCCTGCCCAGCCCTCCTCAGCCTTGGGGACGTGGAGGCGCAGAGGGCAGCCCCTGACCATGCAGGTGGAGTGCCAGGCCACAGCTGTGGGCTGTTGACTGTTGGCAGGTGAGGTGGGAAGATATGCAGAAGAAACTTGCCTGTTGCATTTTCTCCTCCAGATAGCCCCATGAGGAAGACGTGTCATTGTCCATTTTAGAGGCGGTGGCTGGGTCTAAGAGGAAGCAGTCCATTGAAACCAGAATTCAAGTCACATGTATAATTTCAAATTCCTACCAGTGACAAAGGGAAGTGAAATGATTTTAAATAATATGTTTAACGCAGTATTTCCAAAATACTATCATTTCCACGTGTCATCAATGTACGAACATCCTTAATGCACTATTTTATATTTTTCAGTCCTGGTTTCAAGATCCACTGTTGTGTCAGGTGACAGTAGGTCTGAGTTTGGCCTGGCCACTGCTCCAGCATTCAGTGGCTACATGTAGCTTTGCCGAGTGGGGCTTTGGGGTATGGGTGTAAGCGCGGGGATTGGGGTTCAGCCTTGGTTCCCACTCGGTGCTGCCATAGGCCCTTTTCCTCTGGAAGGCACCAGTGCCAGCTGGTAAAGGAGGGGCTGGGCAAGAGGCCCCAGCCTGAGGTCTGGGTGCTGGGTGCTCCAGGCTGTGCCCTCTGCTTCAGGCACAGGAGGCCCAAGGACCAGAGCATCTTGTGCCCACGGGGCTGCTCCATGGTGGAACTAGATAGAGGTTCCCAGGCTCACCTGCTCCACTCCCACCGTGGGGCTGGTCTGAGGGTCCCAGAGAGTTCCTGTTTCTCTGAGCATCCTGCCCTGGTCTCTGAGGCCTGCTTTTTGACTGTATCCACTCAGCCTGATGTTCTTGGTGTGTGGCTGGGGCAGGACTGGGGGAGATGGGAGGTGGCAGAAGACGGGGTGGTACAGGAAGGCGGGGGCTTCTCATCGGGGGGTGCTGAGAAGACAGCTTTGCAGCATGACAAGCCCTGGGCCATCTTTCCACGCTCATGGTCTCACATATCATCACTGGCCTGTGCCTTTGTCCCCACACGTGCCCTGCTCGAGCCACTTGCATCAGGTGCTACACAGCTGGCCAGCTGCAAGCCCCATCTGCAGGGAGCTCCTTGGGGTGAGCCCCCACCTACCGGCGCTTGGGCAGTGAGCGTGAGCCTGGAAGGTTGCAGTGGCAGTGGAGGGAAAGCCCCAGAGTGGAAGGAATGTGGCAGAGGTGGTCTCAGACCATGCTGAAGGTTCCAGAGCCATCATGTCTCTAGGGCTTGGCAGTCTCTTAACCATGCTTTTCCTGGAAAATTGCCTTTGTGGCCCTAGTTTGCCCTGCCCTTCTGGGAGGGATTCACAGGAATGTCAGGGTCTCTAGCTTATCAGCCTAGGAGCTTCCGGAACGTAGCCCTGCCCACCAGGGGAACTTTCTAGGCCTTCAGAGTCCAGGCAGCCAACAACCCTGTAAGCTGGTTCAATTCAGAATGCATTGATTGAACACCAGCTGCGTCCCCTGCATGGGCCAGGGCTCGGGGAAGACTAGCATGTACAGGACCCCCTCCTTACCTGCAAGGTAGTGCAGGCTACAGGGCTGGGATGGGGACAGCTGTGTTTGTATAGCTGGCTACAAACCGGGTCATAGTAAGATGGGCTAGTCTCGTCCTCTGAGGATCAAGATTCAATTCTAGATTAATCTCTATGTTCAGCCACTATTTATTTACCAAGCATTTGCTGTGAGTCAGGCCCTTGTAGGCACCAGGAATGCAGCAGTAGAGAGAACAGTTAGCCCTGCCCCTGGAGGCCACAGCACCAGCAGGTCATCACCTAGAAACGTGGAAAGGGTCATACCACCTGCCCACGTGACCAACACCCAGGGCTCTGCCCTCTGAGCCTTGGTTTTCTCACACATCTAGCAGGATCCATAATAGCCATTGCTAGGATGAAGTAAGATGACGGACACGAGGCCCTCATTTCGCGCTTAGTTATGCATATGGGATCATGTTCTAGCAAGCCAGGAATAGGAAGCAAGGGGCACATGGTGGGTTCTGCCTGACATGGGCAGGACCTAGCATTGGCTCCTTTACAGGGGTGCTAAGAAGCTCTCTAGCCAGGGGACAGGCCTGGGCTGCACCTCAGTTGGAGAGGAGAGACACAGGCACTTTTAGATGTTCCTGAGACCAGTGGCAGACGGTCAGGCTGGAGCTGGGGGTGGGGTGGAGAACATGGCCCTGAGAGCCAGCTGGAGAGTTGGGGCTTTCTTCTGTGGGCACTGGGCAGCCAAGGATGACCCTGAGCAGGTGGCCAGGGACTTGAACCTCACTCAGGTGGTGGACAGGTTGGGTCAGGAAGAGAAGGCTATGCCCACATATTTGGTGCCCTTCAGTGGAGAAAGGGGCAATGTCTTGCCTGATTCTCAGAGAGGATCTAAGGGCCTGGTACATACAAGCCAGGGCCACTGGCTGGGGTTGAGCTCCGTAGCCAGTCAGGTGGGTTCTCCCTCCGCCTTACCAGGAAGGGAGAGTTCGTCAGGGAAAAAAGACTTTCGCCGTGTTTGTCGTTAGGGAGCCAACCTGGGCCAGAAGTCCGGAGACAAGAAAGCCGGAGGCAACACTCCTGGATTGAGTGGCAGTGGAAGGAGGCTTTGGGACTTCCCTCTGGCCACACGCAGTATAATGGGCCTTCTGCCCGGGGCAGGTTACTTAACTTCTCTGTGCCTCAGTTTCTTGGTCTGAAAATTGGGTAAAAGAAGAACTTACTGGGTTAATATGTGAAATAATTTAGCAGTGCCTAGACACATTAATAAATGATTGTTCTGGAATACGGGATGATGAACCCTTGTTAAAGGCCTGAAAATCACCATGGAGAGCTTCTAGCTCCCAGAGTGCAGTCCACCATCCGGTACGGAGACATCGTCTGGCAGCACCATGGAACTTTAGAAGCCTGTTTTTTTTTTTTTTTTTTTTTTTTTTTTAATTAAATAATTTTAACATCAATATTAATATTGACTTCAACATCAATATTAGACACATCAATGAGACAGTTAACATTGATATCCAGGACTTGAACTCAGATCCGGAACAAGTAGACTTAATTAACATTTATAGAACTCTCCACTTTAAATACACAAAATATACACTCTTATCAGTACCACATCACACCTATTTACAGGTTTAAATGAAATATTGGTTGGCTGCTTGTTTGTTATTTTCTTCCCTCATTTTTTTTTCATGTCTCTATTATTAAACACAATTACAGGCATACGCATTTTTAGACCGCATTCTAGCCCGGGCAATAAAGCAACACCCCTGTTCTCTCTTCCTCTTCTTCGTTCTCTCTTTTTTTTTTTTATTCTTTCTTTCTTTCTTTCTTTCTCTTTCTTTCTTCTAAAAAAAAAAAGAAAATCACAGATCATATCATTTACTACAGAAAGACTTCTGTCAAAATTCAACTCCTATTCACATTCACAGAAAGGGAGAGAGAAGAAAAGGTATTTAAGAATGTAATGGGAATACATTTTATTAGTAACATTCATGTGTGCAAAATGGAAATGATTTCCTTATAACACACTTTAGCTCATGGGTTCTTATTTCACTGATGATGGAAAACCTCTCTGTGATCCAAAGTAATCTCAGTTACTTGCAGTTTACAATCGATCTTTTTTGGATAAATAGTCAAATTAGGATTTTCTCCTTTTACTTCTGTCCCTTCTTAGGAGTAACATCTAGGTTCTGAATGATCCAAATCCTGGGTGGTCTATCATCCTGACGTTAGGAAAGAGGAACATGGTTCATGGGCTTCAGCAAAGCACCTAGTTGGCTTCAAAAAAAAAAATTAAAAAATAAAAAAGAATTTTAATAGCTTTTGGGGACAGGTAGCTTTTGGTTTCATGATGAATTGTATAGTGGTGAAGTCTGAGATTTTAGTACACCGGTCACCCAAGTAGCGTACATTGTACCTAATAGGTAGTGATTGCTGGTTTTTATAAATAAAGTTTTATTTGGCACACAGCTCTGCCTGTGTATGTTCCTGTTGTCTCCGCCTGCATTCATGCTACAGTGGCAGCATTGTGTAGTGGCAGGGCTGGGTCTTTACGACAGAGCCCGATAGCCTACAGAGCATAAATATTTACCCCCTGGCTCTCTAAGAAGAGTTTGCTGGCACTTGATCTAGACGACCTTACATCTCTGTTTTCTCGTTTGGAAAGTCATTGGATTTGCTTGGCAATGTCTCACCAAAAGCTAAAGCTGGCCCTCGATAGGGCCCAGTCAGGAGTGGGGTGGGGCTGCAGCTGGCTTGGCTGTCTCAGGCTCTGCCGTGCTCACTGTTGGCCTCGTGTGGGCCCTTCCTGTGCCCCCAGGTAAGCAGGCATGCTGGCGAGGGGGCCATGGGAAAGGAGTACTTCGTGCTCGTGAGGGTTGGCTAACGAGTGTTGGTATCAGGGTGAGTTGTGTATTCGACGGATCTCCTTGTGCAAAGTGTAATTTTTAAAATGAAAACTGTGTTGTCTTGGGCATTCCTCTGGAAGCACCAGCTGGGTTGCTCATCCGGTCCCAGTGAGCTCTTTTCCACGTTGTCTCCTGTTGCCCTCATGCTTGAGACAGTGTGGGCCACAGCGAGGATGGGTCAGTTCTCTGCTTTCATTTGCTGCCTCAGCTTTCTCTGTCTCCTGAAGAATTTTGGTGGGGCTGTTCTGCTCTATATGGTGAAACAAAACCCAAACACAAACAGCAAGGGCAGCATTGGGGTTCTCACAACTGAAGACAAGCCCCAAGAAAGTTCGGTGGCTCACACCTGTAATCCCAGCACTGTGGGAGGTTGAGGCGGGTGGGTCACTTGAGGTCAGGAGTTTGAGACCAGCCTGGCCATCATGGCGAAACCTCGTCTCTACTAAAAATACAAAAACTAGCTGGGCGTGGTGGTGCATGCCTGTAATCCCAGCTACTCAGGAGGCTGAGGCACAATTGCTCAACCCAGGAGACAGAGGTTGCAGTGAGTTGAGATTGCTGCACCACGGCACTCCAGCCTGGGTGACAGAGCAAGACTTCATCTCAAAAAAAGAAAAAAGAAAGTTCACTCTGGCTTGGGACCCAAAAATCTCTCTGTCAGCCAGAAATCTTCTGGCCCCGAGGCAGACAGCCAGCTCAGAAGTTTGTGGAGTTGATGAGCTTGTGGTAACGGAGCTTGGCCTGGCAAGGTGGTTTTGCAGCTGCTCTGTGAGAATAAGGGTGGGAATGGTTGGCTTAGATTTGAAAGCCTCAGCCGGCCATGGTTTTATCCTGTGCCCACCTCCAAGTTCGGCAGTGGAGGCTGTCCCAGGGCAGATGCTGCCGTTGTCTGAGAAACCCGCAGCCAACCTGGAGCCCGGAGGCTGTTGTGTGGGCTGGAGCATCTTTGGGGACCCAGAAATGTGGTAGAAAGTTCTTAATGCAACCAAGAACACTTCCACCATTCCTGTTGGCGCTGGCCCTGGCCCTGGCCTTTTTGAAGCTGATGATGAGGAAATGAGGAGCGAGGAGGAAAAGCTGCTGATCAGGGCGTCTCTCCTTTTTGGATAAAGCTGCTCCCTGTGGCTCCTCTTAGTCCCCCCTCGGTGAGCAGCTCTGCTTAGACTTCAGGGCTATCACGACTAAAAGCAGGAAGGCTAGCGGTGGAAGGAGTCATGATTTTCCAAAGGGTAGTTTAGCTTCAAAGGCTGTCTGTGTCCTGCAAGTCCTACAAATGTACACCAAGCTCCCACTATGTACACCAAGCTCCCACTATGTACACCAAGCTCCCACTATGTACAAGACACTGCCAGAAAGGGTGGGTGCGCGTCAGCCACCATACCCGCCCATCCCCACCGTCGACATCCCAGTGTCTGGGACACACATACTGTTATTGTCATGCCAGGTTACCACCACAGACAAAGAAGCACAGACTTAATTACTCACCTAGGGCCATGGTGCCGGCTCCAGGTAGGTGTGGGATTTGAACTTGGGTGGTGTGGCTAGCAGTATGTGTGCTGAGCCCAGGTAGCCCAGCCTCAGAGGGGGCACAGGGAGCAGGGTCTGAGGACCAGAAGGCTGGAGAAACTTTGCTAGGTGGACATGGGGAGTGGAGGCAGGGAACGTGGCCTTGGTGTCCCACCACTTCCAGGCTGTGGCCCTTTAGCTCACTGCACTTCAGCTGCGGCCTGGGTTGCTGGGGTGAAGTACCGGCGTGCTGCCGGCGGCACCTAGCCTATTCCTGGGATCTCAGCTGCTTCCACGTGCCATGTGCAACCCCCTGTCTCCCATGGTAGTTTGCTATTCTCAGGACTTGTATAGATGGTTCTCAAAGATCCAGCACTATTAAATAGATCTCACTGAGGTGACGCTTCTCCAGGTCTGAATCTGCTCATGTCTCCTGGAAGGGTTGAGGAATACACCTCTTATCCCATTTTGCATGTGTGAGTGGGGGCCACTCCCCTGGCAAAACAGGCTTTGAGAAACACCAGTCACATTACCAGGGCAGGGATGTGGCAGTGGGCAAGAGAGACCCCCTTGACATCTATTCAGAGGTCCATAGCCTGGGACTCCTGCTGAGGTACCTGGGATTCTGCTGGCCCTGAAACCTCCTTGGGTGGCGTCGTGTATGGCAGCACAGAAGACGGCCAGGCCTCCGTGTTTGCCAAGTGGGATCCCTGTCCCCAAGCACCCAAGTGTTTTCCTTAGTTTCTTGCATAGTAAAGCCCCTCCCCCAGGCTCTTGCTCGCTGCCCCTGTCCCTGCCCCAGACTGTCTGCTGGGTGAGGCTGGGAACTGACCTGGTTCTTTGACTGTGGGAGAAGAGTCACCAGTCACAACCACAATGCCCACCCAGTCCCATGGTCTCTGTAATATTTGTGGTTAGTATGACCTACATATCATCACAGCTGCTTTCAGTGGCTAAGTAGAAAAGGGAGCAAGTAGAAAGGAAGCTTCCTGGCTGCGGAGAAGCTGTGGAATAGGCTGGCTGAGAGTGAGGCCTTTGGAGCAGATGGAGCTGGGTGTGGCTCTAGCTGTGGGACCTTGAGCAAGTCACTGGATTTCTCTGAGCCTGTTTCCTCATTTGTAAAATGGGTGTGAAAAAGGAGCTCAGGACTAATGGCACCCAACAGATGCTTAGTTCATGGGAAATCGTCATATTCTTGTTGGTAGAGGACACAAACACTTGGAGTGCTCAGGAGTTATGTCAATTTCAGACTCTGACATTCACTGTTTCTACTGGTTAAAAAATTAATGCATTCATGTAAAAAAAAGTTTGAAGATCAGAAGACAAAAAAATATAGCTTGGAAATGTAAAAGCACAGAAATTTAAATTCCTCTGAAATCCACCTACAGAGATAATGATCTTTAAATATTTGGTGCAGTTTCGTGCAGTCCTTTTTCTAAGCAGTTACAATGCTGAGGAACAACTCTTGACACCCTTTCTAGCCCCGGGAGTCTGTGGATTCCACAGGTTCAAACGCAGATTTTAAATAATGAGCATCTACCAACATGTGGAACAATGACAAGAAATTTGTTGCTTTAAAAGGTGGAAAGAAACACGAATTAAAACATATGAGCTTAGCACTGGTTTCTTAACTCTGTCCAATATGAAAAGCAGATACAGTTAAAAAAAAACTCCTGGTTTGTACAACATACAATTGAATTATTTTAACTGTTCAGTTGAAAAGACTGTGAATGTGTTGATGCTCTTGTATCCGTAGTTTGTAATAATGCTATTTCCTCTTCAAAACCAAAGAACACACTCCATCAGCGGGAGAGCAGTGCGTCACCTATGATTTAATCAACCTGATTGTCCCTTTGGGAGGGTCATGTTGTCTGACCTTAGGGGCTGGGCTGTCCCGGCTGCACTGAGCACAGTTTGACCATGAACAAGAGTCATTTCCAGTATCGGCTTGTGCCATGGACACTGGAGCAAGGGTGCTGATGGGGCAGTGCCCTAAGATTAATTTTGTTTTTTTTTTTGAGACACTCGCTCTGTCTTCAGGCTGGAGTGCAGTGGTGCAATCTGGGCTCACTGCAACCTCCCGGGTTCAAGCATTTCTCCTGCCTCAGCCTCTCAAGTAGCTGAGACGACAGTCAGGCGCCACCACACCCAGCTAATATTTGCAGTTTTAGTAGAAATGGTGTTTCACCGTGTTGGCCAGGATGGTCTCGATCTCTTGACCTCGTGATCCGTCTGCCTTGGCCTCCCAAAGTGCTGGAATTACAGGTGTGAGCCATCCCACCCTGCCAGTTTTGTTTTGTTCTTAATGAATAGCAGGGGTCTGTGCTCACTGTGGCCTTGTGTCTGAACCAGCCCTCCGCTAGGGCCATGGCGCCTGGAAACACCTGCGCTTCCACTACAGAAGGGCTGCCTGGAGGCTTTGACCCTCTTGGTCATTCAGAGCACGCTTGTCGTGGGGCCTGGTGTGCCTCCAGACTGCGCCTCCACAGCGGGAGGGGCTGCTATAGGGGAGCAGACCTGGATGTGCCTTTGCTGTGTGTTGGCCTACCAGATCTCAGGCCTTGCCATGTTCCAGTGGACAAAATCCAGCCCACCTCCTAATTTCCTTTGTACCCATAAAGGACCCATGTTCAGGTCTCTCTTTGCCATCTGTTCAATCCAGCATGTCTTTCTGGGACCTACTGTGTGCTGGGTACCGTGCTTGTGCCGCAGAGCAAGAAAAACAGAAGCAAGGCCCCTTTGCCTGCTGCTGGATGGATCCTGTTCTGGGGCAGTTCTGTTTGGTATGTACCTACTGTTTGCACACACTGCTCTTGGCACTGAGGACTGGGTGGCACAGGATGGCCATGGGCCCTTCGCTCTGGCAGCTTCTGTCTAGTGTAGACAGACAGAATTAGGAGCAAAGCAGGTGATGTTGGATGAAGTAGGTGCTGCAAAGACAAGAAACATGGGTAATGGGACAGAGGTGACAAGCAGAGAAGCAGAAGGATCTTCCATGTGGAAGGTTGGCATGAGTGACCTCCAAGGCTGGTGTGTGTGGGAGGAGCTGGCTGTGGCTGGGGCAGGGAGACCCCAGCAGAGAACAGGCTGCTAGATATTCACTGTGCCTGCTGATGCCCTGCCATAGTCAGGAGCCCCAGCTCTGCCACTGAGCAGTCCCTGGATGATAGTGGGCATTGCCTGGACTGGCCACGCTCACTCCAGTGAAGCGTGGAGAAGAGAGTCCACATGGAGAAGAGGGAAGCCACCTCCAGAGCCCCAACGCTCATTCCTCAGCATCCTGTGTTTCCTGCTGGTATGCAGTTCATGGGATGAGATGTCTTGGCGGGGAAAGTCAAGGAGGTAGCAAGTTCAAGGGGTCCCTAATTCAAGAGGGTGTGGCTTTCAGGCCCCTCACCAGGCCAGCAGTTCCTGACACTGACCTGAAATTCATGTGGAAATGCTGAGCCTCCGAATGGCCTCCTGCTGTGTGAGATGGGGTGTGGGTATGGGTGGGGAGATGGGAGATGACAATAGGCTGAAGCTGGCCTTGTCACCTGAATGTGACAGGACACTGTGTTCAGTCTACCCTCTCCAGCCAAGAGTATCCAGTGTGGAGTGAAGTTATGAACGGGTCCCTAAGCTGGGCTCCTGTAACCTGGGCAGTGCTTTGGAACCTGTGGTTCACGGCGGTCCTGGCTGTTGGTAAAGCAATTATTGTGCATTTCCTGCCTGTCTTGCACCCGAGGGGCTTGGTGTGACTTCTTCCCCCATGGAGTTCCTCAGACCAGACACGGACAGGGCGAGCAGAGGCACACCGCAGCCTCCTCACCACCTTCTGGAAGGGGCCTGCTCACAAACCCAGGGAATCGGAGCTGGGGGAGCAGAAGGTCCCAGGCCTCAGGAAGGCCAAACAGCTACAGCCCTACCCACAACGCCACTCGTGTCCTAAGAGCTGACCCCTCCTCTGTAATGGAAGGGAATGGGTACTGCCACCACCCAAGCTGGGGGTGGGGACTCCTGCGCATGCCTGGATTCGGGTTTTCTACCCTGGCCCTGGGCAGGGAGGGCTACAGGGAGGTGAATCGGAGGCGGATTCTGCCTTCCAGTAACTCCCTCTTTGTTCTGCTCTAAGTGGAAAGTCGATGCTCACCATCTCTGCTGCCATCCCCATGCCTGCAGACCTTCAGGGAACCAAACATCCCCTCCCTGGGAGCGCCCTTCCTGCCCATCCTTGCCAGCATGGCGACAGACCGGAAGTGTCCCTTCCCAGAGTCGATGCTCCAGTGTGGTCTAGTTTTGGTCCTAGTGTGGAGAGAGGAAGTCCCTTCTCAGGCCCAGGGGTTGGGAGGGCCAGGCCCCAGGCTCCAGTTCCTTTGTCTGAAGATTTTTTTCTGAGCACTATGGCGTTGCATGATGACAGACACACTTGGCATGGCTGGGCACAGCATTTCACTCACAACCTGCATCTTTCTCATTTAATGCTTTGTAATTATTTCTTTTGGCAGTGATGAGCCTCTTTAGGATAGCCCCTAAGAGTTCCCAGAGCCACTGTTTTTCCAAATAAGGGGGCATGTGGCAGCCTAGCTTGTGGCTGGTGTCCAGCGGGTGCCTTACTGGCTCTGAGTGCCTGTCCTCCCTGTGTCCTCAGCAAGCTCGAAGACTTTGGCCCAGGAAGGGTGCTGATGGGAGCTGCCTGGTCAGCTTCTAGGAGGCTGCCGGGTGGGACCGGGCTCCTGTGACTTTCTAGCTGAGTTTCTGCCCAGCACTGATCAGTATAAAGAAGCTGGAGACTCCAGCTGGCATCAGCCCTGAGCTGGGCAGCAGGTGTTGCAGACCTGGCCACACGTGGATCCCCCATCTACCCAGCATCTTGGAGGTTCCGAAGTATGTTCTTGCACCCTGTTCATTTCTTCCTCCCAGGATCTCTCTGAGATAGGCTCTGCTTGCCCCACGTGGATGAGGAAAGCGAGGCTCAGATGAGAGGGGCCTGGCCAAGGTTACCCTAAGAAGAAGTGGTTAAGAGAGGGCTTTGACCCAAGTCTGCCTGGCTCATGAGTCTGATCTTGCTGTGCCAGCGAGACCCAGCTGGACCCCTCTGCCCTTTGGATGAATGCAGTCAGCCCATCTGTCCTGCTCCTGTAAGACCTCTTGAAAGTGGAACATGGAGAGTGAGGCCTGGCCATCCAGAACCCTGGCAGTGCCTGGCTGTTTTCAGCTCTGTGAGATGCCCGTTGAATCAGCATCAGGGTCCCAAGCCAGAGCCCTTCTTGCAAGCCCCTGCTTTATGCCAGCCTTTCTGGCATAAAGGAAGCTGGTTGCCCCAGCTTCAGGCACAGCTCTTCCAGAAATCTGGAGGACATTACTTCCTGGCTGACCGTGAGCTTGGGGCTTCATCAGAGAAACATATCAGAGCCTATGGAACTTCTCCCCATTCATTGATCAGCGATAGAAATCATATAGTCTGTGGAGCAAGACCCTACCAGTGTCTTTGGGGCATATGAGGTGAGACAGGCAGCCCTTGGGGCTCTGTTTAGCTAAGTTATCTGCAGAGCCCTTGGGGATCTGATTGAAAAGTGCTATCCTGGCCTCAAGGCCATGTGGGTCCTCCCTCTTAGGGCCTGGCAGCACAGTCTCCTCATGGCCAAGGTATCTGGGTGCCCAAGGGAGGGTAGGGCCATTTTGTCTACATTTCCTTTGATTGGTCGAGTGTATACCCACACAGGGCGTCGTCTGCATGTGTGGGCTGGAGGAGAGGCAAGAGGCTCCTCTGCCCTGGGGACAGGCCTGAGGGTTCCAGCTAGGAGGAGATTTTTTGCCTTTCTGTGATTTGCTTGGCTGTTCCCCGGGTACTCTTGCTACCTTCCATATTGAAGGAAGTGAGACCCTGAACTGGAACCAGATAGGACAGATGGGGAACGCTGCTGTTTCGGGCCCTGGTCATTAAAATACATACTGTCCTTTCCCAATACCTCTGGGACTGGCGTTTGTTATAACCCTGGAATGTCACTCACCTCATTGGACCCCTTGCCTCTGCAGGTGAAGCCACCGAGGCCTAGAGGAGGGAAGTGGCTGGGCTGTGGTCACCCAGGGTTATCACCGTGGGTGACAGGCTGGGACCAGATCTGAGGACAGCTGTGGGCTGGGCTCCTTCTCCCCAAGGCTGTGGCCACAGCCTCCTCTGACACCTGACAGCAGCATGAACTCGGCCCATCCCGGTGCTGCCCAGGGCCTCAGTTTCCTGATCTGTGAATTGGGCCTGAGTTGCTTGCTGAGTTCACCCCTGGGCAGGGCTGGGCATGGACGTGTTGTGTGTGTGGTGAAACCCTGGACGGTCCTGAGCACTGGTGTCGGGGCTCACACCTGCTGAGTAGAACAGCTGGGAGCTGACGGTGTTTCCCGCTGCAGGCGTTCACAGCCATGTCTGGACACGCACGGACAGGCTTGGGAAAGTCTTGGGACTCAAGTGGAAGGGAGGACTGGAAATGAAAACTAGAGGGGATAATTCCAGCGGCAAAAGGATGCTCATTCTTATCACACTTTGATGTTGGCTTTGAAATTCTCCAGGCACGCCTTTGGAAGGGACTCCAGGAAGGCAGGGGCCTCGCTTGCTGGCCGGAGTTCACATTGCTCAGGCAGCACCTGGCGGACCACAGATGCTTCACAGATGGGGGACAAATAAGGAACCAGCAAGCGAACTGCCTCTGTCGCGTTGTCCTAACACTGGGGCTGGTGTGAACGTTCCAGGCCCAGTCACGGTAGACAGCAGGGGTGGCATGTCCCTGCCATGTGCCAGTGCCCGGTCGCTGCTAACCTGAGGCAGAGGCTGGACATCTGCGGGGCTCTGCTGACCTTGACCCTGCAGAGCAGGCAGCCCCAGGGCAGGAAGTCCACTGAGAGTCTCCACAGGGTTCCCCTGAGGAGGAAATAAGGAGGCTGCTGGGCCTGGCTGTCTCAAGGGGGCGGACGCAGCAAGGAGAGCAGGAGAAGTGGGGCGCATGGTCCAGGCCCCTGGTGCCTGTGTGTGGGCTCGCGCTTCCGTCCAGCGGCTGGGCTTCCTGCTGCAGTGCCTGCAGTTCGGCAGTGAGGCCACCGCATACCTGGATACTGCCTCCCCGGCAGCCCTCTCAGCTTCGTCCCTGCCTGTCCTGTGCAGCTGGAAGGACAGGGCAGGCCCCGGAGGATGCCGGGCGCACCCTCTGCTCAGCTCCAACCCTCTGGCCGCCTCCTGCACCTTTGGCACCAGAGAGAAATGGAACACAGGAGAACTGAGTTAGGGCCCTGAGGCCTTAACTCCTAAAAAAAAGGCTGACAGCAGGTCCGAAACAGAGGCTCTGAGGACAAGTGGGGGGCCACCTGGCTCCGTCTCCCTGTGGTGCAGAGGAAGAAACCGAGGCCGGCAAGGACAGAAGGCTTGGCTTTGCCCCAGGGCTGAGTGCAGTTGGCCCTGCTCCGCCACTGCCTTGCTATCGTGGCTTTGGTTTTGGGGTGGTTTGGGCAGAAAGTGGCTTCTGAAGGGAGGCTGGGGGCTCCTGGTGTCTGGCATAGTTAATTCACATGCACGGTGCCCCCGGTGTGACCCAGTGCCCATGGGTCCCCAAGACTCTTTTTTCTTTGTTATCTTAGGTTTGTTTTCGTCCTCGGTGTTGAAGGCAAGAGGGGGTTCAGAGTTGAGGGCACAGAAAATTCCCTTTAGGATGAACCCTTTCTTTTCAAATGCACCTGTCTCTCAAAACAAATGGCTGATGGCAGAGGAATGTTGGCTTCCTAGGGGGGTTGGGGACATTTGTACTCTGGAAACAGTCTGGAAATGGATCATCTGCAGAAGTGGTTTTCCTTCTGGAGGAGGAGAGAACGGCGCCTCTGTGGTTAGGGGTCAGCGCCCAGCCTCGCTGCGCTCTGGCAAGGTGAGCTCTGAGCCGCAGCACCCTCATTTGTAAAGTGGAGTGAGAAGAATAACTTCCCTCACAGGGTTGGCGTGAAGATCACATAAGCTGAAGGGTGTGAAGCACCTAGTACATCCGGCCACACTGTGGGTGCCGGGCAGATGGCAGCTGCTGTCATCACCATCCTCACCATGACAAGCACCACTACCAAGACCACTGTCATTGTCATCATCCAGTGTGGGGGGGTCCACCTGGAACACTTAGAAGACCCCGGCTCATGCCTGGTTCTCGGGCTCAGGGTAGACAACACGTGTCATCTCATGGCTGCCGCAGTGACCTGGGCCTCTTTCACCTTTGGACTCCTCTGACTGGTAGAAAGTTCTTCCTTGGAGGAAGAGGTCTGCCTCCTTAGTGCTTACTCTAAGCACTAAGGAGCAGGGCAGAGCCTACAGTATTATAAAATTATCCTATACTTAATTATATTACTAAGAATAAAATATTCCGGCTCCATTAGGGAAAGAAGTAGTCTGATAGATAATTATGTCATCTGTGCCTGTCTGACGTTAGCTTTTACTGCTAGAAATATCTAGTAGATGCCTGGAAATCTGCAGGCAGAGTGCAGAGGGAGTGAGCCTGCGAGGAGAGGGCCTGGGCAAGTGACTGTCCTTGGCCTCAGAGCTCTCATCTGAAAATCGGGAATAGTAAGGCACCACGGAGACATAAAATGCATGGCATGCTTCCTGGGACTGATGTATATTTGGCAAATGTTAGTTGTTTTTGAGGTCTGAAGGAGTGCAAAGAATCAAGTGCACACTTTGCAGAGTGTGTCAGGGAGGCCAGGGACACTGGCAGCCTGGGTTCTGGGGAGGGCAGCTCTCTGGCCATAAGCCCTCCATCTTCCGGGGGACACTGTTCATGGTAGGTGGCCTTCATCCAGTTGTGAGAAAGCAGACTGAGGCTTGATCTGGAAGCTCGTTGAGAACTGGCATTTCCAAATCCTTGCAGCGATTGTGATTTTAGCACTACCTTGTGTGACGTGATGGACGGCACCCGTGTTGGGAGAAACAGCTGTGGACGTGCCCGGGGGCGGGGCCTGCCAGGCCTGCTGTTTCTCTTTCCCGCCATGGCTTTGATGCCTGGGCCAGCCTGCCTGTAGCGCCTTCTCTACCCCGCCCCCCATTCTGCTTGGTCAGGTGGGTGGTTGGAGGGTGCCAAGCTGGTCCAGCCATAGCAGGAAGGCTTCTGCCAGGGTTTGTTTGCTGCCGTCTACTGAGACAATATTTTCGCTTGGAAGACATGGAAACTTCAAAATAATCCTGGCTGGTTTCCTTACTCCCAGGTTAGAGGTTGAAGAGGTAGGTGCAGAAGGCTCTAGCTGGAGCCCGTAAGTTTCAGAGCTTGAAGGGACCTGTCATGTGTCTGGTGAAACAGGCCTAGAGAGTCACAGTCCTTTGCCCTGGGTCACTTAGAAAGTTAGCTGGTGATGGGGCGGAGACCAGCCCTGGCCTTCCCCTGCTGCTGTCGCCTGCCTTTGGCACCTGCCCAGCAGACCTGCAGCTGCTTCTTCGAGTCAGTAGGACGCAGCTCTCGCCCCGCCGGTTCTCGGCCCCGCCGGCCCCGTCCTGCCTCCTGCAAGTCAAGTGGCTCACTTGTTGTGGCAAGCATGTTCCACGCCAGTCTCTCCAGTGACGCCGCACATTCCTTAAGGGCTGGGACGGCGCTTTCTGTTCTCAGGGCAGCTTCCCACGACTGCTCATCCTGGCCTGGCCTCTCAGCAGCGAGAGGAGCCCTGCACAGGTGGGACAGGTGGGACAGGTGGACTAGGTCTGAGGTGTTTCATCTGCGGGAACTTGGGCAAGTTACTTCGCTTCTCTGAGCCTGTTTGCTCATCTGCAGAGCAAAAAAGAGCAGCTCTGGGGGCTTGTGGTTGGTGCGCACAGTGCCTCGCCCATCGTGAGGCAAGGTGGAGGGCTCTGCTGTGGCTCTTCTAGTGGGTTCTCCCTTGTGAAGCCTTACGGCGATTATCCGTGAGGTCTCGTGGCATTCCTAGGAAGCAGTCAGGACAGGCCATGGTTGCCATTTTACAGATGGGGGAGGCTCTCAGGGAGGGGACATGGGTGATGACTTTATGGCAGCTAGTGGAGAGCCAGGCCAGGACACAGCAGGCCGCAGCCCACCCTCCCCCAGCGCCCCAGACCCTCCCTTCCATGGAGACTGCAGGCTGATGGGCACCGGGCACACTAGGCTGGAGGCAGCCATTGCCCATCTGTCCCTCTCCATCCTGAAGGTTTCTTGCCCAAGGCTTGGCCCTCTGCTATGCCCAGGCCTGTGGTCTTGAGGTGGGGTTTTCCAGAGGACGCTTCCAGAGCGTCGGAGCCTCGATGTGTCTTGGTTTCCTCCTGGAAGCTTGGCTGCTGCAGTGCTCCCAGAGAGGTCTTTCTGGAGCAGGCAGGGCATGCCATTGTGTCCCGCAGGGCCAAACAGAGCTTTAGCATCCGAGGAAGAACCAAGAATGCAGAAGTCTGGGGGTGGCGAGGCCTCAGCCAGCCCCATGGCGTCCCCAGTGCATTTCCTGTTGACTCTCCCAGTGCCCACACCCACTTCCTTTCCCATCCCGGCTCCACCCTGAGCCCTCTGCTGGCTGATGGCTCCATGTGGCTGCTGACCTGCTGCATGTCCACTGGGCTGATCTGGGCTTGGTAGGGAACAGTGAACAGGCCAGGGCCATCCCTTGAGCTCTAAGCTCCTACAGTATCTGGTGAAGCCAAAGACACTTTCCTTGGCTCATCTCAAGCAGCCATCTTGGGTCTGCCCTCAACACTTCAGCATGGTGCCTTGGGGAGGGGGTGACCTCAAGGGAGATGCAGCCCCCTCCCACCCTGTGGGATGACATGGGAAGGGTACAGGCCTTCCCTGTCCTCTGCTCCTTCCTAGCTGTGACACTGGGCACACACTTTCCTCCCTGAGCATCAGCTGCCACACGAGCGTGTTGGTGACATGCCTCTCTGCTCACTCTGTTCTGAGCACAGTCCTGCTAATGTAAAGCTCCCGCATGTGGTGGGGTCTCGGCCAGCTGATTTCCCTTTCTTCTCTTGCCTGCCTGTCTACAGAGAGCTTCTGGTTCATTTGGAACTTCAGAATGTACAGCTCAACACTTAGCTTGAGACCCTGAAAAACCTGATTGTTGCAGCTTGGGGCGAGGGGTTTATGAGCAAAAGAAACACCTGAGGACTGGGGCCTCAGGGCCGCCTCCTCAGAGACAGGGCGATCTGCGCCTGTCATTCAAGTTAGTTAGACTCAGAGTCCCCATTTATGAAATGTGTCTAACAGTAAAGTTGAGAGCTTCAGGGCAGTGATACACATTAAATAAGATGATATTTCCCCACATGCCTGGCAGAGTGCCCCGCACAGCCTGGCATCAGCACGTGCAGCCCCGCTCCGCATCCCGTCCTGGTGCCTGCTGCTCATCAGCCCTGCCTCTTTGCTGAGTGTGGGCTCCTCAGAGGCGGAGGCTGCTCTGCTCTGAGCTCTCATCGCCTGGTGCAGGGTCTGCCAAAGGAGGGTTTGGTGCCCTGGAATGGCCCTGCCAGGAGGCTGGCTATGTGAGATTCCATGGATAGGGCCTCACTTAGGACCTGGCGAGGCTGACACCCATGGACCCACAGTTGCCTCTTTGCTTGCCTTGGATGTTTCTGCAGTGGGCGGGAGATGCCAGCAGTGTTCTCAGACTCCCTGGCATCCATCATGGCTGCTTCCAGCCTCCTCCTAAAGTAATCAAATGAATCACCCCAGTATTGCAGGCTCACGAGTTAGAGAAGAAGGGAAGTCAGAGTTCACATAAGGGGGTTGGGTGGAGGCCAGGTCTCCCAGCAGTAGGAGGAGACTGGGTGAAAGAGCGTCACAGGGTGGCCATCTGAGCTGGATGCAGGGACACCGAGGGAGCCCTAAAGCCCTGCACTTTTTGGGAACCTCGTCTCATGTATTCCAGAGGTCCCGGGCTGAGAGCAACAGTCCCAGGGAGGAAACAAGGCGCTGGCACAATGGGAGGGCCTCAGTCTGGGGGAGATGGTAAGAAAACTGTTCTGTTTGTTCTAGGACTCCTTACATGCTTTGCTGTAGAATTGCGTTTCTCCTCCTCTCTCCTGGCAGGCCTGAGAGGCCTGGGGAAGATGTTGGAGCCCACTGCAGGGCCAGAGCAGATGTCGCCAATCTGTGTTGACGCCACGATGGGAACATTCTTTAAGGCACAGAGCAAATGCCTGAAGAGAGCAAGCTGCACTCTCACAGGCGATCAGAGCGAGAAGTGATGTGATGCTAAGAGTGACACTGAGGCTTGTGGTCCTTTGGAGAGCTGTCCTTCACTGGAGGATCCCTGGCTGCATCTGCTAGATGCTCATTCTTCCCCCTCCCCCAGTCCTGACAGGTGATCATCACCTGGGGACAACATTGCTGTGGGAGAGCCTGGCGGGAGAGAGAGGCCCTGACCTCCCTGGTGGCTGCAGTCCCTGAGGCCCTGTTACCTGTTTGGCCTCAGACAGGAAAGCTGATCCTTCTGAATTGGGCAGTGGCAAGGGAGACGCACCTTCTCGGTGCCCACTCAGCTCAAATGCCATGCCGTGCAGGCTGGAGCTGGGCGGCAGGGCATCCTGTTACCTGTTGACACAGGCCTGCTGCCCCCTGGGACAGGCTGCTTATCTTCATTGGCCCCACGTTTTCCATCCTCTCTATCCTTGGGTCCATGTCCCCAGGAGCTAGGAAGGATGGTCACGTTGATGGTTTCCTGGTGCACTTCTGCCAGCTCCCGGGTGATGCGGGGGTCTCCTGAGCCCCTCGAATGAGGCCAGGCGAGCAGGCATTATGCCAGACAGCCGCCAACAGCATACAGCACTGCTTTCCATAAGAAAAGGTGCTGAGACCCTCTGCCAAAGCACAGAGCCATCTTGTCCATTAATCAGGATTGCAGGATTCTTGGAGTGATCTTAGCAACTGCCTGGCAAAATCCCTACTCAATTTACCCTCACCTGTCTGCCTTCAGCAGAGGCTGGGAAGGCCGTTGGTGGATGGGGGTGGGGTGGGGAATGCTGCTGGCCTGGGCCCATCTTGGGTCGCTAGAGCCTGTCTCAGGGGCTTTGATTTTGCATCTCTCAGCAGGGCCTGAGGGGGTACTCAGAATTAGTGTTATTTTTATTATTGCTCTCAATTATTATTGTTCTCCATTTTCAATTTTAAAAAATGAAAGAGAAGAAGGATTTTCCCAGTTACTCTCTTGAGGAAGAGGCTGAGAGAGCAGAGAGGCGGTCTGACCACAGAATGGCTGTGATGGTAGCGCCCACGCTGCGCCTGAGACCTCCCGGGAGGGCCTAGCTGCCCCGGCTGCCCCATCCTATGCCAAGGACTCTGGCCAGCTCCTTGTGGCCACAGGTACCCTGGACCCCAGCCCAAGGCTAAAACCTGGTCATGGCTCTGCTGCAATCCCCAGGGTGACCCCTGCTGGGTGCCCTGGCCGTGTGGCCTGGCTTTAGTCCTGCAGGCGACAGTGACAGGGCTCCTCCCCCTGGCATTCAGGGGGAGAGCAAGAGGCAGGCCCCTCAGAATTCTGCATGTGGAGACCACCGTCACCCACTTAGGGGCAGATGTGGCCACAGCACTGAGTCCTGCAGAGAGGGACTGATACGCCATTCCCCTTCTGTCCTCAGCCTACCTGTCACAGCAGGCTCTGGCTGGAAAAGCCCGCCCAAGTGGCCCCCTTCTGCCTCCCTCCCCATTCCCATCCCTGCTGCCACCCCCAGGACCCATCTGCCGTCTTAGGTCCCCTACCCACAGCCATATGGGAAACTGATGTCCCAAACTTCTCTAGCAACCCAGGAAGGTCACCTCTCAGGCCTTCCTCAGTGGCAAAAACCTTTGAGTGGTGCATTTCTGAGCTGTGCCTGCCAGGAGGAAACCCTGGTAATTTGGAGACGGGTTGCTGAATGCCAGGCATGTCAGCCAGAAGTGATGTGCGTTTCACTGAAAGAACAGAGTTGCCACCCACATCTTCATCCATTTCTAGGCTAGGAGCTGTCCTAGAATTCTAAAGGGAAGGAATGAAGGCGGCAGTGAGCAGCCCCAGTCCTGTCTCAGGGGTCTCTAATTGGCCTTTGCAGAGCTAACGCTCCTTGATTTGCTGGCAGAGGACGTGAAGGGGCTGTAGCCACTGGTAGTGCTACAGGTCGTGATCTTAGCTGTCACTGTGTAAGGGCTGTGTGCCTTGACTGCTAGCCTGGCTAACTCGGTGAGCTAGCTCTCCTTACTGGCATTTTCCAATTGAGGAGGCAGGCTCGGAGGAGCCAAGTGGCCAGGCCTGGGTATCCTCTTCCTCCAACTATAAGCAGCTCAATAGTAAGCACTGGCCGGCCGGCCTGGTGGCTTGTGGCCCAACAGGTGCCTTGGGAGCAGGCACCAGGTGGTGAATTTACCTGAGTCACAACCTCGTTGGAGTGGGGCTATGCGAGCTAGCCCTCTCCTACACTACCAGGTTTGCCCTTTCTCCCCAGCAGGTGTGGAGGCCCCTGGCATGAGCAGGAAACACTAGAATGTTTCAGAGACCCAAGAGACCAGCCTTTTCTGGTGACAGATGCCCTGTGCAGATGGGCCCCTACAGCCAATAGATGCCCTGTGTCTCTCTCTCAGGGTGGGGCGGTGGGCAGAAAGGGCCCTGTCCTCCTAGCCCGCCAGCCCCTCCTGGAGAGCTCCGCGTGCACAGTTGCACCTCATCTCCTGAGCCTTTGGTCCTCACTGCTCCCTGGGGCAGCCTGGGGATGGGGGGAGATCACGTTTTTAATTAGCCTGGTTCGGGATGGTGGCTGTAAAGCTCTGGGCCGTGAATGCAGCCGCTTCGCCTTTGGAATCCGCTGCCAGTGGACACAATGTAGCTGTAGGAATGAAAACGAGAAAGAGAAAGGCCCACAGGCTCGGATTTTTAATTGGCGCTGTCCGCCCAGCCCTGCACCCGCCCGCCGGCCCTCCCGGGGCTCTGTTTGGGCGGCCGGGCTGGACGGCGAGTGATGGAGCCTTTCACAGCCTCAGAGGGATTTAAGTGGACCTGTATAGATTCCTGCAGTCGTGCTGAAAGAGCCAGGCGCAATCACCGCGCCGAGAAACCCTGGGAAACGTATCAGCCACCTGCGAGTCGTGAATAGGGAGAACTGCTGTGAGCCCCGCAGAGCCGCCTGGGCTTCAATGGCCCCACAGCCCTGCCTCAGAGAAAAGGTTTTTCTAAAGCTGCAATTAATTTTTTTCCCTCCATCAATTGCAAGTTGCTTTCTTGCTTTCAGCTGGGTGAGTGGGATCCTTGATTCTGTGATTCCCCGTTAACCTGAGCGTTCCAACAATTGATGTTTCTGTCCAGAGATGGAGAGCCGCCTTTATTTCCTGTCGGCCATCGAGGAAGGGACTTTTTTATTTGTGTTTTGTGTGTCCTCTTCGTGCTCTTTCTTTTCTTTCTTTAAGATCATCTCAAGCTAACAGTGAGAAAAAAGGCATATGTGAGTGATTCCGCCTCGACAGCTTCCACAATACTGTCAGGAATGTCAGTTTTTCTTGCTTTCATGAAGACACTGTGAGGTCTCTCTTGGAGGAGACAGTGGTGGAGATGAAGGAAGGAGAGGAGGGCAAGTAACACGGAAAAGGCAGCCCCGTGGGCCCAGGAGGGCGGTGTGCCGTGACTTAAAGAGGCTTCTCCTAGACTCACCTCCACCCTCCAGGACAATTATGGGGAAAATTCTTGGCTCCTATTTAATTGTACAGTGAGAACCAATTCCAACTGCACAGGAAGAGAAGGCTGCCCTTTCTGCCTGGAGTCACTGTCTTAAAGCTTCTGTGGTCATCATTTGCACGTGTCTGTATGTCTCGGGGACACTAACTCACAGGGATTTCAGGTTCCTTGTTCACTCAGACATTGCTGCCAAAGCATGTTAACCAGTCTGGCTGCTGTGGCTGAGCGGGACGCCTGTAAGCCAGCCTAGGCACCCATCTGTAAGCCAGCCTAGGCACCCATCTGTAAGCCAGCCTAGGCACCCATCTGCCTTTTGGGCCGCCGGGCAGGTTCTGCAGACTGGGGTCGTCAGGCTTGAGCAGGTCACATCTGGGCCATCTGGGCTGTGCTGGCTGCCCTTCTGTTGTGGCACAGTCATTGCCTTCACTGCCCCACCCTTGAAGCTGGCCTGCTTTGCCCACAGCCACCGGAGAGGCATTGGTGTGAGTGTGAGGCTAGTCGCTGTGGATGAGTTCACGTGCACGGCGCTCTGGCTGTCCTCTCCTTGCCTGGAGCCCACGACTTCTCAGATCTCCAGGACCTGCGGGCATGGCAGGTTGCCCATAAAGCCTCGCTCAGCAGGGAGGGCTGCTGTTCTTGAGGGTGGGAGACAGACGTGGCCGCCCTGTGGCCTCAGCCTGCCCGGCACAGCCACTGACTGCAGTCGTAATGACTTCCATTTAGGGCTCCGATGGCTTATTCTTCCTCAAACACTCAGGTTCACAGGGTGGGCATGTGTGTACGTGCCTGTGCACGCCGTTTGCGCAGATGAATACCTGCTTTAGGCTTCCGGCTCTCCAGCTGGGTGACCTTCGCAGGCTCCTCAGTCTCTCTAGGCCTCAGTTTTCTCAGCTCTAAAACAGTATCACTGGACAGGCCTCCTGAGGGTTCTGGAGGAACCAGTGAGTCACGGTGTGCCAAGTTCCTTTTGCAGTGCCCGGCACATAGTCATGGGAGCTGGAAGTCTTATCAGTACTTGCCTTCTTAACATGACCCACCTGTCTGCCTGGTACAGAGGGTCAAGAAGGGGCCCCTCGCTCTGTGGTCCGTGGCTGCCAAGGAAGGGGCTTCTTGCAGGCCCAGGGGATCCAGTCTGTTGGGGTGGCCGGCAGCAGGTCTCCTTTCCCCTAAGGCCATGGTGGTGGCTTCCTTGCGGATTTTAGAATCTCATCTCCAAGTCCCCGTGGCTCTCAGCTCCCTTTTTCTAGTGAACATGGGCCTCAGCTGATGACACATGGTGTCTGGTAACTCCTTTTTGTGGTAGCCGCTTGCTGATGGGAGGAGAGGCACCTCCCTGGGTGATTCTGTGCTTTCTCCAAAGCACCAGGCGTCGGTGCCAGGACGGAGTTGGCTCATCTCCTGAGGTGGGCTGACTCAGTGACGGTCTCAGCCAGAGGCTGGGGCCTTCTCCTGAAGCTGGTCTTGGGGTAGCGTGGCGGGTGTCCCTCTTCTCACTGCTCCACCGCAGCTCTCACTTCCCATCTGCACTGGGAGGGCCACTGGGGGCTCAGAGTCAGACTGGTCCCAGCATTAATGGTCGCCGTAGAAATTGCAACATCTTGAAGTGAATCCAGCATAGCGAGAAAGAGGTATGTGTGTGACGTGTGAGCATTTACCTTTAAGGGAAAGAACTGGGTGAGAGCCAAACGGGGTCCCTCAGAGGCTGCCTGGGACTCTGGGTGCCCCCTGGGTTGTCTGAACTGGGCACTCTCCTGGTTTCTTGCCTGTTTTGTCTCCTGGATGCTTTCAGCCTCTCCCCGACACATCATGTGTCACCGAGCGGGTATGCTCCAGAGGAAAGAAAAATACCCATGGTCTTTGTCCCTTCCTCCCATCTGGCTGAGGGCTCTAGTGTGGGGTCAGCGGGGCACGCCCTCTGTGGCCTTTGCTGGGCTGTTGCCTCACTCTGCTCTGCCGCAGGGAGGCCTGTCTTTTTCTTCTTCTCGTCCTGTGCCCGGGGCCGTATTGCACAGTGGTCAGTGCTTGATCCTGGATTCAGACTGCTGGCACTCAGATCCTCCCCACTCGCTCCGTGTGTGGCCTCAGCAAGTTTCCAAACCTCTGATGACAGTAGCGTCCCCTCCCAAGGTTGAGAAGATCCCATGGAGCTCAGGGCAAATTCCTAGTAAACATTAGCTCTGCCATCATTTGAGGCTCTGCAGCTGCTAGGACACCAGAACGAACCTCCAGAAATGCCCTGCCTTTTCCCCCAGGACAAGACAGGATTCTAGGGGATGTCGGACTGGTGGGATTTATGGCAGCTCCACCTTTGGGTTGGTTTTCTGCACAGGAAGAAATGTGTGGATTTAAGAGTGATTTAGGGCAGTTCCAAACCCTGCACATTCTTCAGGGGCCATCCTCGTGCCCCTGCCTTGTTAGCCCAGCCTGCCTACCCTTTCCCGGGCCAAGGCTTGGCAGCTCAGGGACATGGCCCCTCCCCACCTGCCCTGCACAGCTGTGCAGGCTGAGGGCTGTGGCCAGAGAGGCATGGGGGCCAAGGCTGTGCTGCTCCTCACACTCACAGACAGGCCCGGGGGTGCACCCCAGAATGCACCTGTAGCGAGGTGCAGCTGTTGGCGCTTCCTGAATTGCCTTATTTGCTTCTGGTTGGTGGGGTGACTATACCCCAGGGCCTTCAGCCTTGTAGTTGGGAATTTTTCCCAAGCAGCAGGCAAGGATTGCTGGGGGTTCCTAGGGGTAGAAAGTGCTTTTCTGCCATCCTGAATTCTGGTATTTTCGGTAGCAGTGAGGTCAAGCATGGTGGTTAAGCCGGGGGTGCAGGCTTTGAACAGACAGATCCAGATTTGAACCTGGCCCCGCCATTGCTGTTTGGTGGGAGTTTGCCCAAGACAGCTTCGGTCTCTCCGGGTGTAAACAGGAAGCTGGCAGAGGCTGTCTCTCGTGCCTGGATGATGAGCTAATGGAGGTGAGAGTTCCCTCCGTGCCCATCCCAGGCATCCGTCTCCAGCACTTTCACTCAGACTGCAAGGTGTCTGGGGCTTCTAGGCGCTCTGGAATGTGGGTGCTATGTTTGTGTATTCTGCTGAGCACTTAAACAGCAATGAACAAAAGGGGAAAATCTAGAAAGGAAGGGAAAAAAGCCTATCAGGAAATTCAGTTATGTTGAGGTGTGTCCCTGGGAAAGTCAAAAGAACAGAGACCCACCCTGGCCAATCCTTCTGGAGCCTGAGTTGGGCCTCCGAGTGGGAGCTACACCTGCCAGGCACCCTGGGCCTTGAGCTGGGCTTCCCTGGGCCCCTCCTGATGCAGCCTGCACAGTGCATTGAGACGTCTGACTCATGATGCCCACCATGACCTGCCAAAGGCCACTCAGCTAGGCAGGGCAGATTCTCTATTTCTGTGTCTGTTTGGTGGCAAACAGCAGGCCTTGGGCTGCATGCCCACTGCTGAGGATGGGCCCTGTCCTCAGTAGCCTCTTGGGGATCTTCCTCTTCCTTTAAGGAAGCATTTCCTGGGTGCCTGTCCCTGGCCCAGATTCCTGACCTCCTGCTGGGGTGGGGCTGGCCTGGTCCTGATAGAGAATACAGAACTCCCTCCCAGGCCCCACCCCGAATGAATCCCTATGGTCCAGAAGCCCTGAATTAGGGGCTCCCTGTCAGGGCATCACATTGGGTTAGAGAGATGGGACTTACATGGGCAAGGGGCTGGGCCACCCTAGGAAGGGTCCCTGATGGGTAAGTCTGGAGTGAGTCTCCCCTCCTCTCCACCCAATAGCTAAGCAAGTGTTTGGTTTGCTTCCAGGTGAGAAAAACCTTAGCAAATGCAGTCTTCTAACAGGTCCTCTGGGGCTCAGGGAGCACCAGGGCCCCACATACCTGGTCCCTACCACTCACCTCTGGCACTGCAGGTGGGGCTAGCTGAGCCCAGAGGAATAGAATGTGCCCAGGAATGTCTTGCCACACCCACCACCAGCGGGTGTGTCCATGGCCAGCTGCCCTGCTGGGCATGCTGGGACATGCTGGCCAAGCCTTGCTGGACTGCTGCCTTGTCCTCGTCCTTGAAGGGCTCCAGTAGCCAGCGAGGGCCAGCATGGCCGCCCCCGTCCCCAGCATGCCTGGGATCTCCACTCTCATGGACTGTTTGTGGGTGGGACGAGGTGGTCAATGGCCCTCCTTGTACTGCCTCTGCCTGGGGCTGCTTGTGGGGAACGTGGGCTGCTCCCTCTGTTGTGGTACAGCTGGCACCATCAAGTGCTGTCCAAACCGCTCGGAGCCCGGTGCTGCTGGTGATCTCATTTCAGCTCCATATAACCGCTCTAGGGCAGTTTTGTTTCCCCATTTTACAGACAAGGAAGGAGAAACTCAGATTGCATAACATGCCCAAGGAAATACTGGTCCTAGTGTTGAGAAGCAGGATTCCACCCCAAATGGACTGTCATTTTCAGTCCTTCATTCAGCCACCTGACCCTGTTTTTCCAGGTGTCAGGGATACAGCTGACAGAGGCACTCAGGCAGGAAGGGCCACCAGCTCATGAGTGTGGGGGGCTCCAGGGTGGAGAGCGAAGTTCCCTCCGCCTGGACAGAGAGGCTTCAAGGAGCTTTAATGGGGCTGGGGAAGCTGTTTGAGCTGGGCTGTGCAGACCTTGCTCGGAATAGAGGAGAGATGGAGGTGCCCAGAGGTGCATTTAGACTCCATTTCCAAGGGAGCCCTCTCGAGTGGGAGCAGGGAGCACTTTGTCAGGCAGAAAGAGCAGCCTGTGGAGGGTCGTGGTGACTGCTTGCTTCTGGAGTTTTCTGTGCTAAGGCCTTTTTGGGCAGATAAAGCAGTTGTGTTTCTGTAGTGCTTGCCTGCCTTCGCCTTATGACTTCTATTTAAGTGTGGGAGGAAAGAAGTCTCACTCTCCCCAAATCGAAAGGAAATCGAGCTGCATCTGACTCTGAACTCCGCCCCGGCATCTCATCTGCTCAGCAGGTACAAAAATACAGCCGTGGAAGCGGGGCTCGGTCTTCACAAGCATCAGAACTGTAGACACCTTGCCCAAGTGTCTGCGTTCCCGTGTGTCAGAACGCTCCTGCAGCCACCAAGGCTGCTCACAGACACAGGAGGCCATTCCCCTCCAAGAACCGTTGGTGACAAACAGGCAGCTGCCTCCTCTAACCTCCACAGGATGGGGCCAGGCCTGGCAGCTTCCCCCAGTACCCCACGCGTGCCTCTGTGGACAAGGCAGGTAGAGCTGAGGCTGCAGGCGCAAAGCAGCTCCCAGGTGGGCGGGCAGGGCCACCCGAACCTGTGTAACAGCAGAACACTGAGTGTTTTCCTGGGCTCTCCCCCTTCCTGTTGTTCTGTGAAAGCACCTACCAGCCATGTGAAAAGCCACCCGGCTAACCGCCCACATGCAGGTGTCTGGCAGAGGGGTGGCTCATTGGCTGCCCAGGGGTTGGCCCTTCCTGATGTTTGCATGTCCCACTTGTGTGAAACTCAGATTTAATTTGGTGATTATTAAGTGCAGGAACCTGGGGCTGGTGGAGGTTTTTTGTCCACAAATTTTGCAAATTGCCGTTAAAAAGAATGCATATGCTTTGTTGCTACCAATAAAGAGAAAAGGAAAGAAAATAACTTTGGTAGCGAAACACTGAGAAATTTTAATATGGAGATGGGGTGGGGAGTCTACTTTGGAAAATACAAGCAATCATGTGAATAGGATTTTAGCCTTTTTTTTCTAACTTAATGTGTCCTCTGCCATTAAGATACATAAACACAGAGATAGGCATATGCATTTCATTTTTAGATAGTACATTCATGTGTTTGAAAGTTAAAACCATGTACAGAGTAAACTGTTGCCCTATCCCTCCCATCCCCCACCTCTCCCATCTCCCCATCCCTCCCATTCCCCACCTCTCCCATCCCCCATCCCTCCCATCCCCCACGTCCCCCATCC